>NC_090448.1:44578436-44887143 GCF_031143425.1 Pleurodeles waltl
GTAGACATGAACCACATCCATCTTGAGCAGAGTTGTATTCTCATTGTATACTCAACTGACTGTTGCCCAGCACTGTAAGACTCCTTGCATGGCCGCTGCCTCACTTAATTTCTGAAGAGTAGTGAGGCACCGGTCGTGCAAGTGTGTCATTCATAAGCCCCCTAGAGAACTTAACACATGTAAATCATCTGTACCATTTCCTGAGTTACTTAAAGCAACGTGTGACACACAGAACTGTCAAAAGTGCTGTGACAAATATATTGGCAACAGGCATGCTAATCAGATAAACAGCACCACTGACACATATATTGACTGGCATGTGGGCATTCTTTCCTTTTCCTAACATCCACAATTCCATAGCATCACAGATTGCCACTTGTGCAACAGTCAATTATATCAACATCCTCAAAATTGCATCAGACATGATGTCAATATCCTAACTTAGATTATGTCATCCCATTAGTCACACATGACATTTCAACATTGCTTTGCACACATCATACCTTCTCACACAAAACCCTGGAATGACACAGGTGACGCTCAAGGTGACACTTACTGGCTGCATCGGGGTCTTCAAACTGGGACACTTTTCCAATTGTGTAGGGGGTCTACTGCAAGCCATGACAGGAACATAGAGCTTAGTGATTTTTGAACATTTATGTGCATGGACAACTGTTACACATTCAACTTGTTAAGCTGAGTAAGCAAGTCAACTTTGTGTTAGGACTGAACAACTGCCAAACATTACATTACAATTCTGTCTGTAAGACAAAGGGCCGAATATAGTGGCCCTGGTACCACCAGAACGTCACTTTTCCTGATGCTCCTGTGGTGCATTTCACTGCACCATACGTACAAGGATCTGTTAGGCAGCTTTTTGTAGATTAACGCCTCCATGTGCATGTGGGGCAGCATGACACAGTATTCTCCAACAGAGGGGCATGCAATGGTTGTTGCAGTGGCCGTCCCATTGTAACACCCATTGCTTTTGACGCTGCCCCAGATGTTGAAGACATCTTACTTGTTGCCAACGCCAAAAGACTAACAACAGCCCACGGGTGGTGTAAACATAGCAGTGTTGAGGAATGCATTAATACCTCCTTGTTTCTTGCTTTTTATATGTGTGTGCAATTTGAAGGCACACACAGTAGAGGTAAAATTCCATGAATGTTTGCTTATGTTCAGGAAGGTGTCCCTTCCTGCACATTAACAAAATAACATGATGGATGTCTTGGCACTTCTATGTGGGCTGCATTCTGCAGCACACATAGAAGTGCATATCGCCATTGTATACTGTTTATGTCCAGCAGTGCACATAGACACTTCCCTCAACACAGACACTAGCACTGTGGTCCAAGTATGCCTGCGTTGGCACAGGCTGCTGAGTAATGTGCCGGTGCAGGCCCAGACACAGGCCTGCCCGTACTCTCAGAAATACTGGGCAGACCTGTGTTTCCAATTCTACCCAGCACAGTGCTGCTGATGTTGGCACAGCAGTGTTCTGCACCTATTTCACGCTTACATGGCTCATAGTAATCACACAAGAACATTCACAGATTTGGGTGGCAGACATATTTACATGTTTCAAATACATGGAAAGGATACTGGCCATTTGCTAAAACATTGACTCTTGCAGTTGATCTATGTGAAGAAGCAGCCAACTACTCAGATGCTTGCCTGTTTTAATTTACATGGCACAAACACCTACCTCCATCATGTGTGTGCCATATGTAACATATGACACATTATGGTGTATGAGAAGATACTGATGTTGGGAACCCTGTCAGTATGGTTGCACTTGACATGTTCGGTCCCATACATAAATATGCTACACGTGCAAAGTGGAAACTGGCTTCTTGATAACAAGGGAACAGTCATGTAATCAGCCAGCCTTAGGCAGATATATAACTTGACTCCAATGAAGGAACAGTGTGACCAAGTTGATGTTGAGACTATATTTTTTGGTTTCCAAATACAACAGAAATACACAGCTTCCATTCCTCAGGCTTGGTTCTGCCATCAAGTGGCACCAGCCTTTCATACTTCCAAAATGCTTGCACTTGTGATTTTTTTTACATTTGGTTAAATAGTAGTTGCCTCCATTGGTAACATTACCTATAGACACAGACGTAGCATAATGAGGCAATCGCTCCTGCTTACATTTGTGTAACTGTCGTCACTCTGGACATACATGACTCTCGGCACACACACATCCATACTGACAATACTCCTGCGTCATGTTTCCCATCACTTCAACTTTACTTACCCCATTTACACAGTTGTAATGACCATAGTGGACATGTACTTTTGTGCTTATGAAACATGTACCCTTGCCTGTGTGTCTGATATTTGACACTTTATGGGGTATATGTTATACACAGTGTACATAAAGAGGAATGTGCAAGTAGTCTGCACCAAGTGCATAGCTAAGCTCTCTTAAATACCGTTTGCTTAAGACACAAAACTTCATATCCTGACCCTTGACAAAACATGCTGCTGTCAACCTTATGTCCCCCTGTCATGCACATACAAATGAGGATGTTGCAATGCAAAAGGGGTACTTACCAACTGGTCCACCAATATGAATCACCAGGTGATTCAGTAGATCTCGCTCTTGTGCAATGAGGTCTGCCTAACGGTGTTTGATTTGGTGGTCGGTGCGCACAACACCAAAGATCCGCTGTGGGTGGGGGAGCACCTTGGTACTCTGCAGCTTCTGTACCTTTGTAGGGTAACCCTGGATGACCCGTACACCCATACTAAACATCATGGGGAGGTAGTGTTTGACCAGCCACATGAACCCTCCCAGTTCATCTCCACTCCCCTTCCCCGACTTATTGCAGCTTCCCTCCACTGCAGTTAAAATAGCCCCAAGAATAATAAAACACTACTGCACCTAACCCCAAATACCCCAACAGACTATGCCACCCCAAGACAAACACCCGACAATACAACAACTGTGACAATACAAAAACACTACACAAGACACATCAAAATGACAAAATGTTCAGGACAGCAACAGGACATAGCACAAAGCTCTAAAAAAACACTACTTCTTGACTAGCACCAGTTCCACACACCTTCTCCCCATCACAGACAAAAAGACTGTAAAGTGAAAGTGAAACTGAAATAACTGTACCATGTTTGCAGCAAAGAAGTCCTGTTTCATCACTTCCTGGGCGTATGAGTCACATTTTCTGATATGCGTTTTTTTTAACGCTTGACGGTCATGTGTGTTTTTTTCTTATTGCGGCTGGCAAGGACTGTCGACTTGTGATTGACGCGCAGGGGCCAGGCATCATTTTGTTGATTAGCGAAGTATGGAGTATTGGGGTTTGCGTGAAAAATTGTGATGCATGATGGTCATGTGTGGTATTCCTTCCCATGAAGGATGACAAGACTTGTCGACTTGCGATTGATGCACAGGGCCCAGGTGTCATTATTTTTATTAGCAAAGTATGGGGTATTGCTGTTTGCATCAAAAATTGTGACGTGTAACAGGAATCTGTGGATTCTGTTGAAAAGGCTGACCGCACAACCAGATTCACATACCTTCTTACACGGCCTATGCATGTATGTAGTCAGTATTGTATGGCTGCGTATGTGTGTATGTGCACTCATATATATATAAGGGTAACATCGGAATGTGTTACCATATGTTTATATTTGTGTGTGATGCATGCAATGAATGATACCGTTTGCATATGTGCATGTGTTGGTAGACTTTTTCCACATACATGTTACCACATGTGTTCTGGGTGTGTACATATGTGATGTAAAATATAATTGTGGGTCTACCACATTGTCATGTCTGATTTCCAAATGTACGTCAGACAACACCACTTTAGATATGATGGGCTATGCCCAGTACATGTCCATGCATGTGATACCCTTGACAAATCGTACTCAGAGGATGCAGCTAAATATCGCTGGGTTGATTTCACGTAACCCATGACAATGTGAGTGCATCTGTGTCCACACTGTGGTGTGTTGTATGGTTCAGGGTTTATGATGCTATTCTACATATGGTTCCCCATGCATCTATGATGCAGGAGATGGTATACTGCCATGTGTCAATGAAGGTTAGTATGTGGCGTGTGTATGGAAAGATATGTGTAGTGTAATGTGTAATGAATGACAAAGTGGTGTGTTAATGGAATAGGAAAACTAACAAATCTTTCTTCCAGCATGGACATATGTTGGCCATAGTTTCATGGCTGTGTATTCATATCAGTGCCACCTATGTTTGCCTATATGGGAACATATCTGAAGGTCATTTAAGACTGTGTATGATCATGTGATACATTTACATTTTCATTAGTAGAAAGTAGACTTGTGTGCCTAATCCAATACATAATACCAGGCCTGTACCATTGAAGTGGCTCATGTGTGCTGAGAATTCAGACATATGTGTGCAATGCACAAACTTGTGACATACAATCGACTACAACATGTTTGTTTTGACTGTTACATACAATGGCATACAATTGTGTAGCAGGGTTGCTGTCAGGCAATGATGGCACCCTAGTCATCATTGCTACTGTGGCACTTTGTGTGCCCACACAGAACCATGGTTGCATGTTTTGATGCAGATTGACAGTGCTCCACTCAGTTCAGTCCACTGTGCACAAGCATCAGGCCCCTGAATGTGTCAAGAGTCAATATAGCCTCAGCAGGGGAGTTAGGGGGTGTTGGGTGGGTATCTACCCTCATCATGATAGCTCTTCAGCAGCGCAATGTCCGGTCCCCAGCAGACAGACACCTACACAAATATGATCTCATGGCCTGGCATTATTTTGCCCTTTGGGGTAATTGATGTCAGGCTTGCCCTATCAGGTACAGGGGACTGGCTGCTTGTTCATGTAGGACAAGTGTCATCTTTTTGCTTGGTCTGACACAAATGGTTATACATTGTTTGTATTTTCCATACGCAGCTTGTATGTATTTTCCATATGCAGCTTGGTTAGGGCATGTATCTCTAGTGTAACTTGTTTATGTTTTCTGACCCAGTGGACAGATGATGTCTTCTGTCACTGCCTTAAGTCAGAATAGTATGCAAAGGGCAACTACATTGTCGTTGTAGTTGCAAACATGAATAGGTTATGTACTGACCTGTACATTCTCTATGAATATATGTCAGGTGATCACACGGTAACATTGTTGTTTTGCACAGTCAGTATTCGTCTATGTGTGTACCTTCTCCAACATTACCGGCATATCTTGTTTGGAATTGATTTGGTCCTACATTGCTGGCATGCTTTAGCCTGCTTACCCTTTGTACACATCTTCTACTGCAACATTGCCCGGTCATACTGGGATAGGATGCTATGTGTGAATTCTGTAATTTGAAGATGTACACATCTTCTTCTAATGGCTACGTGATAGTATCCCTCCCATTTCCACGCTTTGACTTCCACACACACATGAAAGTACACCAGCCACAGCACTTGTGTACTGTCTAAGTGTATGAGGGAGTCTCTCAGCTGTTCTCTCACATCATTTGGTGTACATGGGCATGCACTCACATCTGTATTCCACGACCTATGTCACTTTCACCATGAGTGTATCTGGTTAGTGTGAGAAGTCATCTCAGTTATGATTATTTGATTTGCTACATTTCTGTCTCCTTCTTCACCCATACAATTTAGGATGGGTCTGTGACATGTTTGGACATTGATAGACTTACATGCATATCCCAAACCAGATTGGTATGTGGGAGACCTAGACATTTTAAAGTATTGGTTCCAGTAGGTCACTTTCTCTTGGTCACGCATGTAAGTGTCAATGAGATATGTGTTTTCATATGTGGTGTGTGATAGTATCATACAAACTATAGTGGGTTAGCTTGCAGACACATGTCAACCATTTTAGGTAACTGCTAACCCTTTCCTACCTAGGCCATACACTGGTACATCAGTCTTCACATGTATTTCCAGATTAGCTACAGGCATATGTCAAGACAACACAAATGTGTGACGTGTCTAAAAATGTACATTTGAAGTGCTACAGACTCTCCCTACATTCCACCCACACATTCATGTGGTGGTGCGTTCTCCCATTTTATTGATCATTTTTGGCTATGGTACATATATGTGGAGAGTGGATCAGCACCCATTACTGCGCCACTTGTCTTGTGACCCTTAGTGCACTCCACAGCCAATATGTGTGTGCTATATTTGTGAGACAGCACACCATGTGACCGGGTTAGGGCCAGTAGTGCTCACAGTACGTAACACCATTGATATACGCTGATGGGTTAGGGTAAAACTTTTGTCCCTTACCCTGACCAGTTCATGATTGTCCATTGATACCAATGGAGTTCCCCCTTGTCATACCTGCTCAGTGCAGATGTTACAGCTACCCGCCTGAGATGTGACACCGTTTAGTTTCTTATTTTCAAGTACACCTTTTTAATACAGCCCCTACCGTTCTTATGCCCCCCCCTTGCATACATCTTGCCTAGTGTAGCCATGATGTGGTGCAAGGGGCCAGAATTGGCGCTATACCTTCATTATGCCACTTTGTAATTTAGGTACGTGAACCTAGGCCTTCGAGAGCCACATGAGCGTGAGTTCGGTGACGCTGATGTGCAGCATGGAAGCGCCAGACCCTCTTACATCACAATCTATGTTCCAACATTCTTTGTAACTGTTGAGGTGTTTTCCTGCTTTCTGAGGTATGAGCAACTTTCCAGTGGTATATGTAGCAGAGAATAAGTACACCATGGACAATCTGGTGCCAAGTGATTTAATGGTGATATTTACAGGGTGATTTTTGTTGTGCAGTGTCTAGGTGTAGAGGTTCAGTATAATTTTTTGTCTCCTGCAAACTCCTGCAGCTGTGTTTTGTTGTTCCCCCTCCACCTGTGCTTAACCATTGCCATCCTTCCCCTCATTCGGGACATCTACCAGTTTATCCCAGGGGACTTTAGTCCGAATACATAAATTATGCAAGATTGCACATACAAGGACCATCTTGCATACCAGGGTTGGTGCATACAACAGGCTTCCTTCTGTCAGGGCCAGGAACCTGAACCTTGACTTCAGGAGACCAAAAGCCCTCTCCACCACATTTTGTGTTCTTTTGTGACCTTCAGTGTATGCCCTCTCTTTCTCTGTTGTTGGGTTGCCAAAAGGAGTCATCACCCATGGCTGGATGTCTTTACCTTGGTCGGCTGTAAAGGAATGTGAGAACATGTGTCTGCCTTGCATATTTGTGGTGTCATATGTGTCATGGCAGATGTTAGTTTTAGGTAAAGTGGTGACTCAGACTTGCCTCTGGTATTTTGTGTGTTCCTGTTTTGTTGAATGGTTGCATTGGTGTGTGGTGGTAGACATTAGTACCACGGGATGCAGCTCAGGGACCTGGTGATTGTCAAATTAAATCTAGACTGACATTTAGACTATGCAAATTATGTGTTGTGTTAACCATACCTGAGGCTGTGTCTTAATGTTAGTGGAACCAACCACCTCATTTCACCACATTTGTATTGACACTAGGGTAGCCCTAGAAGGCCATACTCATGCCACCATGTTACCATGTGGCACTACGCATGCAGTGAAACACGTTTTGACATTTTGTGGCAGATTATGCCTGTGCCAGCCATCATGTGGCATCATAAGATTCACACAATTGGAGGACTAACAAAATTGGTTCAGATGACTCTCCAAAGTTCCTAGACATGATTTATCACAGACACTTTCAACGCCTACACAGAGCAGGCGTTAGGAGGGGGCACACCATAGTTTTGAATGGCTCTCCATGTACTGTGCATGAAATGGTCAGGTATGTTCCCAATACTCCTACAGAGTCCAACTATGGCATCCATTATCTTGACACTATTGCACCTACTCTGCACCATGGTGTGCCGTTTATTGTATAAAGGGCCCACATGGTGGCAATAGGGTGCGACAAATGGGCACAATTACAGTGATGCTGCTGTTGATGCTGCTCCACTTTCCTGACACGTGGCCTTCGGTCCCTTCACTTTAGACCTGCAGATGAGTGATGTTCTAGGACTTTGAACCTGTTTTGTGTGTTGTTTGCCATGACACAGGTGTTATGCCCTGTGTGTAGCACGTGATTCCCATCCTTTTTCCCTTGGAAAAGCTCTCCTGTACAAAGTTTTGTTGTTGTCAATGGCTGCCATACATATCTGCATGTGGATCATGGGCACAGTATGGTACCGTTGTATGTTTTTTTTTAGGGTTGTATGCATGCTTTTTCAGACAACTGTGTGACAGGAGAGGTAACTGTGCTTTTCTTCAATGCCCTGCATCGCATGACCAGTTATGCTAAGTCCCATGTCTCCTCATTCAGATGCATCTCTGGCCTCTCCCAGTACATTGTCAGTAGCCCAGCTCCCACAGTGCCCTGTTTGTACACTGGTATCATGTTAGGGAGTTGTGGAATTACCAGGCAAGATTGTAGGAGTGCTGTGAGTTGTCCATCCCTTCACATAGTCTTTCATGGCTGGTGATGTTGTGTTCCTATGTGTGCGGCAAAATGTACCAGACAGGTGAAGGTGGACACAATGGATACATCATTTATAGAATGGGTGTGTTCGCGGTTCCTGTAGTGGAGTTCGGTTGCAGCAGGTCGGAAAAGATGGACATGGGTGCAGTCCATTGCACCCAGCACATGTGGGAACCCAGCAATTTGGTAGAAACCTTGCCCGATCTCCTGCTGAAGTTGCTGGGTATTGGGGAAGCATATGTGGTGGGATGTGAGGAGTATAATTACGTCCAGAACCTTTGGAAGGAAGGCCAAGAAGGATGGCTATGAGATACCACCCACATGTGTGCCAGTTGTCTGAAACAATCCTGGTGCCAGCATATGGAGGACAGCCGCCAGGAGTTTGGTCATGGGTGGAGTGGATGTTGGAGTTTCCACCCTTGCAGTGATGTCTGGCGCAATGTGGTGCAGCAGGCATACAATGGTCTCCCGCTTCATACTTTAGATCCTGATGACATCTTGGGCCAGATGTAGGTAGGTTTCCATTTGCGAGGTGCAAATTGCAAGTCCCAGCGACTCGCAATTTGCACCTCGCAAAAGGAAATGCAGAAAGGTGTCTCAGACACCTTCTGCGACTCGCTATGGGGTCGCAAAGACCCACCTCATAAATATTCAAGAGGTGGGTCGCAGTTTGCGACCCCATAGCGAGTCTAGGCACTCACGGGGATGGTGGCCTGCTGGAGACAGCAGACCACCATGTCCGTGACTGCTTTTCAATAAAGCAGTTTTTTTTTTCTCTTTGCAGCCCGTTTTCCTTAAAGGAAAACGAGCTGCAAATAGAAAAAATACCGAAACCTTTTAGTTTCGTTTTTTTTTCAGAGTAGGCAGTGGTCCATAGGACCACTGCCTGCTCTGAAAAAATATTATTGTGAGCATTCACAAAGGGGAAGGGGTCCCATTGGGACCCCTTCCCGTTTGCGAATGAGTTACCATCCACTTCAAGTGGATGGTAACTGCGAGTTGATTTGTGACCGCTTTCGCGGTCACAAATCAACTCTACATCGCGGTGCGACTCGCAAATAGGAAGGGAACACCCCTTCCTATTTGCGAGTCTGAAACACATTTTGCGAGTCGGTACCAACTCGCAATATGTGTTTCTGCATCGCGTGAGGGCATTTGCGCCACGCAAACGGCGTTTTTCGCCATTTGCGAGGCGCTAATGCCTTCCTACATCTGACCCCTTGTCCCCTGAGCAGAAGGGTGGTTGTGCGCTGTCGAAATATTCTTTCCTGCCTTCTGCGCTTCCTTTGTTGTTGCTGTGGTGGTGTTTTGGGTTGCTGCGGTGGTGCTGGTTGGTCCTGTTGTAGTCGCTGTCAGATGACAGCGTGGCCAAGCTGGAGCATTAACAGTTCAGTGTTGTCCATGGGGTTGCCAATCCTCCTTCTGTGTCTTTTCCTTATGTAGTAGTGTGTGGGCCTCATTTTAATGCCTGTTCTGACCAGATGTTAAAATTTGATGCTAATCGCACTGTTTCCTTACTGTGCGGGCAGTAAATATGGCGCTGGAGGGTTAACGTCATTTTTTGGCAGGTAACTGCTACCTTGCATATCATTGTCACTAAACGATGCAAGGTGGGCTGGTGCTCTTAAAAATGACACAAACTCTAATATTTTGTCGCTAGACGGGTCTAGCAACAAAATATCAATATGGCGCTAGGTTAGCACCACTTTTGCATCAAAATAAATGGTGCAAATGTGGCGCTAAGTTTTCCTAAATGTGGGCCTCTGTGTTTTACAAACAAACCAATAATGTCTTATTTGCAAGAATTGAGAGCAGCACTGAGAGGAAAGCAGAGACAGCCAAAATAACTACAAGGCACCTGTGCTCAAATAACAGAGTGGAATCCAGCGACACTGGCCTGCTGAGCTGAAATAATAGAGTGGAATCCATCAACACTGGCCTGCTGAGCACAAATAATAGTGGAATCCACCAGCACTGGCTTACTGAGATAGGAGTCGGATTTTACCTCCCCAACAAAACATATATACAAGCACCAGAGGCACTGCACTCACTTGTGCACAAATAATAAAGTGTAATATACAAACTCAGGCCTGATGAGCGAAGAAGCAGATTTCATCTAAGCACTTAAGATATTTAAGTGCATGAGGTGTGAACATATATACAAGATTTTGCGCAAGTAGAGCTAGCCATTGTAATAGCAAAGCAATAGATATTTATGGTACAGACTGTAGTAGGCAGAGAGACTGAGCAGCCACACATTGGTATACAATGGTAAAAACTTGACCATCTAATGCTCTACTTTTTGTTGGAGCTTGGTTGAGGAGTTAGGCCAATGATGGATAAGTGCTAAGCAATTGTTGTGCTCACAGTATCAACAAATGTGGACACACATTCAAAAAAATAACTTAAGACCAATTTACCGAAAATACTTCATATATTTATACAACTTTTAATACCAAGATCATCAATATCGGGCGAGTACTTATTAAGTTATGATTTTTCAAATTTTAGCAAAAATAGTCTTTTTTTTCGCAATTACGCACCACAGGAATCAATGGGAGAAAACTTTAAAAATGCATATAAAATCAAGCGATGCTTTCACAAATGTCAACTTTTGCTTTTGGGTTGAGGTCATTGAGATGTCCTGTGGGCCAGCCGGAGAAGTTCAGGCTGTTCCGGTTCGAGTAGGAGCCGTGGCTGAAAGTCTTGGAGCTGGTGCAGGACAGGCGAGGGGACCACTTGGAAATGCACTGCACAGGTAGACTTAAAGGTGAGTCCGGTGGGTCCCCTTGGAGTGTAGAGGTCGCAAGAGGTTGGGCACCCGTAGAACACAGCTGGTTTTCCGATATGAGGGCCAGGAAGGCCGGGCGCAGAGCAGATAGACCAGCCAAGAGCTGTGCTCAAAGGAGTGTTTGGAACCAGGGGGCAGGTCACTTTGAGGGTTGATCGCAGGTCAGCAGGGCCACTCTGGGTGGTGGTACTTGGGTGTCCTGAAGGCTCTTGACTGGTACTTGCTTCTGGTCCTTGGAGAGTCCTGAGTGGACTTTTCTTCTGGGGGTCCGTTGTTGGGGGTCCAACACCCACTGGCTATTGTACGGTTCAGGCACTGGAGGTCACAGTGCCACCAAACTTGCCACACTTGCAGGGTTTGTCCTCCAGGACCGTTGGAGGAAATTTGGTCTAGCTGCTGTGTCCGGCTCCTTGGTCAGTGGCCGGTCAGTGAACTGGACTTCACTGGATCTTGCTTGCTAGTTGTAGGGAGTGATGCCTTCACTCTGAAGGGAGGTTCTTGTCAATTTTTAAAAGGTTGGAGGTCCTCTGGGGTTTCTTAGAGTCCGTCCAATATCCAGTCGACACCCCTGTAGCAATTGTCGAGTCCTGGGTGCAGCAGGCAGGGTTTGGCACCTTTTTCTTCTTGCAGAAGGTTTCCTGTTCCAGAGCCTCAGGTCTTCTTTGTCGCTGGCCTTCTTGTGTCTGTCAAATCTGATCTGCAGACCTAGGGATGCCCACTAAATACTGCATTTAGGTGGCATTTAGGGGAGTACCTGGTAGTGCCCAATGGGTAATCTATCTTAGGATGGCTACACCCACTATGTGACCACTTCCTGGGGGGAGAGGACACATCCCTAACCCTGATTGGCTATTTTCCTACCATGCAAGATGGAGGAAACTGAAATGGAGAGGTCACCTCACCTGCTAACTTGAGGGGTGGTACAGGCAGAAGGTGGCCACCCTTCTAGTCTTTGTGCATTTTCCTGTAGTTGTTCCCACAGGCTTTGTGCCATGTCATGCTTGCATTTTAGGTTTGCACCAGGACACTTAGGGCCATATTTATACTTTTTGACGCACAACTGCGCCAACGCAGTTGTGCGTCAAAAATTTTAACGCCGGCTAAAGCCATTCCAAAGCGCCATGCGGGCGCCTTATTTATTGAATGACGTTAGCTGGCGCAGCTGACTGGTGTGCGTAAAAAAAAATGACTCACACCAGGCAGCGCCGGCGTAGGGGAAAATGGAGCTTGGGCGTCAAAAAATGGGGCAAGTCAGGTCTGAGGCAAAATTTTGGCCTCAACCTTATTTGCGCCATTTTTTTGGACGCCCAACCCCCATTGAAATGACTCCTGTCTTAGCACAGACAGGAGTCATGCCCCCTTGCCCAATAGCCATGCCCTGGGGACTTATGTCCCCAGGGCATGGTCATTGGGCATAGTGGCATGTAGGGGGGCACAAATCAGGCCCCCCTATGCCACAAAAAAAAAATATATATATATACTTACCTGAACTTGCCTTAAGTTCCCTGGGATGGGTCCCTCCATCCTTGGGCGTCCTCCTGGGGTGGGCAAGGGTGGCAGGGGGTGTCCCTGGGGGCATGGGAGGGCACCTCTGGGCTCCTTCCGAGCCCACAGGTCCCTTAACGCCTGCCCTGACCAGGCGTTAAAAAATGACCCAAAAGCGGCTGGACGTCATTTTTTAAGGCCCGCCCACTCCCATGCGTCATTTTTGCACGGGAGTTTAAATAAGGCGCACATGCCTTAGAGTAATTTTTTAGAAGGGAACGCCTACCTTGCATATCATTAACGCAAGGTAGGTGTCCACGCTAAAAAATGACGCAAACTCCAAGATCTTTGGCGCTAGACGGGTCTAACGCCAAAGTATAAATATGGAGTTAGCTTCGCGTTGGATTTGCGTAAAAAAAAACGACGCAAATCCGGCGCAAACAGAGTATAAATATGCCCCTTAGCCTCCAATGGCAGGACTGAGTGCACTTGGATGCAGGGTTCTTGAGGGTGGCACAATCTATGCTGCTTCCCTCAGGGGCATACCCTTAATACCCAATGCCTTAGGTACCTAAGTACTATTTATTAGGAACTTATAGTGGCAACTAAAGGTGTTGTCAACTGTGCCAATGCACCACAACAGTTTTGGGAAAGAGATCTGGCCCTGTGAACCTGTTTGGCAAGGGGACACGGCAGTTACAACTTTGAAACCACAACACATACTCAGGAAAAAATGGGGGGGCTAACCATGTCACACTTTCTCACACAAACCATAAAAATACAGTTCAAATCTTGAATTCCTTGTCAAGTTATTATGGTAACAATAATACCATAGTCATATACAGCACAGAGTTTATGAGTATACATATGTGGGTCCATATCATGGAAATAATGTAATCATGTTGAAAGTTATATAGTGTGCTGTTTGCTAACCACTAAAGTTTTGGGTGCAACTATTGCTCCATGTTAAGAAAAGGTAAAGTTTGAGTGCACCTGATGTGTGTTGCAGAGATATGTTTAAATGTAAGTTGTGACTTAAAGACAAACCCTGTTCCAAAAAATATGTGAGAACAACCAGCTTTACTTAACAGTAGATTAACCACCACTCGCCCATGTTAAATAGTGGTAATACAGTGCTATAGACAAATTCTGTGTACTGAAGACATTTATACGGTGTGAATGTTTATTCCCAAACTTCACTGCTTAGTTTTGGATCCTGTAGAAATTTACTGAAAACAAACATTAAAGTTATGTTATAGTTTGGTATGTTATTAAGATCTAAGCTTACATAAAAAAAAACTGAAATTCCTTGGAAACAAAACAAAGGTTAAATTGACACTGGAGTCAGGTGTTACAATGAGATAATAACTAATGTTTAAAAAACAAAAAGACACAATGAAATTTACCAGGTACAGCACACAGAGATAGCTAAAACTTGCACCCCTGCCATGCGCTGCTTATGACCTCACATACTACATCACTCATGACATGTTCAGTGACATCATCGATGACATCACTGATGGCATATCAAACCACCCATCCTCAAACCAGTGATCCTCCCCCACTACTGAGAATGCATACGAATTCCTGGGAGGATATGGTCCTAGGCATCCTTCACAAATCCAGGATGAGTGTTTTAGCATAGGTGGGGAGGTGGGGAGGCTGAAGGCACCTCACAGCCAGTTGGGTGCACAATAGTTATACTACATTACTTTTGATATGACAATGGGTTCATTGTGGGTCGGCCACCATCAGCAAACTCCTTCATTCTAGTCTGCGCGGGAATACCGTACAATTATTTTACACTAACGTAAATCCTTTAGCAAACATTGGGGTGTTACACCATTTGCACCATGGTAACATTACTACCTCTTGTAGAGTTTATGAAAGTTGCAGATTCAGAATTAAATGTATGGTTTTTCCCACCCTAGGGCTGAACCTTTTTTTTTATGGTTAGGGTACTTCATGTTTATGTTTTCCTAAATTATTTTATGCAAAATTTATCCAGGCCAGATTTGCGTCCTTTTTCATCTACTTTTTAGGGATTTAAAGGTACCCAGGGTACCTAGAAAATAACCAAAATACAGCAACATATGTTTATTTAAAAATATTGGAAAAGTACTGTGCATGAAAGTGTATTTTTTCTCTAAAAATTGCATCACTGAAGGGTTTCCTGTTCTAATATCATATTCTTCCCAACTTTTTGAAACAAGCAGAGTTTAGAGGAAGACAATTATTTTTATCACACTTTTTGCATTTTTCTAACTGTAATAACTTTTCAAATTTTTGTTGTTTAAAACTACTTGTAGTTTGTGGTGCAAACAGATGTGAAATCCATTGGTGAGTTCAGAAAGCTGTAATTTCTGAAAACTAGACAACATACCAAACTCAGCAGAGGGTCATTTGTCTAGATTCTTCGGTGTTTCCTCAAAGAAACTAATTTTTGAAATAAAAAATAATGAACTTAAGTAGGAAAAATATCAATTGATGAAGTTTTCATGTTTCATTTGTTTGCCCTGATGGTCAGTTTACAAAAGTCTTATACATTTCTAACAGACAGACCCTACTGATCTCAGGAATATATAGTCTTTCTTTGTTGTCCAAAGAAACATGCAATACTCAGAACATGCAACTGAGCTGCAGCTTCTAATAATTTGTCATTGTGTGCTGACCATGCAGCAATTTATACTGTACAATCTAATGAATACCAATGGATAGTTAGAACACCTATGTATTGTAATTTGCACAAGATACGACATCTAGGAACAGTGGTTATTTGTACATCTTTCAACTTGAGGTCTCCTATACAATAGTGTGATTCAGAGTGCATTTTGCAAAATGTGCTCTTTCTTGCGCATTGGGCTCCATTTGGAAGACAAAAGTGGAAATAAATCCAATTGATAGTAACAAGTGCTCTACTACTCTGTGTTCCTACACTTATCCTGATAAACTTGTCTTCACTTGTGTGGCTGGGCCTTGCACCCTTGACATGATGGGCCCCAAAACGCAATGTGGAGACATCACATTTTCGCCATCTAAAGTCAACTCTGTATGGTGATTTGGCTTGCTACAAAATGTAGTTCTGAACTTAGTCATCATCCAGGGAAACCAACCAAACCCAGGCATTTCTGATAACTGGACATCCAGAGGAGTCCAGACTGGTCTGCCATGTTTGGATTCCACTACCTTTTCTTACCTAGAATATCCGGCAAACCTCAAACTTTGGATAACATCATACATTTGCCTCATTATTCTGTGAGATAAAGGTCTTGACTATATGCAGAAATCCACAAAATTCCTACCACCCAGCATTCCCATGTTTCTCCTGATAAAAGCAGTACCACACTTGTGTGGCTTGACCTAGCACCCAAGACATATTAGCTTACAAAACCAACCCAATAAAAATCAGGCCCTTTTGGTGATGTGATACCTTTAGAATTTGGGCCCAGGCTCGGTCGCCACACAGTGGAACCTATCAAATGTAGATTTTTCTGAAAAGCAGCCAAGCAGGGTTGTCCAGGGTGGTCTGACATGCATGCATCCCACTACATTTTCATGCCCAAACTGCCCTGCAAACCTCAAACCATGAATATTTCACACATTTCTATGAGCGAACATTCGAGAATCTGCAGGAATCCACAAAATTCCTATCACCCAGTGTTCCCAGACCTTTCCCAATAAAACAGCACCCCACTTTTATGATTGGGCCTAGCTCCCCTGACCGGAAAAGCCACAACACGCAATTTGGAGACATAATATTTTTTCATGAACAATAACATGTTGTGGGAATGTGGGCATCTGTGGATTTTGGCTGCAGGTTCAACTACAGCCCAGGGAATCTTACCAAACCCAGACACTTCTGAGTTACATTGATTGCACTTAATTTTCACAGCCTCAGTGCCCTGTAAATTCATGCTTTGGCTAAAATCGCACATTTTCTGCACACTTCTGTGAGGGAAAGTTCCAGAATCTGTAGTGAGCCACAAAATTCCTACCATCCATTATTTCCACACTCTTAATAGAAATGATGCCCCACTTGCGTGGCTCAGCCTGTAGCCTGTGATAGGAACAAGGCAAATCAAACCAGGGATGATGCAAAGACCACATTGACTAAATGGTCACAGTTGACCTGGTGGCTCAAATCTCAATTAGGAAGAAAAAGTCTTGGATTATGGTACTTTAAAACTAATTGGAATAATTTGAAACACTACACAGTTAGTCAATTAATGGGCTCATTATGTATCTATGTACAGTCGTTTGGGGCAGGTACTAACTCATAATGTGTCTACTCCATTTCAGTCAGTTTCCCAGAACTTAGCTTTTTTGTGATACAAAGTGAAGCAAATTGGAAACCACAGGCCAGGCGAAGGTGGGAACCTTGAACTGTAATATTTACTCGTCTGCCTCTTTCCTTGCTGAGGGCAAACTTTGCATCACTCTTGCAGGAATGTCTTTGGCACACTGCTGATCCTGCGGCCTCGCAAAGTCCTTCACAACAGATGAATTAGATGCTATTGCTTCTATCCCAGTAATCGTTTAATAACTGGTAACAGAAATTCAGGGAAGAACATAAGCCTTCTGATGGTGGTCTGCCCCCATGCAACATAACCATTGTATGTTGCCAACTGGATCATATGGATAGTCATTTTTTAATAGAGCCTGCACATTATTATCCTCTTCACCCTTGTAATATTTGTGCAACTGACCTCAAAACATGACCGCAGAAGTGATCTCATTGTGAAGGGTACTTAGTACATATACTTTCTGCCTATCTGAGAATTTGTCAGTTAGCAGAAGACTGGTTGGGCCTTTCTGGAACTTCTTGCAAACAAGCTCCTGGGGGAATCCTTCGATATGCTTTTGAATTACACTGCAAACCACAATGCAAGCTTTGCACATCTCGCTGACAGCTGGACTGTTGCATTGAAATTGTTCACTTAAGATTATAACCTTTATGAAGGAGTGATTGCAGAAGCTCCCATACAATTATCTCATTAATTCCTAACGTGGGTAGACAACTTGCAGGATTTATTATGGAATCCTTCCCTGAATATACTGTCAGGCTATAGACATACTCAGTGCAGCTCTCATACAACATGTACATCTTTAGGCCAATGTAAGCTCTTACGTTTGGTATGTACTGCCAGAACAGCAACCACCAGCAGTTGACGAGTATATGACTAGTGTAGGAGGCTGGCCTGGCTTTATTGGGTACTAAGAAGTACTTACACTCTGTACCAGGTCCAGTTATCCCTTATTAGTATAGAAGAGGTGTCTAGAAGCTTAGGCTGATAGAAAAGGTAGCTTAGCAGAGCAGCTTAGGCTGAACTAGGAGACATGCAAAGCTCCCACTATACCACTGGTGTCATATGCACAATATCATAAGAAAACACAATACACAGATATACTAAAAATAAAGGTATTTTATTTTTATGACAATATGCCAAAAGTATCTCAGTGAGTACCCTCAGTATGAGGATAGCAAATATACACAAGATATATATACACAATACCAAAAATATGGAGTAATAGCAATAAAAAGCAATGCAAGCAATGTTCAGTCACAATAGATTGCAATGAGAGCACATAGGTATAGGGGCAACACAAACCATATACTCCAAAAGTGGAATGCGAACCATGAATGGACCCCAAACCTATGTGAGCTTGTAGAGGGTCGCTGGGACTGTAAGAAAACAGTGAGGGTTAGATAAATAGCCCACCCCAAGACCCTGAAAAGTAGGTTTAAAGTGCACCTAAGTTCCCCAAAGAGCACAGAAGTCGTGATAGGGGATTTCTGCAAGGAAGACCAAGACCAGCAATGCAACGATGGTGGATTTCCGGACTAGAGTACCTGTGGAACAAGGGGACCAAGTCCAAGTGTCGCGACAAAGTCGAGATTGGGCAGATGCCCATGAAATGCCAGCTGAGGATGCAAAGAAGCTGCCACCGGATGGTAGAAGCTGTGGATTCTGAAAGAACGAAGAGGACTAGGAACTTCCCCTTTGGAGGATTGATGTCCAACGTCGCTTGCAGAGGTGTTCTGACGCAGAAAGACCGCAAACAAGCCTTGCTAGCTGCAAGGGTTGCAGTTAGGGTTTTTTGGATGCTGCTGTGGCCCAGGAGGGACCAAGATGTCACCAATTGCGTCAGGAGACAGAGGGGGCACCCAGCAAGACAGGGAGCCCTCACAGAAGCAGGCAGCACCCGCAGAAGTGCCAGAACAAGCACTACAGAGAGGAGTGAGCCAGAGCTCACCCAAAGTCACAAAAGAAGATCCCACAACGCCGGAGGACAACTCAGGAGGTTGTGCACTGCAGGTTAGAGTGTCGGGGACCCAGGCTTGGCTGTGCACAAAGGAAATTCAGGAAGAGTGCACAGGAGCCGGAGTAGCTGCAAATCATGCGGTACCCAGCAATGCAGTCTAGCGTGGGGAGGCAAGGACTTACCTCCACCAAGCTTGGACTGAAGAGTCACTGGACTGTGGGAATCACTTGGACAGAGTTGCTGAGTTCCAGGGACCACGCTCGTCGTGCTGACAGGTGACCCAGAGGACCGGTGATGCAGTCTTTTGTTGCCTGCGGTTGCAGGGGGAAGATTCCGTCGACCCACTGGAGATTTCTTCGGAGCTTCTAGTGCAGAGAGGAGGCAGACTACCCCCACAGCATGCACCACCAGGAAAACAGTTGAGAAGGCGGCAGGATCAGCGATACAAGGTTGCAGTAGTCGTCTTTGCTACTTTATTGCGGTTTTGCAGGCATCCCGAGCAGTCAGCGGTCGATTCCTTGGCAGAAGGTGAAGAGAGAGATGCAGAGGAACTCTGATGAGCTCTTGCATTCGTTATCTAAAGAATTCCCCAAAGCAGAGACCCTAAATAGCCAGAAAAGGAGGTTTGACTACCTAGGAAGGAGGATAGGCTAGCAACACAGGTAAGAGCCTATCAGAAGGAGTCTCTGACGTCACCTGCTGGCACTGGCCACTCAGAGCAGTCCAGTGTGCCAGCAGCACCTCTGTTTCCAAGATGACAGAGGTCTGGAGCACACTGGAGGAGCTCTGGGCACCTCCCCTGGGAGGTGCAGGTCAGGGGAGTGGTCACTCCACTTTCCTTTGTCCAGTTTCGCGCCAGAACAGGGCTGGGGGATCCCTGAACCGCTGTAGACTGGCTTATGCAGAGATGGGCACCATCTGTGCCCATCAAAGCATTTCCAGAGGCTGGGGGAGGCTACTCCTCCCCAGCCCTGACACCTTTTTCCAAAGGGAGAGGGTGTAACACCCTCTCTCTGAGGAAGTCCTTTGTTCTGCCTTCCTGGGCCAAGCCTGGCTGGATCCCAGGAGGGCAGAAACCTGTCTGAGGGGTTGGCAGCAGCAGCAGCTGCAGTGAAACCCCGGGGAAAGGTAGTTTGGCAGTACCCGGGTCTGTGCTAGAGACTCGGGGGATCATGGAATTGTCTCCCCAATGCCAAAATGGCATTGGGGTGACAATTCCATGATCTTAGACATGTTACATGGCCATGTTCGGAGTTACCATTGTGACGCTATACATAGGTAGTGACCTATGCATAGTGCACACGTGTAATGGTGTCCCCGCACTCACAAAGTCCGGGGAATTTGCCCTGAACGATGTGGGGGCACCTTGGCTAGTGCCAGGGTGCCCACACACTAAGTAACTTAGCACCCAACCTTTACCAGGTAAAGGTTAGACATATAGGTGACTTATGAGTTACTGAAGTGCAGTGGTAAATGGCTGTGAAATAACGTGGACGTTATTTCACTCAGGCTGCAGTGGCAGGCCGGTGTAAGAATTGTCAGAGCTCCCTATGGGTGGCAAAAGAAATGCTGCAGCCCAGAGGGATCTCCTGGAACCCCAATACCCTGGGTACCTCAGTACCATATACTAGGAAATTATAAGGGTGTTCCAGTATGCCAATGTGAATTGGTGAAATTGGTCACTAGCCTGTTAGTGACAATTTGTAAAGAGAGAGCATAACCACTGAGGTTCTGGTTAGCAGAGCCTCAGTGAGACAGTTAGGCATCACACAGGGGACACATACATATAGGTCACAAACTTATGAGCACTGGGGTCCTGGCTAGCAGGGTCCCAGTGACACATAACAAACATACTGAAAACATAGGGTCTTCACTATGAGCACTGGGCCCTGGCTAACAGGATCCCAGTGAGACAGTGAAAACACCCTGACCTACACTCACAAACAGGCCAAAAGTGGGGGTAACAAGGCTAGAAAGAGGCTACTTTCTCACAACTAGTCGAATACTATATGCCTTCCACAAACATAAATCTCTGTAAACTTGGCAGACAAATGCTCCACAACTGATGTCATTTTGAACAGCCTGTCACAGTCTGCATGGCCAGGGCAATGATAAAGAATAAGCACTTAAATGCAGCATCTGCTGCAGAATGAAAACCCTGTCTCTGCTCATGACAAGTGCAAAGCTGTGCATCACCCAAACGATAAGAACAGTAGGGCGTGCTTGTATGGTTAGGTTCTGTACTATCCCCATGCTGATTATAACGCCCAGAAATGTTTTCAACTCCCAAAGTAAAGTGGGAGTTCACCAGTGTGCCCTAGAAGAAGGGCCCAGTGTCCCTCCTTCTTCTTTGGAAACTGTTGCATGCAAATTAGTTTGGTGCACAATTTCCTATAAGAAGTCATCATCTAGAAAAAGATGGGGGAAGTCAATACACAAAATAATTACAGCATTTACTTTACCTCCGGCATCTGCAGTGAACGTGTGGCTGACTGAAATTGGGGGGCTGACAAATAAGAACTCTCATTATGTTCTGAACAGTACCTGTTTGCACTCTGGGTTGGTTGACCCTGCCACTGCCTCTTAGCTCCACAAATTGTGCTTAAAAAAGTGCAAAACTACGTAATGGGCATGTCCCTCAGAATCATTGGAAGACTAGTCATCATCAAATGGAACTTAGACATAAAATTCACTTACGATTGTGTTGCAGGGCCCTCTCCCTCTGATGCTGTTTCATCATCAGACCTTGCCTCAGAGCTCTCTTCCATAATTTGAGTTAGGGCCTGGAAACCAGTGATCCAATGACATGTGATCTCTGTTTTTTAAAATTCTAAACCTGGCTTCCTCAAATACTATGCCCTAGGTAAAATGGGGATGTTTTGTATACAATAATAGCTATACAGGGATCAAAAAACCTACTCCACCACTCCCTATGGCAGTTTTATTTTATGAGGTCGAGCTATTTTTAGAAGCTACATGCCCCTTCTGGCAAGAGGAAAAAGAACAGGTGTTCTGTTCATTCAGAAACTGAGTTGCCAATTAGGATGCCTTTTAATCTTATTCTTGTCACATTTGATCTGTGTTCAGAGACAGAGGTCAAAAGGCAGTTTGTCTTCTTGCAATGCAAATACTTTTGTGACTGCAGAGTTTCAGGATTTTGTAAGATGAACTGTCTCACCTATGTGAAATGAAAGGCTTTTGGTTTCAGGTTTTTCCTAACAAACAACATTTATATAACTAAGTCAACTTTATAAACATTTAAAAATATATTTCAGTAGCTGTGAAATACATTTTTTTTGTACTTCTGTGTGATGAAAAAAAATATTTTAATAGGATAAAAAAACAGAACACTTTACTTGGCGTTGTGCATATGATAAATGTTTTCTGAAAACCAATTTTCACAGATTATTGTTAATACACTATGTAGTTTTATCAGTAAAGCTGCAAGTTAGTGGAAATGTTTTTGGAGTGTTTAAATATAAACTGAGAAACACTCCTTTACTGATGGTAAAGCTATTAGTAAACTAAGAGGCAAGTCATGCATGGATCATGTGTACCTTATTTGTGGGCTAGATTTATTAAACATGGAGCAAACATTTAATTTGTATTTAATCAAACAAAAGAGGATTTTTCACAGTAGAAATGCTGAACTCACATACGTGAAGGTGCACTCATGTGAGAATGAAGAAAAAGTCAACTTTGAAATACAATATTTGCCTAGGATCACACAATTTGAGACCTGTTTCCGGGTCAAGTACATTACAGTTAGGTCAAGTAGCTTATTCAAGCTACTCGACATACAGGTCTAGTAACATTTTTATGATTTGTCTAGGCCTGCTATGTGTACTCTATGAACTGAAAGAATGCAATGGAATTCAATGCTGTGAGAGTGAAAGTGTAGTAAAGAGTGATAACATCAAGAGTCTCAATAAAAAAGGAACACTTACCTGACTACACAAATTGATGCAAAGAACTTCATTAATGAAGCTAATAGATTACAAATAAAAGAGGTTTGACTTGTATAACTTTTTAGTAATTTCTAATACATAAAAAATAAATTACAAAAATCATTTTAGTTTACTATATCTAAATTAATTAAATATTTAATTAAAAATTGAGTTAATAGCACTGTAGTTTTTTTATTTTGTTCTGCATTTGAAATAAATATATAACATTAGTTTACAATAAGATTTATCATAAAATAATTTGTACTATTTTTTTTACATTTAGTAAACTTTTTGCTTTTACTTATACCAGTGGTCTCCAAACATTTTAATGCCGCACCCCTGCAGTTGAAAAATAAAAATCATTGGGCCCCCCTCAGAATTTTTCAAAATTATTTTATAAAGATGACAATGTTTAAATATGTCTAAATGTATTTAAACATTGCAGTTAAGTACTGTTGCCTTTGTAAACATGCATTAACATGTTTCTGCTTAAAACAAAACACTGTTATCTGTGTAATGCTTCTTTTGGCCAGAGCCGCGCACCCCCCTGGGATCATTTATGGCCCCCCAGTTTGAAGACCACTGACTTATACATTACCATAGGGAGATCTCTGCCTACATGTGAAAAGTAACTAGTAGTAACTGTAACGGGTCTGTTTTTTTACATTTACAAAAATTGATTCTAGTATCCATAACCACCTTCCATTGTCTCAAGTGTTTGTCTCCAGGTGAATAGATCATCCTCCTTCTTATGCTGTAATAGTGACCACAAATGCCAGTATGAAGGGATGCAAACCTACCCGTTATCTTGTCAGGGCATGCGGTCACGGACACAATAAGCAAGATCATTGAAGTTGAGTGACTTGTCTAACGTTCTAAGGCCCTGATTTATACTTTTTTTACGCTAAACGACGCTAACCCAGTTTAGCGTCAAAAAGTATACCGCCGGCTAGCGCCATTCCAAGACACCAGCCACGCATATACTTTATGGAATGGTGCAATCCGGCGCAAAGGGTGGGCTAACGTCACGGAGAATGACGTTAGCCGGGTGGGGGTGGAGGTATGGGAGAAGGGGGTTTTGCACCAAAAAATTACATTAGGCTGGTTTGTCAAAAAAGATGACTCTAACCAGCCTAGCAGCATTTCTTGATGCAAAACCTACCATACCACGACTCCTGTCTTATAAAAGACAGTAGTCATGCCCACCACCCCAATGGCCAGCACCGGGGACAAGGGTCCCCTAGGCATGGTCATAGCACCCAGTGCCATGTATGGGGGCCCATTTCAGGGCCCCCAATGGCAATTTAAAAAAAATCCAAAAATGCTTACCTCAGCTGTCCTTCTGGTGTGGGTGTCCTTGGGGCCTGGAGAGGGCACCTGTGGACTTATTCCAAGGTGTTCCACCATGGGAATAGGCCCACAGGTCCCCTAACGCCTGCCCTGACCCAGGATGTAAATAATGGCGCTAAACAAGCTTAGCGCCATTATTTAGGCCCGCCTCCCTCCCGTGCACCATTTTTGCATGGGAGGATAAATAAGGCGCATGGGACTCTGAGTCATTTTGTGCCCTGGAACGCCTAACTTGCATCTCTTTGACGCAAGGTAGTTTTCCGTAGGCAAAAAATGACTTTAACTCCAAAATTTTGACGCTGGACGGTCTAGCGTCAAAATATAAATATGGAGTTAAGTTTGCACTGAAATAGTGTAAAAAAATGACACTATTTCAGCGCAAATAGAGTATAAATATGCTCCTAAATGTACTATTCCACTATTTGTTGTCCCATGTGGAAAAGAATGCCATGTGCAGAGATGGACAGTGTGGTATATTAACAACCAAGAGGTGTTTGATCACACCGTAAAAGCTCTTTGGATATTTACCTCTGCAGAAACTAACCTGTTATCCCTAAGGGTCAGTTACACACCGAAGGTAGACAATGTGAAAGGAGACACATTGAACAGAATCTTTCACAGTCCACATAATTGTTCCTCAGACTGGATCTGATATAGGAACTCTGACTTAGGTTTGGTCTCCAGGGGGTGGATTTGCTGACTCTATCAACATCTAACTTCCTTTGTTCTTCTCTATGGTGAAGCATCTGCAAGCAGTAGAATTGGGCACAATATCTCCATGACCTCAGAATCTGCTGTTTGCTTTACCTCCTTTCCTACTTTTTCAGAAGCTGTCATTGTGAATCAAGAGTGAAATAGATCAGGTTATTCGTATATCTTCTGGCCTGAGGAAATCCTGGTTTCTCAATCTCCAGAATCTGTCAGTTTGTCAGGAGTAGTCTTTATCTCGCTTCCCCTCTCCTCTCCATTGGCTACCTCTCTCTATGGTGCCTACTATGCCCACCCTGGCCAGTCTGGCTTTTGAGAGATTTTGTCTGTGTAGTTTGGATGTTTCTCCGGCGAACACTTTAGCAGTTCATCAATTCCCCAAAACTTCTCCCTTCTGCTCCTACAACCATCAATGGACTTCTTTTGTCAAATGTTGTTCTTCACAAAAAGTATTACTAATTTCCTGTGATCCAATACAAATCCTTAACTTTCTTGTTGTAGAATTTGTTTTGGGGCTTGTACTTGCTTCGCAATGATGTCAGCTGACAACTTTTTTGGAGTCGTTTGCAGCTTTCCTCTAGCATAGTTCTGAGTTAGTTAGACCTTTAGTACATTTTGTTTCATCTTGGGCTTTACCTCTGGTGATTAAAGCTCTTCATTCTCATCTGTTTGCTCTTGTAGGCGATACCTTTAAATATTCTTTCTGCTAAGATCGTGCTCCTTGAGCCAGTCACTTCTGCACATAGGGTACGGGAAATAATCATTCTTCTTGCTTGAGATCCCTTCCTTCACTTTCTATCCAAGGGATTGTCACACTACCCCCTGATTTTCTTCAGAAGATTGTTTGTGATTTCCACCCACATCAGGAAATAGTCCTTCCATCCCAGGCCATTCCTCTTTGTCACATGATGAAATTTCTTTGTATTCCATGAGTTATGAAAGAGCAGTGCAAATATAAGTTATACAGAATATTTTTTAATTCACTTTTATTATCTGTCATGTTTAGCGTCAGAAGCCATCTACTTCTACCCTAAGTAGATGGATTAAAATGTGAATTCTGATGGATACATCTACCTGTGGATTTCTCACCTTTTGAATGTCCCCATGTGCCAGCATTCGACTGAAACTTTTCTCCATAGCTCAGCAAGCGATTTTAAACAAACTCCAACTGTTGCAGAATGCTGCTATCCTGCTTGCCCTTGAAAATACCCAAATTTCAGTCAGTTACACCACACATTAGGTCTCTGCATTGGCTTCCCATTAGGCAGAATCTGTTTTTCAAAATTCTTTGCATCGCTTACAAAGCGATCTTCTTCTAGTCTGCTGCCAGTGGTCCCCAGACATGGACGGTCAACCTGGGGTTCACGGCCACCGAGGCCTGGAATGCCTTACCTATTACAATTAAATCAGCCCCCACACATTTGTCCTCCAGGAAGCTTTAAAGACGTGGTTATTCTCTACAAACTTAGATTTGTTTCATCCTTAGATTTCTTTATCCGTTGGCTTGAAACTCTTAGTCGACTATTCGTTGGCGCCTAGACACCTCAAGGTATTGTTGCGCTTTACAAATATTCTTAACGTTGACGAGGACATCACAATAGCTGCGCATGCAACGCTCTCTCACGTCATCGGAGCCATAGGAATTCCTCGCCAAAATGCTGGACAGTTCCTTTTTTTATGCACCTTCGATGCGTAACGGTTTTCTCCTTCTCTCCATTAAATAGACACAGTATCAAAGGGAATCTTGACTTTTTTTGTCCTACTAGCGACAATGTCTCCTCCCAAAAATTCTGGCTTTAAGCCATGTAGAGAACACGTGGGTTAGATGTCGGTTACTGACCCACATGTGACTGTCTTTGGTGCCTGAAGTCTGACCACGGTGTTGGGGAAGTGTTCGCCGTGTCAAAGTATGAATCCCAAAGTCTTGAAAAAAAGGGAGGCAAAGCTTATCTTGGTGAAAGCAAAAGAAAAAAGAAAAACGGAGTCGTCGTAGTTCCCGGCCTCATTCGAAGTCACCATCTCGAAGCTTGTTGAGGTCATCCGGGAAAGAAAATAAAGAGACAGTGCCATAGTCCTCGGCACCCGTCGTCCAGGGATGCGACTCTGCAGCCACGTTTGCCTCTTCCGAAGTCACCCGAGGTTCTCCAGCGCCATCGTTGGTGGAGATTCAGGCGTCACTGGTGCCTCTGGTGCAACAGTTCTCTCTGTAATGCCTGGATCCTAGTCAGAAGTGGTACTGCCGATGCCACGCCCTTATCAGCCTTTAGAGCAGGAATGAGAATTTCCAACCTTTCCAACTCCTAGATTGGATCCATCACATTTTTTATTGCTATGTATAGCATCTTCAGCAGGGCAGCGACTCCCTCAGATGCACCGGCTGGCCCCAGGGGTCCAATGTTCTTCCCTTTGGGAGGATTCTCGCGCTGTCCCAGCAGGCTCCATTTCAGCCATTTAAGCCGATGGTCCAGTTACCTTGGCCTTTGTCAACACCAAGGAAGGTAACTCCTTCGCCAACTGACACTCGGCAGGAATCATCGGACCTGTGGCGCCCACACTGACGGGGGAGAGGTCCCAAATGATGTTGCATCATTCAACTCCAGCCCAAGTTGGTTCTGCATCTCCAGTATCCAAGTCGCCGGTGCCGACATCACAGGTCTATGCTCTTCCGACGCCGTTACTGGAATCGAGACTCAGATGCAGAAGAGAAACTCCGAGGCTGACGGAGGAGAAGCAATATTTAGCCTCTCATCAGGATCTGGACCTGGAAGACAGTGAAGTTATCTTGCCAAATCAGGACTTTGAAGGCATGGATGTGGCAAGTGGTTTGTACACTTCCCCAGAGTGGGAGGTATTGTCCCCACAAGGGTTGCCTCCACCTGATTTGACATCATACCATCCAGTCATACGAAAGGCAGCTGATATGTTGGTCTTGTCTCTCCCAACATCTGAGATGAAGTCCAGTTTATTGACGAAGGTCCTACATTCTTCTGTTTCCACCACAGAGCCCTTATTGCCATTTAACGAGACTTTGACAGAACCAGTGTTGGAGGTCTGGCAAAGGCCTGTGACGACTCCAGCGGTGTCGAGATCGATCGCCAGAAGATATAATACTGCACCAGGTGATCCTGCATTCTTGAGCCACCATCCGACACCTGAGAGTTTGGTGGTACAAGCTTCCTGCTCTTCCAGATCAGCTCCTGGATCCTTTCCATCATCTCCAGCGGAAAGGGAATCAAAGAGGTTGGAACAGATTGTAAATATGTTTTTTCATCTGGAACTATGGCACTGAAGTCAGTGAATTCTACTGGTTAACTGGGCTGATATATCCATGCCCTAATGGACTCAGCAATATCTGTCCTTCCCAAGCTGCCAGAAGACTTGCAAGGACATTTTTCAGAACTGTTAAATGACAGCCAGGCTGCAGCAAAGCAAGACAACAGTCAGGCCTGGATACTGACGACTCTGTAGCCTGGGTGATGGGAGCATCAGTGACCACAAGAAGGCATGCCTGGTTGAGAGACTCTGTTTTTTTCCCTGATGTAGAGAATATCCTCATGGATTTGCCCTTTGATGGATCCAGGCTGTTTGGGGATAAAGCAGATTCAGCCCTGGAACGATTTAAAGAGAGCAAGACGATGGGTAAATCATTGGGCCTTCAGTCTCTCTTATCAGACTACAGATTGCTGCATAGGTTCCGGGGTTTGGACGAAACTACTCTTCTCATGGGAGGCAACAGCAGCAACAGCAGCAGTCAGCCAATCACCTGCATAGATCCTACAGAGGGCGTAGCAGGGCAAGACAGCAAGGTGCAGCCCATCGGCCTTCTTCCTCCTCCTCTTCCACCTCCCTTTGCCAATGTCGCAGAAAAGCAGCCCTGGTTCCGTCATCGTGGAGAATGCTTTACCTGTAGGAGGGAGGCTAATTTGTTTTGACAACAGTGGAAGTCCATAACATCAGACTATAAGGTGTTAGCATTGTCTAAAATGGATATGCCCTACCCTTTCAAGAGTTTCCCCCTTCCTTCCCACCCCAAAACATTTATTGTACAGAAGAGCATCTGTTTTTGCTCCAGCAGGAAGTTCAAACCCTACTTTCAAAGGGTACATACAGTAGAGTTAGTTTGGGAGCAGGAGAGGGGTCAGGGATGTTATTTGAGATATTTCCTGACTCCCAAAAAGGACGGGCGTTTATGTCCAATCCTGGACTTAAGGAATTTGAATTAATTCCTCAAGCAGGAAAAATTCAAAATGCTGATCCTAGCTCAGGTTCTTCTTACACTGGACAAAGAAAACTGGATGGTTTCGATCGTCTTGCAGGATTCATACTTTTACATCCCCATTCTGCGTCGCACAGGATGTGTTAGAAATGGGGTCTCTAGTTGGCAGTTGGTTTGCACCCTGTCCAAGTAGGGACCCTCTCTAGTCAGGATAAGGGAGATACCCGCTCTGATAACCCCTGCTCACTCCCTTGGTAGCTGAGCACACGCAGTCAGGCTTATCTCAGAAGCAATGTGTAATGCATCTGCCCATAACATACAGTAATAAGTGAAAACACTACAAAAGAACACCACACCAGTTTTAGAAAAATAGCCAATAATTATCTGTGTAAACAAGACCAAATACGATAAAAATCCAGCATACAGTAGTAAAAATATGAATTCTGCAAGATTCACTAAAAAATACAGTTCCTTGAAGTCGATAGCTCCACTTGGGGCTATCACGGTATCGTGATCAACAAAACCAACAGTTCAGGCCAGCCGCAGGGTCGCGGGCCAGCTAAGTGTTGGAAAGACCCGCAAACAGTACCTTTGGAATTGCAGGGCGTTGTGATCCTCACGGTGAGCTACAGAGAGCGGCGTCGCTGGTGTCGTGGTTTACGTCCCGGAGTCGGTATAGGAGTCGTTGGGCCCTTGAAGTCACATGTGTTGCAGATCGAACTCTGGGCTGATGAAGTCAGGAGCTCTGTCGTGGATGGTGTTGAGGCTGCGGTGCGAAGCAGGACGATGCGACGTGCGGTGCCAGCAGGTCACGTTGCAGGCAGTGGCTCGGTGACAGCGTCCAGCAGCATCGGTGAGACCAGGGCTGTGGTGTGAAGCGGGCGGTGCGACATGAGGTGTCACCAGGTCATGGTGCAGGCAGTGGCTTTGTTGTTGCTGAAGCGTGCTGTCATCGGAAGGCCCAAGCAGGCGGTGTGGGATGGGACGGTGCTTCGTGACCCTCAAGACCGGTGTCCACAGGCCACGATGCAGGTAGGGATGCCTGGTGACAACACTGGAGTAGATGGGGCTGAGGTCGCTGGACTGGGGCTGCGGTGTGGGACAGGACAGTGCTTTGTGTACCTCACGAGCGGTGTCCACAGGCCACGGTGCAGGCAGCAGCACCGGTGTCAGCAGGAGCGTCGTCGAGGATGCCCAGGCTGCAGTGTGAGCAGGCGATGTCAGAGTGCAGGGCACACAGGTCGCGGTGCGAGCAGCAGCTCGGTGAAGTCATCCGATGACGGTGTTGGTGAGACCAGGGTTGTGGTGCAAAGCAAGGCAGTGCAGCTCTGTGCAGCGTCGGCCGGTCACGGCGCAGTGGTTTCTCCTCTTAAACAGCACAAAACACACAGTTCCCAGTGCTGCAGGTTGAGGAAACTGAAGTCTTTGGTGTCCCTGAGGCTTCAAACAGGAGAAAGCTCTACTTCAAGCTCTTGGGGAACTTTCTCAAGCCGGACACACAGCAAAGTTCACTCTTTGCACTCTTTTCGGGCAGAAGCAGCAACTGCAGACCAGTCCAACAGAGCAGTCCAGCAAAGGGACAGTACTCCACCTCCAGCTCTTCTGCTGGGCAGGGGTTCCTCTTGATTCCAGAAAGATTCTAAAAGTCTCGGGTTTGGGGTCTTCTTCTTATGCCCCTTTCTGCCTTTGAAGTTGGCAAACTTCAAAGCAAAGTATCAAGTGTTTTTAAGATCCTTCCTTGTCCAGGCCACGCCCCAGACACACACCAGGGGGTTGGAGACTGCATTGTGTAAGGGCAGACACAGTCCTTTCAGGTGTAAGTGACTACTCCTCCCTCCGCTCCAGCCCAGATGGCTCATCAGGATATGCAGGCTACACCCCAGCTCCCTTTGTGTCACCGTCTAGAGGCGAGGTGTGAACAGCCCAACTGTCAAACTGACCCAGACAAGGAATCCACAAACAAGCAGGGACACAGAATGGTTTAAGCAAGAAAATGCCTACTTTCTAAAAGTGGCATTTTCAAACAGACAATTTAAAAAACAACTTCACTAAAAGATGTATTTTTAAATTGTGAGTTCAGAGACCCTAAACTCCACATTTTTATCTGCTGTCAAAGGGAATCTGCGCTTCAAGGATATTTAAAGCCAGCCCCCATGTTAACCTATGAGAGAGATAGGCCTTGCACAGTGAAAACCGAATTTGGCAGTATTTCACTGTTAGGACATTTAAAACACACTAGTATATGTCCTACCTTAAACATACACTGCACCATGCCCCTGGGGCTACCTAGGGCCTACCTTAGGAGTGCCTGACATGTAGTAAAAGGGAAGGTTTAGGCCTGGCAAGTGGATACACTTGCCAAGTCGAATTGGCAGTTTAAAACTGCACACACAGACACTGCAGTGGCAGGTCTGAGCCATGTTTACAGGGCTACTAATATGGGTGGCACAACCAGTGCTGCAGGCCCACTAGTAGTATTTGATTTACAGGCCCTGCTCACCTCTAGTGCCCTTTACTAGGGACTGACCAGTTGTGAGAAAACAGGGCTGATTGCAGAGGCCCCCTAACTTTTTGCCCCATTTTCCACTTTTTGCTGGTGTTTTCCTGACTTTGATGGTGCCCTGGGTACTGCTAACCAGTCCCAGGGCCTGTGCTCTGTGTAAAATCAAAATGCAAATTAGGCTAATTATAATTAGCTAAGTCAACCTACCTATAAGTCCCTAGTATATGGTAGGGCATATAGGTTTAGGGACCCCAGCATAGGTAGTGCACCCATAGGTGCACTGCTGAGGTGCCCAGTGTCATTTTAAAGGCAGGCCTGCCTTGGCGGCTGCTTTCAAATTAAAGCTATATGCAAATTCGACTTTGGAATTAAAAGTAGTTCCAAAGTCTTACACTACCTTATTTTTACATATAACTCACCCCTAAGGTGTGCCCTATGTGCCCCTAGGGCTGGGTGCCATGTAACTATAAGCAGGAACCTTATAAAAGTAGTTTTATAAGCCCTGGTGAGGTAAAAACTGCCAAATTCGTTTTTCCCTCATTGTAGTGAATGGCCTTCATAGGCTAGAATGGGGAGACTTTGGTGGTCATTACAACCCTGGCGGACGGTGTTAAAGATGCGGTAATACTGCAAACAGTCAGACGGACAAAAAAAGGGAATTATGACCCTGCTGGAAACCGCCAACAAAGACAGCCACTTTAACACACCGCCCGCCACGGCGGTACAGACAAGCAGCGCGGCGGTCACCGCCAACAGACAGGCGGGAGACAATGTACCGCCCACAGTATCACAACAGGCCAATCCGCCAACTTTTCCGGGGCGGATTCACCGTGCATAAAAACACGGCGGAAACAGCTTTTGCTATGGGAAAACGCTCACCTTCTACACATCCCACGAGGAACGACGACTCCATGGAGCCGGAACTCCAAATACTCCCTGCCCTTGTCTTTCTGCTCCTTCACGACCAACAGCGATGTAGGCGCAGAAGATACCGGTGAGTACTGCACCTACGACACAGGGGAGGGGGGAGGCAAAAGTTAGGGGGACACCCACCAAACACCCCCACCCCCACCCTCGAATAGTACAACATACACACCAATGCAGTCACAAAAAGGACAGTAACAACCCACAATCCCCCCGGAAGAATGCAAAGACAATGCGAATTTCGGGCAAACATTATAATGTGCCAATATACATGTCATACAAAAATATACAAATATATGTATTCCAAAATCACTCATATTTACATAAATAATCCGATATGTATTGCAGATATGTACACAAAAATGTCCATGCACAAACAGTCCAAAAATGCATGGGCGAGGCCCACAATAGATACCTGACCAAAATCCGAGAGAACACTGCAGGGGCATCAGATAGAAACACTACAGACCCCTCAGGGGGAAGGGAAGGGGGGGCATCTCAGCCAGATGAATGCAAAGCCAGATCCACAATGGTGCTCCATGCCCACTGTTCCATCCTGGGGAGTGCAAAGCCACAGTCTCTCAAGTCTCTACAGTGGGGGGGGTTGCCCACTGTGCCATCCTGGGGAGTGCAAAGCCACAGTCTCTCAAGTCTCACAAGTGGGTGGATTGCCCACTGTTACATCCTGGGGAGTGCAAAGCCACAGTCTCTCAAGTCTCTACAGTGGGTGAGTTGCCCACTGTGCCATCCTGGGGAGTGCAAAGGCACAGTCTCTCAATTCTCTACAGTGGGTGGGTTGCCCACTGTGCCATCCTGGGGTGTGCAAAGCCACAGTCTCTCAAGTCTCTACAGTGGGTGGGTTGCCCACTGTTACATCCTGGGGAGTGCAAAGCCACAGTCTCTCAAGTCGATGCAGGTCCATACTGGTACTGGGGGGTGACTGGTGCCCAGACTGGATGAGTCTCCCCGTGAAAGGTATGTCCTGTCATTGTCCCAGCTGCACATGTGATAAGGATGCCTGATGTGGTGGGCCATTCATTCCTACCCGGTGCATTGCCCTGTTCAGCGGTGCTTTGCCATGGCGGACTTTGCCCTGTTCAGCGGTGCTTTGCCATGGCGGTCTCTGGACTGTTCAGCTGTGCTTTGCCATGGCGGTCTTTGCCCTGTTCAGCAGTGCTTTGACATGGCGGTCTCTGGACTGTTCAGCGGTGCTTTTCCATGGCGGTTCTGGACTGTTCAGCGGTGCTTTGCCATGGCGGTTCTGGACTGTTCAGCGGTGCTTTGCCATGGCGGTCTTTGCCCTGTTCAGCGGTGCTTTGACATGGCGGTCTCTGGACTGTTCAACGGTGCTTTGCCATGGCGGTTCTGGACTGTTCAGCGGTGCTTTGCCATGGCGGTCTTTGCCCTGTTCAGCGGTGCTTTGACATGGCGGTCTCTGGACTGTTCAGCGGTGCTTTGCCATGGCGGTCTTTGCCCTGTTCAGCGGTGCTTTGACATAGCGGTCTCTGGACTGTTCAGCGGTGCTTTGCCATGGCGGTTCTGGACTGTTCAGCGGTGCTTTGCCATGGCGGTCTTTGCCCTGTTCAGCGGTGCTTTGACATGGCGGTCTCTGGACTGTTCAGCGGTGCTTTGCCATGGCGGTTCTGGACTGTTCAGCGGTGCTTTGCCATGGCGGTCTCTGGACTGTTCAGCGGTGCTTTGACATGGCGGTCTTTGCCCTGCTCAGCGGTGCTTTGACATGGCGGTCTCTGGACTGTTCAGCGGTGCTTTGACATGGCGGTTCTGGACTGTTCAGCGGTGCTTTGCCATGGCGGTTCTGGACTGTTCAGCGGTGCTTTGCCATGGCGGTCTGTGCCCTGTTCAGCGGTGCTTTGACATGGCGGTCTCTGGACTGTTCAGCGGTGCTTTGCCATGGCGGTTCTGGACTGTTCAGCGGTGCTTTGCCATGGCGGTCTCTGGACTGTTCAGCGGTGCTTTGACATGGCGGTTCTGATACGGACATTGGTGTGTGGCATGACGATCTCCACACTGGACATTGGTGTGTGGCATGACGAACTCCACAATGGACATTGGTGTGTGGCATGACGAACTCCACACTGGACATTGGTGTGTGGCATGATGAACTCCACACTGGACATTGGTGTGTGGCGTGACGATCTCCACACTGGACATTGGTGTTTGGACATTGGTGTGTGGCATGATGAACTCCACACTGGACATTGGTGTGTGGCATGACGAACTCCACACTGGACATTGGTGTGTGGCATGACGATCTCCATACTCGACATTGGTGTGTGGCATGACGAACTCCACACTGGACATTGGTGTGTGGCATGACGAACTCCACACTGGACATTGGTGTGTGGCATGACGTTCCATCATTGCCCAGCGGGTCTGTGGCATCCTGGCCCCGCCTGGACTGTGTCTTGTGCGGTGGTCTCAGGACCAGTGACGATACTTGGGCCCACCTGGGCTGTGTCTTGTGCGGTGGTCTCAGGACCAGTGACGATACTTGGGCCCTCCTGGGCAATGACTCTGGCGGCGGGCTCTGGACCAGTGACGACAGTGCTGGCAGTTGTGTCTGGACCTCCGGAAATGATGGCGCACTTCTCCGCTGTGACACTCACAACAGGCTGGGCAGACTTCCTCAGGACCTTCCCCACCTTTTTTGGAGTTACAGCTGACTCACCAATCGCCTTCGTTCCCATTTCACTTGTTGTCCCACCAGGAGTCTTGACACGGTCCCGTCGTCCACTCTCCAATTTCTGAGCCTTTACAGGGGGTGGGCTGCCAGTGCCTTGGCTCCGGGTCCTACTGCCTGCCCTGGTGGACGGTGCACTCCAAAAACCTGGAACACGCACCACTGGTACTGGTGGCTTTTTGGCTGAGGTGCTACGACGGGACTGATGAATTGGAGGGGGGGTGGGGGCAAAAAGGTCAATTTGACAGAGGGACAGTTTCTGACGAACACTGGGATGGGTAGCTAGAGGGGGTCTGGGAGTGGAGGAAGAGGAGGTGGTTGTAGGAGGTGTCACTTTAGCTGTTTTGGGTGCAGGTACTGGAGGCTGTCGTGAGGTGGATGGATGTTGGGTGAGTGATTGCCGGTGTTTGGGTACTTTGGGAGGGGGCGTCACAGACACACTGGGAGAGGACACAGGGGACATGTAAATGGCAGTGGAGGTGGTGAGTGCAGGTGAGCGGCGTGTGGTGCTGGGTGTCCTGGTGCAAGTCCTAGTGCCTGTAGATGTGGTGCATGCAGGTGTGTGTGTAGACGAGACTGGGAGGGAGGAGGGAGAAGAGGAGGAGGGGGACACAGTGGAGACAATGGATGTTGCTGTGTCTGTATGGGTGTGATGCTTGTGTGAGTGCCTGTGGGATGTGTGGTGCCTTTGTTTGCCTGAGCTACTTTTGTGTGTTGACTTGTGTGCATGCTGGTCTGTAGGTGTGCTTGGGATGGGCTGGGGTACAGGGGATTGGGTCTGGGTGGAGGAAGTTGGAGGGGGGAGGCTGGACACAGGGACAATTGCTGCCATCAGTGCTGAGGCCAGAGATTGCAGGGTTCGCTGAAGGACAGCCTGACCAAAATGAATGCCCTCCAGGAATGCATTACCGTGTTGCAACGCCCTTTCTACACCCTGGATGGCATTCACAATGGTAGACTGCCCAACAGTGAGTGGCCTGAGGAGGTCAATGGCCTCCTCACTGAGGGCAGCAGGGGTGACTGGGGCAGGGCCTGAGGTGCCTGGGGCGAAGGTGATGCCCACCCTCCTGGGTGAGCGGGCACGGGGCGAACGCTGAGGGGCTGCTGGGAGGGCGGTGCTGGTAGGGGTGCTCACATCGGCGGACGAGTCTGTGTCGCTGGTTGGTGATCCCGTGGCCGACGTGAAGCTCCCCTCGCCCTCCGTCCCACTGGTGTATTCAGAGTCTGTGGTGTGGCCCTCCATGGCCATGCGGGATGCAGCTCCCTCGTGCTCCGGTGCCACTGTACCTCCGCCTGTTGATGCTGATGTACAAAAGGACAGGGAGAGCAGGAAAAGGGGTGGAGACAGAACAAAGAGAGTTTTAGTGCATGGCATACCGCTACTGTTGGCGGACAAGACAGACGCAGCAGCCCCATGCACAACGCCGCGCTCCTGCCCTCTGCACATGCAATTTCTGGGATATGGCCTACATGGCATTGGTGGAAATCTGCGCACATTGATGCCACAGGGGCAACTATACCTCAACTTGATAATTTACTGAGGTGGGGTAGAGTGCCACATGGCTTACATTACAGAGGGGCCTTGCCTACCTAACTCGCCCTGGCCTAGGGACACCCAGAGCCCACCTCCCCCACCCAGACACCTCCACTGCACGCAAAGTCCGCAGAATGAGAGTGTACTCACCCCCTTGTGGCTGCTGTGATGTCCTTAAGCGCCCATCCAACTCCGGGTAGGCCACCGCCAGGATCCGGAACATCAGGGGGGTCATGGTACGATGGGCACCCCTCCCACGTTGGGAGGCCATCCCCAGCTGAGCCTCCGCCATCTCCTTGCTGCAGCGGCGAATGTTCTCCCATCTCTTAGGGCAGTGGGTGCCCCGTCTCTGGTGGGCCCCCAGGGTCCGGACCTCCTTGGCGATGGCACGCCAAATGTCCCTCTTCTGGTGGGCGCTGACCTACATGACATGCACAAGGAAAGAGGAACAGTCATTACCAACTGCACCATTAATGTGAGTGGCCCCCTCCCTACTCTGACCATGTGGCCCATTTATTCCCATGCTTTACTGTAGTATGACTTCTGCCCCCTTCCCTCTTCCACCCAGCCCTGTCCACCCAGGCCTAGCCCCTACAACGTGCTCCCTGTGTACTAACCTGTTGGTCTGGAGGACCGTAGAGTAGCATGTACTGGGGGAGGACCCCATCCACAAGTTTCTCCAACTCTTGTGCAGTGAAGGTAGGGGCCCTTTCCCCAGACGCAGCAGCCATAGTCGCTTCCAGACCGAGGTCACAGCAGCACTAGCAGTGTAGGTCCTCTCCTGTCGAAGGTCAGGTATCTAGTGATTGAACAGATAGAAAATGGTGGTGATGTCCGCGCCGGTGACGTCCGCGGCGGGGCGCATCATCACCGCCGTCGCACCTGTTCATTGGCTCCTGGGACCCATAGGGTCCAATGTTAACCAATGCAGCATTGCGCCGCGGTCTACGACCGCCTACCGCAACGGTGTGCAACGCCAGCGCTGTTACCCCACAATCCCATTGTCCCAGTTTAGAGGTCAGGCAGCCGCCTTTTCAGGGGCCCACATGGATTCATTTTCAACTGCGTCACACATACTGAGGCCTATACTCAACACAAATACAGGAAGGGTTTTGTGTCTGCTGTAGTCTTGTGTGCAACTGTGGGTACATACCTGGAGGAATAGTGACTGGTTCTTCGCTGTTGTTCTTCTTAGGCACCGTCAGCTGGGACATATGAGAAGATGGCGGAATCCTCCGGTGTACCGACCGCTGGTGGACCTGTTGACAATGGAAGAGAGACATTTAATCGTGACCTACCGGTTTGACCGTGCTACAATCCAGGAACTATGTACCTAGTTGAAGCCAGACATGATGTCACCAATCCGCCATCCGACTGGAATCCCCCCTGACGTGCAGGTGCTGTCAGTGCTCCATTTCCTTGCAAGTGGGTCATTTCAAACAACAGTGGCCTTGGCATCAGGGATGTCCCAGCCTATGTTTTCCAATGTGTTGTCCAGAGTGTTGTCTGCCCTGCTGAAACACGTAAGGAGATACATCATATTCCCTGAGGTGGAGGATTTGCCTACAGTGAATGGTGACTTCTATGCCCTTGGACATATCCCCAACTTCATAGGTGCCATTGATGGGACCCATGTAGCTCTGGTCCCCCCCCCGCAGGACTGAACAGGTGTACAGGAACAGGAAGAGTTATCATTCAATGAATGTCCAGATGGTCTTTTTGGCAGACAGTACATCTCGCAGGTAAATGCTATGTTCCCTGGCTCAGTGCATGACGCCTACATCCTGCGGAATAGCAGCATCCCTGATATGATGGGTGAACTCCAGAGGCACCGTGTATGGCTATTGGGGGACTCTGGTTACCCCAACCTTTCCTGGCTATTGACCCCAGTGAGGAATCCCAGGACCAGGGCAGAGGAACGCTACAATGAGGCCCATGGGCGGACTAGGAGGGTTATCGAACGCACCTTCGGCCTCCTTAAGGCCAGGTTCCGGTGCCTCCATATGACAGGTGGGTCCCTATTCTACTCACCGAAGAAGGTGTGCGACATCATCATCGCCTGTTCCATGCTCCATAACTTGGCATTGCGACGCCAGGTGCCTTTTCTGCAGGAGGATGATCCAGATGACGGTGTTGTGGCAGCTGTGGAGCCTGTGGACAGTGATGAGGATGAAGCTGAGGAAGACGAAAACGACAACAGGGAGTCAGTCATACAGCAATATTTCCAGTGAGACACAGGTGAGAACATTTTCATTTTTACCATTACATTAACTTTCACACATCTACCTCTATCCTGTACCGACATTTCACTCACTATTTGTTAACTGAGTTGTCCCCTTCCATTTCAGTTTCACAAATTTGGTAACCTACGTGTCAACTGTTTGCATCCTTGAAGGGCTTGTGATGTGTGACATAGGTATGTTAGCCTTCCAATGGGTAACCCATTATGAAACTGTAATTGATAATACAGATTTACAAATCATAGACTGACTCCATTTGTTTTTAGTGTTTCAAGGGTGTTTATTTAAGTGCTCAAAAAATGATGGGGGGTTGTAAACTGGTGATGGGTGATGGTGGAGGAATGTCCATGGCAGAGTCCAGTCTATTAGTCTCACAGGTACATTGCACATCTGGGCATTGGAAGTGGAGCTAGGTCAGTTCCGATTTGGACAGGGTAACAAAGTGGGACAGTGGGGGGACAATCAGGGTGGTCTTATTTCCTGGCGGGGTCTTGCCATCTTGCTCTGTCCTGTTCCTGGATCTCAGGGCCCGCTTGCGTGGTGGTTGTCCGTCTGCAGGGGATGGGGTGCTGGTGTGTTGGTCCTGTGGCGGGGCGTCCTGTCCACTAGCGCCGGCGGAGGTGGTGGGCATTTCATCGTCGTGGCTAGTGTCAGGGGCCCCTTGGAGTGCCACGGTGTCCCTCAAGGTCTTTTGAATGTCCGTCAGCACCCCTACGATGGTGCCCAGGGCGGAGCCGTTGGTCCTGAGCTCCTCCCTGAACCCCAAATATTGTTCCTCCTGCAGACGCAGGGTCTCCTGCAACTTGTCCAGGACCGTGGCCATCGTCTCCTGGGAGTGGTGGTATGCTCCCATGATGGAGGAGAGGGCCTCGTTGAGAGTTGGTTCCCTTGGCCTGTCCTCCCTCTGTCGCACAGCAGCCCTCCTAGGTCCCCTGTGTTCCTGTGCCTCCGTCCCCTGGACAGTGTGCCCACTACCACTGCCCCCAGGTCCCTGTTGTTGTTGGGGTGGTGGGTTCGCCTGGGTGCCCTCTAGTGGTGGACACACCGCTGATTGACCTGTCCTGGGTAGGGAGGTTTTGGCCCGCTGGGTGGGTGCTGTGCTGGTGTTACCAGAGGGTGTAAGCTAGGTGTTGGGCTGTGGCTGGGCAAGGGGAACCGACTGTCCTGAGGCCCACGATGGTCCGGCCTGGTCATCAAGATCCAGTGGGGCAGAGCTGCTGTCGTCACTGTGGGCCTCTTCTGGGGGTGGAGTGGTGTTGTCTGGACCCTCTGGTGTGGTGACGTTCCTTCGGGTTCCTGCGGGGGTATAAGTGCATGATTATTGCATGTGTGTGTTTCATGCAGTGCAATGGTTGGGTGTTCGTGAACCCCAATGCAGGCATTCCTGTGTGGGGGCTTGTGTGCTGATGGTTGGGGGGTGTTGTGGGTCTGTGCAGTGGGCATGCTTTGGTGATGGGTGTCCATGCTTAGTTATGTCATGCAGGTCTTGGGGTTGGGATGGGTGGTTGGTGTCAAGGGTAGATAGGTGAGGATTTGGGTTGATAGGGGAGGGTGTGATGGTGGGGGTGTGTGATATCATGCAGGTAGGGTGGGGGGTATGATGGTTAAGATTAGACTTACCAGTTTCCGTTCCTCCAACGACTCCTCCGAGGCCCTCAGGATGCAAGATGGACAAGACTTGCTCCTCCCATGTTGTTAGTTGTGGGGGAGGAGGTGGAGGTCCGCCGCCAGTCCGCTGTACCGCGATGTGGTGCCTGGATACCGTGGAACGCACCTTCCCCCGTAGGTCGTTCCACCTCTTCCTGATGTCCTCCCTATTTCTTGGGTGCTGTCCCACAGCGTTGACCCTGTCCACTATTCTTTGCCATAGCTCCATCTTCCTGGCTATGGATGTGTGCTGTACCTGTGAGCCAAATAGCTGTGGCTCTACCTGGATGATTTCCTCCACCATGACCCTGAGCTCCTCCTCGGAGAAGCGGGGGTGTCTTTGGCGTGCCATGGGGTGGTGTGTGTGGGGTGGTGTATGTGTTGATGAGTGTGGTGAGTGTAGTGGTATGTGGTGTTTTGTGCTTGGTTGTTGCGTGGATGATGGTGTTGTGTGCCTCTGTGTGATGGGGTTGTCTGTTCTGTGCTGTCTCTCTGGCCTTCTCTCTGAATTTTTGGTAGTAGGGGTTTGTGGGTGATGTGGGTGTGTGTTTTATATTGTGTTCGGTGTGTGGGAGTGGTGTGTGTATGTGTATCAGGTGTGTGTATTTCAAATTGTCCAATGTGGCTGTGTTTTGGAGATGTGTGTGTATTTTGAGTGCGGCGGTGTGTACCGCCAATGGAATACCGCGGTTGAAAGACCGCCGCTTGGATTCGTGGGTCGTAATGGCATGGGCGTGTTTCTGTTGGCATAGAGGATGTGTTTCCGCCAGTTTCTCGCTGACCTTTGGTGTGGCGGTATTGTGTGGTTGTCTGAATTTCGGCAGATTCCGTGATGTGTGTCATAATAGCTGTGGCGGTCTACCGCGGCCGCGGCGGTGTATTGGCGGTCTTCTGCACGGCGGTAAGCGCCTTATACCGCCAATGTTGTAATGACCCCCTTTATTTTAATTTTTAAAGTCCGTCCCCTTAAATGACAGATACAAAGAGTTTGGTATCAAATTAATTGTTGTAATAAATCCCACAACTTTCAGTTGTGGGATTTAATATAACATGTTCAGGTAAAGAGTTTTAAACTTTACCTGAAAAGTTCCCAATTTCAGCCCTGCATTGTTTTTGCTGCTGTGCTCTGATTGGCCAGCCTCTGGCCAGACTGCCTTGATGAGGTGTGAAGTGGCCTGGCTTCACACAGAGATGTGCCTGTGGGAGGGAATCTCCCCTCAGCAGATGGTGAGGCAGGTAGGGGGAGGGCTGCCAAACTGGTCTTCAAAGGCAGAGAAGGACATCTGGAGCAACCCAGCAACACCCCCACATCCTGCAACCCCAGACAACTAGGTGCCCCCTTGATTAGATTAGGAGAGGGCAGGAGAGGGGTGTGTTTATGATTTTTAGCCACACCAGTGGGTGGGGTCAGCCAGATGTAACCTCCAAAAATCAGATTCAACCATGATGGACTTTTGAAGAAGGTTGCCTCCTGGGATTGATTTTTGCCACACTTCCCAGGAAGTGGTCATCACAGGGGAAAGGACCCTGCACCTGATTGGAGAATCAGGACCCCCCTGTTTTTCACCCAGGAGCAAGGATAAAACTGGCAGACCTGCACCCACACCTCAGCTCCCTACCACATCCGGCAAGGAAGAACCAAAGGAGAAGAAGGACTGCCCTGCTAAACCCCTGGCCTGCAACTGGAACCTGCACTCAGAAGGACTGCACCAGCTGCACACTTGGGCTTCACCACAAGAAGGTCTTTGCCTGGCTTCAACTGGTTCAAGGAGGGACTCCCTGTTTGCTACAGGTGAAAAATTGCTAACCAGAGTCCTCAGCACCAACTCCTGAAGAAAGCAACCAGCTGACCACTGCCCAGTGGCCAAAAAGGAGTTTGCGCCAGGTGAATTCTGGAAGTTGTAGTCCGCACCCCCCCAAGGACCATCTCAGAGCTTCTGGACCCTCGGGTAAGCTGTGGACCCCAAAAGAACCGTAAAAGAACATCCGGGAGAAGTCCCAGAAGTTTGGAGAAGTTTGGAGAACTTTTGAAAGCGCGACCCGGCCTGATTTGCTGGTTCGTCCCGGTAAAGAGACTCAGTCCGAAGGTAAAAAGTTGACCGGGACCTCCCAGCCAGCGTGTCCGAGGAGGGCTCCAGAGACGTCGGATCAAGATCCAGGTTTACCCAAGTCAAAGGATTTTCACCTCGAAAAAATGACTAAGTCCGAAGGTAAAAATCTCCACAGAGGATTCCCGCGACGCATATCCGGAGAAGGGCTCCAGGAGGTCGGATTGGACCGGCAGGTTCGTCCTGCAGAAGAAAATGTTCCGAAAAGAGACTAAGGGGGTCATTCTGACCCCGGCGGTCTCACCGCCGACAGGCCGGCGGTGCCCCGCAGGGCATTCTGACCGCAGCGGTAAAGCCGCGGTCAGACCGGCAACACTGGCGGTCTCCCGCCAGTGTACCGCCGCCCTTTTGAATCCTCCAAGGCGGCGCAGCTAGCTGCGCCGCCGAGGGGATTCCGACCCCCCCTACCACCATCCAGTTCCCGGCAGTCCGGGAACCGGATGGCGGTAGGGGGGGTCGCGGGGCCCCTGGGGGCCCCTGCAGTGCCCATGCCACTGGCATGGGCACTGCAGGGGCCCCCATAAGAGGGCCCCTACGAGTATTTCACTGTCTGCTTGGCAGACAGTGAAATACGCGATGGGTGCAACAGCACCCGTCGCACCTTCCCACTCCGCCAGCTCGATTACGAGCCGGCATCCTCGTGGGAAGGGAGTTTTTCCCTGGGCTGGCGGGTCTTTTGGCGACCGCCCGCCAGCCCAGGGAAAAACTTAGAATACCCTCCGCGGTCTTTCGACCGCGGAGTGGTATTTCGGAGGGGGGAACTCTGGCGGGCGGCCTCCGCCGCCCGTCAGGGTCAGAATGACCCCCTAAGTGCGAAGATAAACTTTTAACCGAGGCCTCCTGCGGCCTGTAGCCAAGCACGGCTCCATCGCGGTCGGCCTTAAACTTTGACTTTGCCCCGGTCGAGGTGCAACCAGATGACCCGATTGGCACTTTTTGCTTCTAGGTGCTAAAAAAATAATAATTCTTTAAAAATTCATATCTCCGGTTCCCCTTATCCGATTTTATTCGTTTTTGTGTCATTTTAAAGATGAAAATATAATCTATTTTTATAAATTGTTTTTTGATTTTTTAAACTGTTTCCTGTGTTTTATTTAATTACTGTTTTGTGATATTTGAATGCTTTACACTCTGTCTCCTAAGTTAAGCCTTGTCGCTCGTTGCCAAGCTACCAAGGGTTGAGCTGGGTTTAATTTATTGAGACCTAACTGGACCTAAGTGGAAGTTAGTGGCCTATTGCTAAGTGTAGGTACCTACCTGCCCTTATCAATAACCCATTTTCCAACACCAGTAAATCAAATATGTCAATCATGGATATACCAAGCAACAGTACAATTTACACAAAGAGCATGTGCACTTTAGCACTGTTTTAGCAGTGGTAAAGTGCCCAGAGTCCTAAAGCCAACAAAAACTGGTCAGAAGAATTAGGAGGAAGGAGGCAAAAAGACTGGGGATGACCCTACAAAAAGGGCCAGGTGCAACAGGAAGTATCTCCGGTTCTTGGTCAGATCGCAGCACTACCAGTCTTCACAAAGGTTGCAGTGGTTGCAGCACATCTCAGAAGGTGGTGAATACCAGTATTCCCGTACCTGGACGATTGGTTGCTCAAAGCCAAGTATCCAGAGATGGTGCTGCATCACTTGCAGTTGAGAACTCAGCTATTGTACAACCTGGCTTTTTCATCAATGTGCCCAAGTCTCACCTGGAGCTCTCTGACCGCATTCTACTCATAGGGACAGTACTGGACACCACAGTGAATTGTTCCGACTCTCCTTCCTAGAGGATCCAGGACTTTCAGGCGATGATTCTGATGTTTCGGGATGGACCGGTCATTTCATTCCTAAAGGTCCTACGCCTGCTGGGTCTGTTCGCTTCCTCTATTCTGTTGGTCACCCAGGCACGATTGCACATGAGGGCCCTCCAGTGGTGCCTCCGCAATCAGAGAGACACTGCAGTGGATCTTCAGTGGTGGAGTGTGGACGGCAATGTATCACAAGGGAAACCATTTTGCCCTCCACCTCTGGTGGCCACTGTGATCAAGGATACCTCCACTCTAGGGTTGGGAGCTCATCTGGAGGACCTGGAGATCAAGGGGCTTTGGTCTCCAGAGGAACAGATGCTTCACATCAATCTATTAGAATTGCAGGCAATATGCCTGGCTCTCAAGGCCTTCCTCCTTTCCATTCACGGTCAGCCGGTACAAGTCTTGACAGTCAACAGTACTGCAATGTAGTACATAAACAAGGAGGGAGGAGTAGGGTTGTATCTTCTCTGCAGAGGCGCTCTAAGACTCTGGTCCTGGGCTCAGGACAATCGGATTTGCATAGCAGCAAACCAATTGGCTGGAGCTCTCAACATACGTGTGGACAGTCCTAGTTGGCACTTTTCAGCTGACTATGATTTGCGCCTCCATCCAGAGGTGGTACTTTGCGTCTTTCAATTATGGGGGATGCCTCAGACAGATCTGTTTGCCATTCACAAGATAGCACACCGCCTGTGGTTCTGCAGCCTCCAGTATTTGATGCAGGGAGCGCTGGGGGACATGTTTCAGTTTGACTGAAGAAGCCAGTTACTTTACGCGTTTACCCCCCCCATACCCTTGAATCCTCGGATTCTAATGAAGATTCTGACCGGGCCCAAGTCATATTAATAGCCCTGGATTGGCCACAAAGGGTGTGGTACACAGACCTTTTTGAACTTTCACTGTGCCTTCTGCTTCGTCTACCTTGCAGGGCAGAACTCCTCTCACAGTTGCAGGGACAGATTCTACACCCCCACCTCCAGAGCCTGTACCTACTTGCCTGGAGATTGAATGGGGCAACCTGAGTTCTTTCTCTCTTCCTGCGGATGTGGTGGATGCTCTTCTATTGGCCAGGCGACACTCCACCAAAACTGTTTCTGCTGGCAGGTGGGCTGTTTGTCAAATGGTGTGAAGAGCATCATATTGACCCTTTGAGAGCCCAGTTTTCGGATTTGTAAAGATTGCACTATCATTAGCGCAACATGGTTTGCAGATGCAACAGTGAAAGGCTATTTGTCTGCACTGTCAGCTTTTATTTGTTCACCAGATCACGCTCCCCTGTTTAAATCCCCTATAGTTTTAAGGCTTCTTAAGGGGCTTACTAATATGTATCCTCCCACTCCATTCATTATGTCTCAGTGGGACCTTAATTTAATTCTAACGTTCCTGATGGGTACACCATTTGAGCCTCTACATAGTTGCCCGTTGAGGCTCCTTACGGTAAAGACAGTTTTTCCAGTGGCTTTCACATCAGCTATGCGTGTTAGTGAGTTGCAAGCCTTATGTGTTAAATCCTCTTTTACCATGTTTTATGCTGACAAGGTGGTTCTCAGAACCAGGGTGGCTTTCCTGCTAAAGGTGGTTACTCCATTCCACCTGGGCCAATCTATCACCCTTCCTACTTTTTATCCTCCTCCCCATTCTTCTTAGGAGAAGGAGGAAAGGCTCCATCGCTTGGACCCAAAAAGGGCTTTAAGCTTCTATATGGACAGGGCCCAGGAGCTGAGAGTGGACAATCAGCTGTTCATTGGTTACTTGGGCAAGATGAAGGGCAAAGCTGTTCGCAAGAGGACTTTGTCCAGGTGGGTCATCCTCTGCATAAAGATCTGCTATGTAATGGCAAAGAAGGAACCACCAGAAGGTATTAGAGCTCATTACACCAGAGCTAAGGCTTCTACTTCTGCTTTGGCTTGAGGTGTACCTGTTGCAGACATTTGCAAAGCAACAACTAGGGCTTGCCTTCACACTTTCACAAACACTACTGTTTGGACTCAAAAGTGGAGAGGGATGTTCACTTTGCCCATTCAGTGTTATAGGATTTCTTGGTATAGGCAGACAGGCACCCTCCTCTGAGTGCGGGGCTGCTTTGGGACTCTATTCAAAAGGTGAGGAATCCACAGGTATATGTGTCTATCAGAAGAACAAGTTACTTACCTTTGGTAATGCTTTTTCTGGTGGTTACAGTATCTGCCTGTGGATTCCTCACTGACCTACGTGCCTCCCTGTTGCCTGTCTGAATATACAAAGAAGATATCTGTTTGTATATAATTATTATGCATATATGTGTGACATGTATGTAGATACATAAATATATACATATTGTAAATGTATATAAATCTTTGAATTGAGACTTCACATGTTGTGCTTTTGATGTTGGTGTTCACCCTGTTCGCCACAAAGGAACATAAAAAAGTGGGTGAAACAACATCAGCACGCCTGCGAAGACATCTTATGGCTCCTATGACGTCAGACGGAGTCGCGTGTGGAGCCGTGCTATTGTGGCGTCTTCTTCGAAGTGGAGAGCTATGGAGAAAAGTTTCTATTGAATGCTGGCACATGGCAGTATTCAGAAGGTAAGGAATCCACAGGAAGATACTGTATCCACCAGAAAAAGAGTTACCAAAGGTAAGTAACTTGCTTTTCTATGGCTTGTGATTCTTCAAACGTTCCTCTGCCTGCAACAGTATTTGGTTATTCCACTTGCTACATGAAAGCATCCTGGACTGTTTCCAAAGGTGTACCTGTTTTAGATATCTGATGGGCTAAATGCTTCTCACCTAACATATTGTGGTGGGATTCTGGTGTTGCTTTTGGTTCCTCCGTGGTGCTGTAGTTTGACTTACAATTACTTATTTATTATAAATGGCATCTGTGTGCAGCATCATTAACGTGTCAGGTATAAAATCAGTGTCTGCGTAGTCGCGTTCTATATCCTCATTGATTACGAAGGGGACAAGGAAAAGACGGAGTGGCTGTAATCCGATTACTTACCAGTTATCTTTATTACACTTAGCCCTACCCATCCTTGTCCCATTTTAAATTCCCTCCTTGCTGGTTATTTACAGAAAGTTCCTTTGGAGGATGACCCTGTGATCCCTTCCAGGGGAAGACAAGAAGTGACAAGAAACATCTTCAGTCTACGTCTTTCAAAGGCTTGTTTGCAGGTGTGGATCTCATTCATTGATTAGGACTGGAACGAGGAAGAGTAGCGTAATGAAGATAGGGATAAGTAACAGAGTCATTTGAACATCTAAGTTCACATCATGACATAAGTATAAGATTGCTTTTCCTCTTCTTTCCCTTCAGTGAACAGTTTTAAACCTGGTATATTCCAGAAAGCATCCATCTGTACATTCTTTTTTAGTGCTCTGACTTTCAGGATAATCTGACATAAATCACCTCACCATTAAACCAAATCTATTGGGTTAGTAGTCAGTAGCATGAGCAAATGTTCATCTAACGTGCTTAAAATAGGATTCAATCACTGGTAAAGTACCATGAACATGTTCAATATAGAGTCAACCGTTCACCAGATACGGGCCTCATAATTAGGTCCTATTATGAAAAAACAACCTTACAATATATTCTACATTTAACATTTGTATATATCAAAGAATGGCCTACCGAAAACCAGCTACATACGATTTTGCAAAGTAGAAAAGCAAAGCAAAATAGATTTTGCACCATTCAAAGTGCTTTGAATTAGAAGAAGCAAACAGATCACTGCTTGCATAAATAAAACAAGGGTCATGCGAGTACTTCTTATGTCAGGAAATTTTTGTGGGAATGCAAAGATGCAAAAATCCAATAACAACAAAATATTAATTAGCATCATTACATAAGGGAAGCAACTAAAAGCTAACAACTGTAGATTTATGTATCATGAAAGCAGCACACCTGTTCAAGTCTCACTCAGGCCAAATAACTTTCTGTCTGAAATGTAGACCTGCATCCTGAAAAGGCTAAGGCAAAATGTTTATTTTTCTACAGAGCTACGATTATTTAAAGTCCTTGATGCTGTGTGTAGCTAGAGATCGTTCTTCCTCTGTCTCTCTCCCTGTAACCGGATTACTACTGTTTGCAAAAGATGGCTGCCAAGAACATCCTCTTAAATGCCGCTGCCAGCTCCCTAAATTTTGTGGCCGGATCTGCAGCGAGCACGCCAATGAGGTGTTATTTTAGGGGGTTCTCTTCCCTGTGCATACTTGAGGTGCCGTCTACTAAAGAAGCCTCATTCTTCTGTCAGTTACTTCCTGTGCCAGAAAAGTATCAGAGTCGAGGAAGTCTCTGAAAGAGGTTTCATGTGCATTTTATTTTTTCCAAGATGGAAGGTTTCTTGCTTTAATTCATCAGCGAGTAAGAACAAGAGCACCGGTAGAACCACTACCTTCACTGTACCCTGCTCCACACCCAAAAGCCTTTATTAATGTATGCCACAATATTTATTGTAAGTACAGCTGTTCATTGTGTATATTTTGCTCTCTTTTGTGTAATCTTATCACAGCCTCTGAAAATGATGTGAGTTTCTTTTCCCTCCTTTGAGTAGCTGCCAAAAAAGCACTTACATTGGAGGGTTCATGTATCATTTGGCTTGCACATCACATAATGCTTTTTTATAGTCAGTATTTAACCATGTTTTCATCCTGCTGGAAAGAGTGATGAGCTCGTGTCATAAAAAAAGAAGAGTTGCTGGCAATTCGGACATGCAAGTGATAGGAGCCCAATGCAATAAATTACTTTCAACACATGCTGCCCTGAAACAGGCCAGGCTACCGAGGAAAGGCAGACGCCCACCTTTTGGACAACATCTCCACTGTGACATATTCTTCTTTCTCAAACACCTGTGATAGAACATTTCCTCGTAATACAATTAAAATGCATTGAAAGAAACCAAATTAGTATTTAATATCTGCAGCTAATGTGCTTGGCAGTGTGCATGAGGTCAGGACACAGTCAACCAGAGGCTAGACGTTCAAACATTTAACAACCATTACAATATTAAGAAAGCAAATAGAAAAACCGACTTTATTGTGTAACATAAAGAGCATGCCATTACTTTGTTGCTTTGACTAGGTTACAATGGAAACAATACAAGGTATATAGAAACTGATAGTTACTTGCTAAAAGACTAGATAGATAATAATAAGTGATAGGTTTTGTTGTTATAGATTTTGTTTTGTCCCTAATGTTTGCACACTCCGATCTGGAGTCTTCAATACAATTTACTGAGTTGGACGAAGCAAAAGAAGCAGGGGACAAAGCAACCAAAATATAAGGTGGTTACCTGGAATTAGCTAGAGCCCTCAGCAGACAGCATTGCCCAATCAGTTCTTTGGAAAAAATCATAGAAGCTGTTACTAGCTCATTTGAACATGCTGGTCAATAACTATTTATACCAAGAGGAAACCCGACCTTCATCAGTCCATCGGTCCACCCCTTCTCATCTAACGGGATCAGACGCTGCTAAACTCCTATCAGAGGAACAGTCCAGGTGTCTCTGATGATGGATCACACTCGCATTTATCCCTCAAGACGACACGGGGCCTGCATGATTTACCTGCAAATCTGTCCCTCCCACAGAAACATCATACAGCTTACTCAGCGCTATGAAGTGGCCAAAAGGTGACATTCTAGGATTATACAAAAAATGAGATTCAAAGTTGTGCGGTGTTTGGACAAAATATCGATTGTAAATATTGGGAGACACAAATATCGGGGAAAAAAATCTTGACACAAAAATATCAGGATGCAAAAATACTGTTGTCAAGAATATCTTTTTTAGATAAGTGATATCTTTTTGAGAATATTGTTGTTTTTGATATCGTTTTCAAAAATATAGATGTAAATTGTTTTTTTAATTATTATAATCTTTTAGTTTATCCATTGATGTTATGGGTTACTACTTATGTAATTGTTATTCATTAAAAAAAAATTTTTTTGTAATTTTGGGTGGGAAGTTAATTAGGTATTGCATTAGCAATTACTTATTAATTAATGGCTTGATTATTATGCAAATTGTGTAAGAATATATAGTTACGCTTTAAGTAATAATAAATAACATTTGTTAATTGTTAATAAACTGATTTATTATCAATTATGCAAATTGTGCTACTCATTTATTTTAGTTATAGTTTAGATGTAGGTTGTAAGGTTTGTAAGGTTACAGAGTGGGAAGTTAACTAAGTATTAATTCATTAACAATTCATGGTTAACTTATTAATATATTTTGAATTGATTATCAATTATGTAGATAGTGTAATAATTATATATTTTTTTTAATTTAGGCACAGGCTGCTGAGTTTGTAGGGCTAAAGGGTGGGAAGGTAATTAAGTATTAATTATTTAACAATTAATTATTGATTGGTAATTATTTGCTTATCAGTAATGTAAATTGTGCTATGCTTATTTATTTTAGTTAAATTTTATGTTTGGACTGGTAGGTGGGGAGTTAATTATTAAGTATTAATTTAATGACGGTTTTTAATTTATAATTATGTAATTGTTTATTAATTATGTGAATTGTTTAATGTATATATATATATATATATATATATATACACACACACACACACACATATTTAATTAACGATTAATCAAATATGTATTATGTTTAAGAGGAATACTTTCCCTACTGTTCTACTGTGCTTAGACTGGAGTGGGAATAGTCAATTTAACCCCTCTGAAGTCCAATGCGTACTCTACTGCTTCACAGACTGGAAGGGGAATAGTAAATTTAACCCCTCGGAAGTTCAACAGTTTCACTACTGTTGCACAGACTGGGAGTGGTAACAGTAATCTTACCCCTTCGAAGTTCAACGCTTTCCCTACTGTAGCAGAAACTGGTTTGGGAGTGGATAATGGTACCCCTCCGAAGTCCAACTCTTACCCTATTATTGCGCTATTTAGAGTGGGAATAGTAAATTTAACTCCTCCTAACTCTAACACTTTCCCTACTGTTGTGCTGTTTGAAGTGGTAATAGTACATTTAACTCCTCTGAAGTCCAATGTCTTCCTTACTATTGTGCGGACTGGAATGGGAATAGTAAATCTAACCCCTAACCCTTTCCCTACTGTTGCTCAGACTGAAGTGGGAATGATAAACATTACCATTCCAGAGTCCTACACTTTTACTACTGTGCATAAACTGGAATGAGAATAGTATATCAAATATTCCCAGGTTACAATTCTCTTCCTAATATTGGTTAAATATATATTTGTATTTTTTTTTGTTTCAATTTTATATGTGCTCATACTTTTATATTTATAATTGTTATAATAGTCTTTCTAAATGTCTTTTTTTGTTGTTTATTTGGTAATTTATTTTATGTTTTGTAATTGAATTTGTAATGTTTTATGACACAGTGCAAAGAAAAGGGAGCACACTGCCTCACACTCCAGCAAAAAGTTGGCCCCCAATGCATCTTGGTAAATGCAGTCAGATTTGTTTCACATTAACAAAAGTAATCAAAGTCTTTCACCTTAGTAGGTGCAGCAAGTGCTGTGTATCTCTGGACACGTGTTTCTGGGTTTCGCCCGTCATTAGCAGAGAGCAGCATATTTTGTGGGGTTGCTTGAAATGCCACCAAAAGTCTTCTCAGGTTTATGTACCACTCTGGTGCGCAGGTGCCTCACCAAGGCTCGTCAGCCCGTTAGCTCAAGGGAGCCGTCATTCGACACAGTGCAAAGAAAAGGGAGCACACTGCCTCACACTCCAGCAAAAAGTTGGCCCCCAATGCATCTTGGTAAATGCAGTCAGATTTGTTTCACATTAACAAAAGTAATCAAAGTCTTTCACCTTAGTAGGTGCAGCAAGTGCTGTGTATCTCTGGACACGTGTTTCTGGGTTTCGCCCGTCATCAGCAGAGAGCAGCATATTTTGTGGGGTTGCTTGAAATGCCACCAAACGTCTTCTCAGGTTTATGTACCACTCTGGTGCGCAGGTGCCTCACCAAGGCTCGTCAGCCCGTTAGCTCAAGGGAGCCGTCATTCGACACAGTGCAAAGAAAAGGGAGCACACTGCCTCACACTCCAGCAAAAAGTTGGCCCCCAATGCATCTTGGTAAATGCAGTCAGATTCGTTTCACATTAACAAAAGTAATCAAAGTCTTTCACCTTAGTAGGTGCAGCAAGTGCTGTGTATCTCTGGACACGTGTTTCTGGGTTTCGCCCGTCATCAGCAGAGAGCAGCATATTTTGTGGGGTTGCTTGAAATGCCACCAAACGTCTTCTCAGGTTTATGTACCACTCTGGTGCGCAGGTGACTCACCAAGGCTCGTCAGCCCGTTAGCTCAAGGGAGCCGTCATTCGACACAGTGCAAAGAAAAGGGAGCACACTGCCTCACACTCCAGCAAAAAGTTGGCCCCCAATGCATCTTGGTAAATGCAGTCAGATTCGTTTCACATTAACAAAAGTAATCAAAGTCTTTCACCTTAGTAGGTGCAGCAAGTGCTGTGTATCTCTGGACACGTGTTTCTGGGTTTCGCCCGTCATCAGCAGAGAGCAGCATATTTTGTGGGGTTGCTTGAAATGCCACCAAACGTCTTCTCAGGTTTATGTACCACTCTGGTGCGCAGGTGCCTCACCAAGGCTCATCAGCCCGTTAGCTCAAGGGAGCCGTCATTCGACTCAGTGCAAAGAAAAGGGAGCACACTGCCTCACACTCCAGCAAAAAGTTGGCCCCCAATGCATCTTGGTAAATGCAGTCAGATTCGTTTCTGAATTGCTGGAATGGAAGACAGGGTGCTCCCCGTTTTTACTGTTGTAATTAAGGCTCCCGTGAGCCTCTGAGCTGACGAGCTCGGTTGAAGCACCTGTGCGCCTTCTTGAGTGGTACTTAAACCTGTGAATACTTTCAAGGCGGCATTTCAGGCAACCCCGCCAGCTACACGTTGCTCTTCGCTGATGATGGCCAAATAGCCAGAAACACGTGTCCGAAGATACGGCACTTGCCGCACCAACTTATGGTGAAAAACTTTCAAAACTATATTCAAATTTGTGCTAATGACTGCATTTACCATGATGCCTTGGGGTCACAATTGCTGGAATGGAAGACAGGGTGCTCCCCGTTTTGACTGTTGTAATTAAGGCTCCCGTGAGCCTCTGAGCTGACGAGCTCGGTTGAAGCACCTGTGCGCCTTCTTGAGTGGTACTTAAACCTGTGAATACTTTCAAGGCGGCATTTCAGGCAACCCCGCCAGCTACACGTTGCTCTTCGCTGATGACGGCCAAATAGCCAGAAACACGTGTCCGAAGATACAGCACTTGCCGCACCAACTTATGGTGAAAAACTTTCAAAACTATATTCAAATTTGTGCTAATGACTGCATTTACCATGATGCCTTGGGGTCACAAATGCTGGAATGGAAGACAGGGTGCTCCCCATTTTGACTGTTGTAATTAAGGCTCCCGTGAGCCTCTGAGCTGACGAGCTCGGTTGAAGCACCTGTGCGCCTTCTTGAGTGGTACTTAAACCTGTGAATACTTTCAAGGCGGCATTTCAGGCAACCCCGCCAGCTACACGTTGCTCTTCACTGATGACGGCCAAATAGCCAGAAACACGTGTCCGAAGATACGGCACTTGCCGCACCAACTTATGGTGAAAAACTTTCAAAACTATATTCAAATTTGTGCTAATGACTGCATTTACCATGATGCCTTGGGGTCACAAATGCTGGAATGGAAGACAGGGTGCTCCCCGTTTTGACTGTTGTAATTAAGGCTCCCGTGAGCCTCTGAGCTGACGAGCTCGGTTGAAGCACCTGTGCGCCTTCTTGAGTGGTACTTAAACCTGTGAATACTTTCAAGGCGGCATTTCAGGCAACCCCGCCAGCTACACTTTGCTCTTCGCTGATGACGGCCAAATAGCCAGAAACACGTGTCCGAAGATACGGCACTTGCCGCACCAACTTATGGTGAAAAACTTTCAAAACTATATTCAAATTTGTGCTAATGACTGCATTTACCATGATGCCTTTGGGTCACAAATGCTGGAATGGAAGACAGGGTGCTCCCCGTTTTGACTGTTGTAATTAAGGCTCCCGTGAGCCTCTGAGCTGACGAGCTCGGTTGAAGCACCTGTGCGCCTTCTTGAGTGGTACTTAAACCTGTGAATACTTTCAAGGCGGCATTTCAGGCAACCCCGCCAGCTACACGTTGCTCTTCGCTGATGACGGCCAAATAGCCAGAAACACGTGTCCGAAGATACGGCACTTGCCGGACCAACTTATGGTGAAAAACTTTCAAAACTATATTCAAATTTGTGCTAATGACTGCATTTACCATGATGCCTTGGGGTCACAAATGCTGGAATGGAAGACAGGGTGCTCCCCGTTTTGACTGTTGTAATTAAGGCTCCTGTGAGCCTCTGAGCTGACGAGCTCGGTTGAAGCACCTGTGCGCCTTCTTGAGTGGTACTTAAACCTGTGAATACTTTCAAGGCGGCATTTCAGGCAACACCGCCAGCTACACGTTGCTCTTCGCTGATGATGGCCAAATAGCCAGAAACACGTGTCCGAAGATACGGCACTTGCCGCACCAACTTATGGTGAAAAACTTTCAAAACTATATTCAAATTTGTGCTAATGACTGCATTTACCATGATGCCTTGGGGTCACAAATGCTGGAATGGAAGACAGGGTGCTCCCCGTTTTGACTGTTGTAATTAAGGCTCCCGTGAGCCTCTGAGCTGACGAGCTCGGTTGAAGCACCTGTGCGCCTTCTTGAGTGGTACTTAAACCTGTGAATACTTTCAAGGCGGCATTTCAGGCAACCCCGCCAGCTACACGTTGCTCTTCGCTGATGACGGCCAAATAGCCAGAAACACGTGTCCGAAGATACGGCACTTGCCGCACCAACTTATGGTGAAAAACTTTCAAAACTATATTCAAATTTGTGCTAATGACTGCATTTACCATGATGCCTTGGGGTCACAAATGCTGGAATGGAAGACAGGGTGCTCCCCGTTTTGACTGTTGTAATTAAGGCTCCCGTGAGCCTCTGAGCTGACGAGCTCGGTTGAAGCACCTGTGCGCCTTCTTGAGTGGTACTTAAACCTGTGAATACTTTCAAGGCGGCATTTCAGGCAACCCCGCCAGCTACACGTTGCTCTTCGCTGATGACGGCCAAATAGCCAGAAACACGTGTCCGAAGATACGGCACTTGCCGCACCAACTTATGGTGAAAAACTTTCAAAACTATATTCAAATTTGTGCTAATGACTGCATTTACCATGATGCCTTGGGGTCACAAATGCTGGAATGGAAGACAGGGTGCTCCCCGTTTTGACTGTTGTAATTAAGGCTCCCGTGAGCCTCTGAGCTGACGAGCTCGGTTGAAGCACCTGTGCGCCTTCTTGAGTGGTACTTAAACCTGTGAATACTTTCAAGGCGGCATTTCAGGCAACCCCGCCAGCTACATGTTGCTCTTCGCTGATGACGGCCAAATAGCCAGAAACACGTGTCCGAAGATACGTCACTTGCCGCACCAACTTATGGTGAAAAACTTTCAAAACTATATTCAAATTTGTGCTAATGACTGCATTTACCATGATGCCTTGGGGTCACAAATGCTGGAATGGAAGACAGGGTGCTCCCCGTTTTGACTGTTGTAATTAAGGCTCCCGTGAGCCTCTGAGCTGACGAGCTCGGTTGAAGCACCTGTGCGCCTTCTTGAGTGGTACTTAAACCTGTGAATACTTTCAAGGCGGCATTTCAGGCAACCCCGCCAGCTACACGTTGCTCTTCGCTGATGACGGCCAAATAGCCAGAAACACGTGTCCGAAGATACGGCACTTGCCGCACCAACTTATGGTGAAAAACTTTCAAAACTATATTCAAATTTGTGCTAATGACTGCATTTACCATGATGCCTTGGGGTCACAAATGCTGGAATGGAAGACAGGGTGCTCCCCGTTTTGACTGTTGTAATTAAGGCTCCCGTGAGCCTCTGAGCTGACGAGCTCGGTTGAAGCACCTGTGCGCCTTCTTGAGTGGTACTTAAACCTGTGAATACTTTCAAGGCGGCATTTCAGGCAACCCCGCCAGCTACACGTTGCTCTTCGCTGATGACGGCCAAATAGCCAGAAACACGTGTCCGAAGATACGGCACTTGCCGCACCAACTTATGGTGAAAAACTTTCAAAACTATATTCAAATTTGTGCTAATGACTGCATTTACCATGATGCCTTGGGGTCACAAATGCTGGAATGGAAGACAGGGTGCTCCCCGTTTTGACTGTTGTAATTAAGGCTCCCGTGAGCCTCTGAGCTGACGAGCTCGGTTGAAGCACCTGTGCGCCTTCTTGAGTGGTACTTAAACCTGTGAATACTTTCAAGGCGGCATTTCAAGCAACCCCGCCAGCTACATGTTGCTCTTCGCTGATGACGGCCAAATAGCCAGAAACACGTGTCCGAAGATACGTCACTTGCCGCACCAACTTATGGTGAAAAACTTTCAAAACTATATTCAAATTTGTGCTAATGACTGCATTTACCATGATGCCTTGGGGTCACAAATGCTGGAATGGAAGACAGGGTGCTCCCCGTTTTGACTGTTGTAATTAAGGCTCCCGTGAGCCTCTGAGCTGACGAGCTCGGTTGAAGCACCTGTGCGCCTTCTTGAGTGGTACTTAAACCTGTGAATACTTTCAAGGCGGCATTTCAGGCAACCCCGCCAGCTACACGTTGCTCTTCGCTGATGACGGCCAAATAGCCAGAAACACGTGTCCGAAGATACGGCACTTGCCGCACCAACGTATGGTGAAAAACTTTCAAAACTATATTCAAATTTGTGCTAATGACTGCATTTACCATGATGCCTTGGGGTCACAAATGCTGGAATGGAATACAGGGTGCTCCCCGTTTTAACTGTTGTAATTAAGGCTCCCGTGAGCCTCTGAGCTGACGAGCTCGGTTGAAGCACCTGTGCGCCTTCTTGAGTGGTACTTAAACCTGTGAATACTTTCAAGGCGGCATTTCAGGCAACCCCGCCAGCTACACGTTGCTCTTCGCTGATGACGGCCAAATAGCCAGAAACACGTGTCCGAAGATACGGCACTTGCCGCACCAACTTATGGTGAAAAACTTTCAAAACTATATTCAAATTTGTGCTAATGACTGCATTTACCATGATGCCTTGGGGTCACAAATGCTGGAATGGAAGACAGGGTGCTCCCCGTTTTGACTGTTGTAATTAAGGCTCCCGTGAGCCTCTGAGCTGACGAGCTCGGTTGAAGCACCTGTGCGCCTTCTTGAGTGGTACTTAACCCTGTGAATACTTTCAAGGCGGCATTTCAGGCAACCCCGCCAGCTACACGTTGCTCTTCGCTGATGACGGCCAAATAGCCAGAAACACGTGTCCGAAGATACGGCACTTGCCGCACCAACTTATGGTGAAAAACTTTCAAAACTATATTCAAATTTGTGCTAATGACTGCATTTACCATGATGCCTTGGGGTCACAAATGCTGGAATGGAAGACAGGGTGCTCCCCGTTTTGACTGTTGTAATGTTTTATATTTATATGTTTGTTATCTAAATATATATATATATATATATATATATATATATATATATATATATGTATAGAGAGAGAGAGAGAGTTGTAAATTGAGATTTTTGAAAATAAAGAGTCTTCATTAATTTCTCGCTAAGGTTTATTTTAAGATAAAGGTAACAACCCCTGCCAGACCTCCCGGCACGACGACTGACTGCTTTTCATCCCAGGACACCACAACCTGGAATCCTGTGAAGAAGCCTTTGATGCTATGATGGCTCATCATCAGGTTGCCTAGATACAACATATATATATATATATATATATATATACATACCAAACAATGTGGTCCTACCTTATGGCGCGCTATTTCATGCTGGTGGAGTTTGTGGACCCTGGTGGAAAAAAGGTGAGGATCAGCAAAAGGATTACGTGCAACTCCAACTACGTGGTGTACATAATTCAATGTATCTGCGGTTTACGTTATGTGGGCAGCACTATCTGCCGTCTTAGGAAACGGATCCTGGAACATATTAGAGCTGTCCAAAATAAGGATCAGACCTATGCCATGGCTAAACATTTAATGACTCATGACAGAGCCAGTTGGACAGATATGACATTCTTTGGAATTGCAAGCATTGACAGCAATGAAAGAGGAGGAAACAGGGAGTTGAAACTAAGACGTCTGGAATCACGTTACATAATACAGTTAAGAACTAAGAGTACGAGGGGTCTTAACGGGGATGAGGAACTCCATTATCACTTGTAATCAAAGCTGTGACAATATGAACATAAGTGATATCATGTATAGACATAACTAGTTCACTTTAGAATATCAATGGATATAAGAACTGTGACATTCAAGGAATACATCAATGTTAACTTTGGAAAATGATAACAGTGGGTCGAAATGCATCGGTGGTTGTGGTTGGTGAACTTTTGACTGCAAATACAGAAAAGAGCAAATTATTCTCCTGGAGTGCAGTTTTGCAGTTGTTTTTAACTGTTTCAACTGTTTTGTTTTGGATATATATATATATTTACTGAAAAAACTAAAGGTTAGAGGGACGTTATAGTTAGGTTCTGAATTTACTGGTACAAAACTATAGAAATTCAGCAGTTATAGTTAGAGTTCTTTCAAGTAACTATAACTCGCACACTAATGTAACTATAACTCGCGCCCTTGCCATGCACAGTTTTCTTATCAATAATGTTATTGCAAATGTTGCAGTGATATCAAAGATGCCATACAAGATCTCATCAATGACATAATATGTGGAGTAATTAGCTGTACATGGCGAAGGCAGGAGTTGGCCACAGGACCTTTCTCTGTCAGTGGATGTGTGAGTGGGCACCTGAGCCTCTGAGTGCATGTATGAGTAAATGAATTTGTGTATGAATGAGTCTGTAATTTTTCCATAATTTCAAATATTTCACAAATAATTCACGGAAATTCGTGGAAATATGCTAATTTTCATGAATATTGTGCACCATGACACAAAATTATAATAAACTTATAATTTGCCCCTAAAACACATCACACCCCTGAAGTCAGGGTACCTTCACCCTGTGCCCTTATGCCACTTTCAATTTGCAGAATGTATTCAGTTTACATTATATTAAAGTTATATATTATAATATTTAAGATTCACTACTTTCAAATATATAAATTAAAAATATACGTGTTTGCATGTTTTTAAGCAAAAAGAAAGAAGATTGTGCTGTCAAAGGCCGTGCAACGGTAGGGTCAGCCATGCAGCAAGGGTGACCAGATACACAACAGGATTTAAGAAGTGTTACTCATCTGTAGATTAAGTTGTCAAAACTAACTTGATGGGGTACAGGCTTTAACATCTATTCTGTTTGTTATTTGGTTGTTATCTGGAATTTTCTAAGACTTAGTCACCCTCCCTCATTGGTTTACATTAGCACTTCAGCTTTGGGCTTTATTCATTTTTATCTAGTAAATTCATTAACATGTAGTGGCATAGATTAATTTTATACTTTCAGTGTTTATAGATCATATCACTTTAAGCCTCTGTGTTGTGCATCACTGCAGTTCTTCCAGCATGCACTTAATACGTTTCACCGAAAGAGGAAGGTATCCACTGGTGCATGGCACTTTTCAACTTCCAAACTTCGGTTCTGTCTTTCTGCTTTCTGTATATTCAGTGGATCTTGCTTAATACCTTTACATCCTCTTACTCATTTACATAAGCCATCATAAGACCCAGTTTAGAAAGATTCAAGTTTTGCTTTCAATTTTTGAACTTTTGGGATGGATGAACAACCATGGTGAATGAGTAGGACTTTGCTTAACTTATTTAAGAGACTTTTAGAACATTGTTCATTGTGCACAATGTGGTGCGATATTCTCTTTGCTGTTCAAAGTCAAAGTCAAAAAGATTTTCTTGATTAAGATCCCAACAGGGATCAACAATATAAAATAGGATATAATAAAATTTCCAAAAGCAAGCCGTAGGAACAGGTATTAAATCCAGTTAATAAAATTTCAAGAAAGATTTTACAAATGTAAATACATTATAACATAGAACTTCATTTGGAGGGGACCTTATACATCTTAACATTTCGTCTGTACTTGTTATATCAAACTTAAAATATAACAGAAATATATAATGCAGGTGTGCTGCTGAAATTGCATGACAGATGTCAGACGTATGCCTTAGATCCTGGATTCCTCCCTGACGGGAAACACCCGGAACAATGACTCCTTAACCACAAAGTCGTGGAAAACGAAAGCAAAACAACGGTTTCGTTTTCCACAACTTCCTGGTTTTCGTGCCTTAACCACGCATGTGTGAACCACATACATGCGTGGTTAAGACACAAAAGAAGGGAGTCGACGCGGTGAAGGAGGAGGTAAGTTGGGCTGGGACTGGGGCTGTTTTTTTGGGGGTGGGGTGGGGGGCTCGGGGTGATTAGGGTTTAGGGGGGCTGACGGGGGACAGGGTTTAGGTTTTAGGGGTGGGTTGGGGTGCTTTAGGTTTTAGGGGCGGGGTGGGGACTCGGGGTATTTTAGTTTTTGGGGGTGGGGTGGGGGCTTGGGGTGATTAGGGTTTGGGGGGATGGAGGTCAGGGTTTAGGTTTTAGGGGTGGGTTGGGGTGCTTTAGGTTTTAGGTGAGGTGGGTTGGGGTAATTTTAGGGGTGGGGGTTGGGGTGGTTGTGGAGGTGGGGGGGTTGCTGTAATTTTTAGGGGTGGGGGCTAGAGGGGAAGCATGCTGGAACCATGCATGCTGATCACTAATGCCTTTACCAGGAATGCCTTTACAACAAAAAATCATTGTAAAGCATTCGTGGTAAAGGCATTAGTGATACCAACAAGTTTGTTGTTCTGAACTCGTTGTTGAGCCATGGGTGCTTGAAGCACTCGTGGTTTCGAGATATAACCCTCCCTGACTCAAATCACACAATTCTATTGAATTGTACCAGGGACTTTTATAAGCGTTGAGGGGAAGCACCCCTAGCCGGAGTAACAGTAGAGACGGCCTAATGCTGTGTTCTAGATTAATGTGAGATACTTTTGTATAAGTGTTTTATCTCTTGCTTCCAGAGGGATTTGTAAATTTTTCATATATTGATTAGTGTCACTTAAGCGACTTAGGGCCTGATTTAGATATTGGCGGACAAGTTACTATGTGACAATGGTGACAGATATCCTGTCTGTCGAAATTGAAATCCCATAGGATATAATGGGATTTAGATTTCTGCGAACGGGATATCCGAGTTCTAAATCAGACCCTTAGTGTGCTACCAGCATGAAGTGAAAACCTGCAAACTGCCGCCTCCTAGACAGATCTTCTAGCTTTGCAGAAGTCATTGTTTGACCTTATGTGATGTACAGCATGTTTGCACAGAACGGAATAACTTGTCTGCCAATATCTAAATCATGCTCTTAGTCTCGACACATCATTTTTAAAAGAGAGCTTAATTTGTTCTGGCATCCAGGTGGATTAATATTCCACTTTGCATTCATACTCTTAAAACCATTTTTGGATTTTCATTAAACGTAATGTCTTTTTCTAGAGATAAAAAGGTTTTCTGTCTCATGATGACTCTAAGTGTGCCTTTTGTTGCATGACATAGGCTATGGGCCCAATGCATTAAATTTGCCATTTGCAAAAACAAAGGTATTTGTAAGGTAAAATTCAAGTTGAAGTGTTTGAACAGGGACTGATTGGCTCACTGACGACAACTTACATAGAATTCTTCCTTCATGGTGGTCCAAAAATTCCCAATGCCTTATGGGTGAGTATTCTAGCACCTATATGAGAGACAGCAGAATTTTAACGGAATATATTTTTTAAAGATACTTAAAATGCCTCTTTCCCGAGGATTTACAGAATTGGTTTAAAGCAGGTGCATGCCCTATAACCTTGTTTATATGTATGTGTGCAATGAGATTTACTATTGGGATTTTCACAAAATACTTTTCCGTAAAAATGTGTAGGATTTTACATTTCCCAGGGTGTACCCCCTATGTGCCAGCTAAAAGTCTGCCAGTGTGTTCTTCTTTTGAAAGCCATTTTTTTTAGTCATTGTAATGTTAGTTTTTAAAAGATTTTTCTCTGCATACACTTCAGAATGCTGTAAGCCTAGTGGGGTAAAATCATATAAGACCACATCTTCTGCATACATTAAAATGTACAGATGGCAAAATACAACACATGGAGGAAAATTAAGCACAATTACAAATTGGATTGGCAGGTCACTGAGATATAGAGAGAAAAGTAGTGGGGCCAACAGTAAGCCTTGTTTCAGGCCATTCTTTGTTTCTATTTTTGAAGTTAGGCCCTTATTTCCTCCTATTAACACTCTGCACCATGTAGAAAAATGCAGTATTATGGGTAGTGTCAGTAGATTAAAAGGGATGTGCAATAAATTCAGACCTTTTTGAGCGACTATGCTTCACAATGAGGCTTCAGAATTGCCTTGAGTTTTTAATTTGTTGCTGCTTGATGGAGGGCAATCCCTTTGCTGTGAAAGAATGCCCATCCCCTACAGCCTGTTCGCTCTTAGTGGTGATGTATGTCTTTCGTCAATACAAGCCACTTTTTTCTGCCCACCTCCTTTGCTTCCTATTTGGTGTATCACTGTTCTTTAATTCCTTTCCATAATAACATATCAGGTTACAATTAGTTTTAAAAAAAAATGCTCTTTTGTCAGCCTGTTGCAGATGCACGGTTTAACAAAATGAAGGTCAGGTGTTGATGTCATATTCTCATAACGGTGTTCTCTTCCATCCAAAGCTATATATGCCTTAAATCTTAAATTAATTGTTATTCTGGATTTCGTGCAACAGGCTTGTTGTACTGAACCCTGACCACAGTTATATTTCCAGGATGCTGTGAAAGTTCTTTCTAAGGTATTTCCCATCTGATCTTTATACTGAACTTCGAAATTTATGACATATGTCTTTCTATCTATGCAGCTTTTCTGTTCTTCACCCAGATGGTTTCATTGTCAGTTCATCTCCTATCACATTTCATTAATCAGATTTGACATATTGGAGGAGGAAGTTGTAGTGAAATTCAGCCTTCTTCCAGTTGCTACCAAGATTTGTCTACAGTGAGGATCACAGAAAATGTGATCTAGGGAGGCTCAGCCACAAAAAGAAGGACTTTTGGCGTGGATCAGCAATAGGAAGAGAGATCAAAAGGAATACTCAAGCTCTGAAATGAAGAGTGAAGAGAAAAAACAGGGGGCTGCTTCATAAGATTTGTTGCAATAATCTGATTCCTACCAGAGCAGCCAAAATAGATTACTTTGTTTTGACTCAGATTTAGAACATGAACAATTACATCTACTACTCTTTCCCTCTAATTCCCATCTTTTTGTAATGAGGTCCCATGGAATACCACCTTGGTTGTGGGACTGGGAACTATTTCTCAAAATTGTCAAAAAAAGGCTGCAGTGACAAAAACATCATTCTCTCCTTCCACAAGGAAGCAACACAACTCCCTGATCTTATTTTCCACTGACCTGCGTGGATTGCATCCTTTGAAGACCTTTGCCATAGTGTGAATCTCACTGTGAGTTTTCCAACTAAACCATACATTTGAAAAAGGTAAGACATCTTTTTGAAAAAACGTATTTTTCTTCCTTCCTTTCATTTTTCTTAAAATGATGAATATCACTCCAACTTCACATTAAAGTTTTGGTTTTTGACAACTGAGTGACAGAACGTTAACAGATCCCGGTGTTGTAGGGGTCTCCTAACTGTATCAAAAGGTGAGACTGCAAGGGTTGATCCATTTGTAATAAAAACGTCCTCTCTAGAACCAGAATGCATACCCATCCAAAACATAAAAAGGATGGCCTTTAATTGTTCTTTTTAGGAAAGAGATGTTTTCGAGGGAATATCGAAATGCTAATTGAAAAACAAACCACTTGATCAACCCTTACTGGAGATTTTGGGCTTCATTACAAGTCTGGTGGTCCGCCAGACTTCTGGTGGCAGTCAGAAGGCTGCACTCCTGGCGGTCTGACCACAAAATTATGGCCCTGGTGGTCACCTGGAACAAGGTTCCCGACGGGGTGGTGGCGGTCGGAGCCGTGGTCAGCCACAGCGGTGATGAGTTTCCATCAGCTTCTTCATGGCAGGGTGCCCATGGATCAATGATAGGCGGAATGGGCAAGGCAGGCATAGGCAGTGCAGGGCCTCCCCTGCCCAGCAACCCTGGAATGCACCATTCCGAGGGTGCTGGGGGCACCTTCTGTGCAACAACATTAACCTCGGCTCCAAGGTCAATGCCGCCGCAGTTTTTAATTGGCTGACTGACTTCAAAGGTTTCCACCAGTCAGCCCATTGGAAACCTGGGGTGGGGGAGGGCTGAGAGCACCAGCTCTGCGGTGGTCTCACCTCCCTCGGGATGGCGGCCCGATGGTCAGCCCGCCAACCTCGTAATGAGGCCGTGGTCTGTTTCTACTCAATCCCAGTTCAAAAGGAACCAGATGAGAACTGGAGCTCTCTGACCATTACTGTCTGGATAAATACAGCGATTAAAGGTGACAAAATAGAGTATTTCGCATCTAGGTAAAATGTGATTGAATGTCTCAGTGTGAGCAGATAAAGGCTGAGCACACTGCTAGTGTAGTAGGTTCTGTTATGTCCCTTTTATATATGAAGTAATGCAGGCATTGAGTAACAGTGGCAAGCACTCCCTTGTTTTGATTTCATTAAGACTTTTGTCATTAGTACTTCTCAGACCTGAAACGCCGGTCATGCAACAAATCCATTTGCACCTCCCCAGTCACAGCAAGCTCTTTCATGAAAGGGGATAGGATCCTCTACTCATCCCTTTCATTGCTGTGTGTGACATAAGAAGAAAGCTTCCTAGGCACATGGACACATTATAGAAGTGGCTAGATGTGATTTTTCAGTGGACTCTTGACAGATGCATTCCTTTTTAACCCTGGCCTGGAACTTATGACATGTTCATCTCTCATTTGGATGAGCCACATGTTCCAGTTGACTATTGAAGGAGTCAAAGTAAATCTTCTAAAGTGACATTTTCTCTTGAGACTATTTAAAGCCACTTGAACGCTATTCAGCACTGGTTCCTTCCAGTTCCGGAGCTCACTTGTCAGTGGGATCTCATTGCTATTGCCAATGGACAAATAGATCTGGAAGAACACTATCCGATGTGTTAGGGATTTATAATCTTGCAATTTCGGAGCCAGAGATTGTGCTTCAGAGGATATATTCATCATGTCTACTTGATAAAGGATCTTAGTGAGATCTAACTTAATGACAAGACTTGTATTCAAATTGTTTTGACAAAGCCATACTATTCTGCAGCCGAAGAAATGACCTGTACCTTTGTTGAGATTAGACATATAGAAATAATTATCAACAATGTGTACTTGTTTTTTTTCTCTTTCTTTAAGGGTAAGGAAGACCCATTATGAACAACTCCCTGGCTTCCTACTGTTCACTATCAGCTAATGCAGAAAGTGAACCGGAAAGATACACACAATAGGAGGTTGGAAAGCTGTCCCTTGGCGGGGTGTGGTGGTGGGTCAAAGCATTTAAGGTTTATAACTTTGAGAAGCAGTTTCTGATTCTAGCCTTTAAATTTGCACATTTTAACAAGTTGGTGATGTGAGAAAAATAATGAACAGTAGTAGCACAAGAGTCATTACAGTAGACATTTCTCATTTTACTTCTGCCCCTTTATTTCTGGCAAAAGAAAACCTCGAAACAATGTATTGATCTGCAGTGGGTTACTTGTAGCAATCTATTGCCTCATATGGTTGTATAGTCATTTGGTTTTAATAGCGAAATATAATCAGCTTTTGCCTCGCTGCCATGCCGTTTGAATTGTAGCAGGATGGCTGAGGCACAGCAGTGCACAAGCAAGAAAGGATAAGATACACACTTAAGCATTAAAAGCCTTCCTTTGAAGATTTACATTGTTCATGCTATTTATGTTATTAACCTACTTTGTCATGGAAGTTTGTCTTATGTTAGGCCTTGATCACAAATATGAACGGAAGCTGAAGAACAAACAGAAATAAATGCAGTGAAATGCAGGCCATCCTCTCCCTTGATCACGCCATGATACTTAGCAGTTCTGTAAGCAAACATTTGCAGATAGTATCAAAAAGTTTTAAAGGGAAGCACTCTCGGTAAATTAGATGCTAACCAGATCTAAATTAGAAGAGATTCTGAGATATCCTTAGCCAGCTAGAAAGCCAATATTATCAGTAGCACATAGGTAATTAAGCGAATGAGCTCTATTTCTATTGAACAACTGATCTAGAATTGATAAACCTAATTAATAATTAACTTTCTGATTAAATATCAATTTGAAACAAGTGTGATAACATGCCACTTGCATTTAATTTTTGCAACCTTTTCTTCTTTAAAGGAACATCATTTTGAAGGTTCCTTGTCTTCTGCTTAACATGCCACAAAGATAGCGAGAAGAAATGTATTAACTTGACAGCAGGCAAGTGGAATAGATTTGGAAGTGTGTGTCTTCCCAGACATAAAGTGAAGGAGGGGAGACGGGGAGCTGTACATTGCTACACTCCCTGAACACATTGAGGTATATGCTTTGTTTTATAAATGTAGGTGGAATCTAACTATGTATTCGATAATATATTTATAATTGGAGCAAAGATTACTCAGTGCCAAAACAATGTGTGGGTTATATTAAGCAGCTGAGCTGCTGTGCGATGGTGCATTCCACTGAAACTGAGCCCATCCCTGCTAAGAATGATTTCCCACATTTTCAGCATTTGCACATAACACACCTTTGATATTTAATTCCTCAGGCTGTCGAGGTTTCCTCGTATCAGAGTGATGTATTTCGATCATTGTGTTCTGTCCTATTCCTAGCACTCTGTTGTTTCCAATGTGCGACATTAAGTGCTGAGCCCGATTGCATGAGGACAATGAGAGGTCTTGTTAGCTGGTAGGTAGGCAGTGCCTTATTTATGGAGTTGTGAGAGTACAGTTTGCTATTTGCTTATGATCCTTTGGATTGATGTGACTGTCCTTAATGTTGGGATGGTAGTCAGTACTGTGAATAATTGATGCCTGCTTTGGGCGTATGGTTTGGGGCTGGGGACTAGACATCTGCTAAGTTTATGGAAGAGAGAGGCAGCAGTATGGTGGAGCAGGTATTTCACTTTCTTTTCCACTTCTTTGTTTTGTGTCACAGTAAGATCCTTGGCTACCATGGCCACCTTAGCTGCCAATATTTTGCTAGTTTTTGTTTTTTGCCAGTTTGATTTTCCCCACCCTCCTTCCACTCTCAATTCTTTTTAAACCCACCTGCCCCATCTCGGTTATATTAAAATCCTAGTTTTCAGGCTGTTTTCTTCATCGCCGCCCTCTTCCCACCTCATCGCCCATTCTTTCCCCACCGTTGCCTGCCATCACAGTACTTGTGTAGTGTCATTCCCTCCCTCTCTCACCTTCTCTCTCCCCTCAGCTTTCGGAATCCTGGAGCTCAGATTTGCAGGGAATGCATCATGGCCTAGTGCCAACCCCCTTATCATTATCCAGGTCCTCCCACCCATTGATCACTCACATCATCGCTCCCATCACAGCCTGCCACCTTCGAGTATGAATGCGCTTTCAGATGTGTGAGTTCATAATACCACTTCTACAAAAAATAATAAGAGATGTTGGAGCACCCAGGATAATGTGCTGCATGGCTAAGTACTTACAAGGTCCCAAAAGCGAGACCCATTGGCTATGCCAATGCTTGTTGATAGTATCTTACAAACCTTCAACTTCAATGTCAAAAGTTATACATAAGAGGCAGTGACTCTTTGTGTGGGCATTCTGTCTCTTTTCACCATCTTTTCCCCTAGCACAAACACAAACACACCCACCCACCGACACACACACACACACCCACACAACATAGTAAGAGAAATCAAGCTTTTGCTTTTTATGTTATTTTGAAGTGATTTTATACTTTTCACGAAACCAACACCACTGGAGGAATTGAAGTTGGGCTTATGCTTTCCCCATGGATGCAACTTGGGTCGATGTCAGTTGCCTACATATTTAGTACCTCAGGTAATTGCTGCCAACTAATAGTATGAAAGACTGACATGGGCTATTTGTGACTCCAATCTAGTATTTTTTTATATATAAATATTTTATTCAGTTTAATGTTCACAGTTCAAGCTTATGTCTATTATGATTTTTCAATTAACAAGCAGTAATGTGACCACTCATGGTCTTCATGGATCACTTCTTCTTACTTTTAATTTCACATCCGTACTACAGCCATGACGTGTTGCCTTAATTTGTGATAGATATCCTTTTGATTTTACTTGAGTGACTCCATATTTTTCTCAGAATCTTGGTGATTGTAACTTTGAAATAATAAAAACTGTTAACTATTCTTACCTAGTCAATATCCTTCCATCTTGCTAATCAAGAATACCCACCCCACATCTTATTCGGTCTTAAGCCACCCCATCTGTCAGTCCTCGTTTAACAGACTTCGCCCACACTGATTGAGAATTACTGGCTTGTGTGGTGTTTGATGCAGGTGGCTGTGATTCATGTATCTCTCCCTCCTGTATAGTCAGATTGTCAGTAAAGGTCGCCCAGTCTGCAGCAATAGGTTAATGTCATAGAGCCCCTTGTTCTTCTGGTCACAGTGTGGATTCTTCAGCTATCCCCCACTTTATGAACACCCCCTTCCATCTGTTATGAGGTCGGCCATTAGATGACCACCAGTGCATAGAGATTGCTTGTCTGATCAGTGCCAGTCCCATGTCAATAAATTTAAAGCCTACCCTATTGACCCAGTTTCTGGTAAAGACCCAGCAGGCAACTTTCCAGTGCTTTGAGCCTTGGACTGATGTGTAACCTTTTACAGTTCCTGTGTCACCTGGGGCCAGTAGGCAGAGAGAATCGGGCAGTCCTAAACTATGGGCCTCGTTACGAGTTTGGCGGTCCCATCAACGGACAGCCAAATTCACGGGGAGGACGCCATAGCGGTGACATTCCCCCTGTACGTATTGCAGTGTTGTAAGGGAGCCGAGACCAATATCCTAACACTCCAGCACCCTTGGAATGTGCACTGCCTCAAAGCAGACAGTGCGCATTCCGATGGTGCTGGGTATGGGGGGCCTGCACTGCCCACAACATCATTGTGGGATGTGCAGGGGCACCCCTGTGAGTCCCAGCTCTTCCTTTCCACCAGCCTTTTTATGGTAGGTTTCCCGCCATGAAAAGGCTGGTAGAAAGAGGGGATGTAATCAGCCAGGCAGCGCTGAGTTCAGCGCCACCATGGCTGGTTGAAAGCCAGACTGCTGTCATACCATCGGGAACCATGTTCCCAGTGGGGACAGCAGTCCTTAGGCAGTCTGACTGCCAAAGTTGTAATTTGGTGGTTGGACTCCCAAAGCTGCCGTGGTCCGACCGCCACCGCGAGTTTGGCGGTTTCATGACCTCCAAACTCATAGTGAGGCCCTAAGTGTTATGAATGTTACATTGACCATGGAGCATCGGGCATGACCCGTCTGTGGTACCCTTGATAAAGTTTAGTCTGTGTTTTATGAGATATGTGGTATGGAGGTAATTAGGCTGGGTGTTTTTAAATCTGGTGTTTCTACAAAATTAGCGTGTGGGCTGTAGCACCAATTTCCATTACTTGGCCATCAGTTTCCGTCCAAGTGTATCCTCCCAGTGCGTTTTAACCCGATTTCTGGGTGCCAGTGCCATTGAGAGGATAGTCTTGTAGAGCCAGGGCATCGGTTTTCTACCATTCCTGATATTGAGAAGTGTTTTGAGGGTGTCGTAAAGTCAGGGTTCTGTCTGGCCCTCTCCCCATGTAGCCTATATCGAGCCCATCATTGTCCCATATATCAGGAACTGGAATTCTGGCAGGTTATCTTTGCCAATCAGGTCTGCATCGCTTCGCAGACCTTATGGTGAATATCCCGTCCTCTGTCCATTTGGCCATTTGTTGGGTGGCGTGATATCCCCCCGACTGTGGGAAGTCCCACCAACGGGAGTGCTGTGGCATACAGGGGCTATCGCCAGTTTTTCACACTGTCCTTCTCTAACACCTCATTGCAATCGCAAGCATCTTTGTGCGGTCTGATGCATTAGTTTCATTCCCATCATTAGGGCTGTTAGAGCCCCCTCATTCTGGGGATCTCCCAGGGAACCTAGCTCCTCTTTCCTCTCACCTCCCAGCCACTGAGCCTGCCATTACATTTGTGCTACTGCACAGTAAAGTTCTAGGTCAGGTACAGTTACCCCCCCCTCCCCAGATAGCCGCTGGAGGAGACTAAGTAATATCCTCTGTCATCCCAGTCCCAAATCAGTTCCCTCAGGAGGCTGTTCATAGTTTTGAACAAAACTTGCAAAATCCAAATCGGCAAGGCTGTGAACAAGCAAGAGACCAAGTTAGGTCAACGCCACCCTGGCCATACAATGTAGATGCAGTGTGAGGCAAAAGGTCACTGTGGTTTGCAGCAAGAGCGTGGTGGGTCCCAGATTGAAGTCTCTAATGTATGTGTTTGTGTGGTAAATCTTAACCCGCAGGTATTTAAATGTCATCTGCTCCCGTTTTATGTTCAGGATGGAAATCCTCTGCGGGTCCAATGGGAATACACGTTTTGTCCTAGTTAGTGCATAAGCCTGAGATCACTCTAAAGCTCTCCAATACTCGAGCACCCCAGGTTCCGTCTACACCCGCATCCCCAATAAACAACAGCATGTCATCTGTGTACAGTGAAATGTTCCCCATCCCTCGAGCTTATTCCACGGCCTGCCCCTCTGTGTCGATCAATGGAGATGACCTTTGCATTCGGGTAGGACTCCTAGGGATTTCCCCCGATATTTCCCCCAATACCCAGAACAGCCAATGTATGTTAAACGAGGAATTACGGTTTGGGATGAAACTGTTTTTATCTCCATTCAGCATAGATAATGGACTATGATCCTCATTATGAACATGGTGGTCCGTTCCGCACCGCCTGCGGTGGCGGCAGAAACCGCCAACAGAGGAGCGGTCCGGACTGCCAAATAATGAACCAAACAAAACTCATGCATCCCGCGCACCTCCCACCACCAGGTAAGGATTCCCGCTGACGACGACAGAGGCCGTCCACAGGCTGTCGGAAAGGCCCAACCCGCCCATCAAATTATGAACCACCATTCCGCCGCCAGTTCCGGGGCGGGAACCACCGCCACACAAAGCCATGCGGAAATGAAACAAATATAAGGAAACACTCACCGGAGTTCAACAAAACGTGCAGTGGCAGCCATGGACAGAGAGCTGCAGACCATGCCAGCCTTGCGCCTTGCCATATATCTACGAGACCGCCGAAGAAGACGACGACAGTAAGTACCGCAACCTTCAAACCAAGGGAGGAAAGGGCAAACTTACATACCCACCCACTCCACCCACCCCGCAAAGTCCCCCCCCCAACCCTACCCAGTAGCAATAGTCAGACACCCCACACCAAGAGGGACGTACCCGACCGAAGGCCACTGCAACTTGGCCATAGGACATACAATAGCACCACAGCCATAAATTATTTAAACAAACACCAGGGTGGAACTGCGTGCAGCCCAAACACAGGCCACACCGAAACTTTATTACGAAGCTCACTGAGCGAAATGATGAAAACAGGGCCAATGGCCAGTCCATAAAAAGTCCATCTTCCTTGGCCACAACTGGCCACACCTGACTCCCACAAGGGCTGGGTACTCCACTCAACAGGGCACCATAGGGGGATCCAGGCACCTCACGGAATGGGAGCAAGGGGGGTGGGGGTGGGTATTTACGACAGGGGTGGGACTTTGACTTGCGTGAGGAAGTCCCTCGCCCTCCCACCACTGGTCCCCTGGGCGACCGTTGTCTCTGCCTCCGAGGATCCGTGGGCCGCTGTCTCCCCACTAGCCGGTGCCTCAGCTCCCTCGCCTGATGTTGATGCTGTACCAGACACACAAAAGAGAACAGGGATGGGGAGACAAAACCGGAGAGACACTTGTAAGTAGCTGAATGCTGATACACAATGGCCAGACATAAACCTACCCAACAGACACACCCAATAGGCAGCACCGTGCACAAGGCCCATGACCATGGCCCTGACTACTGAGCAGTATACTGGCCTACACCCATATCCTGTCATTGCATTGAAGCTGAGGTAGGTGAAACCTGACAGGGACACCCCTACACCCTTTGGGGAGCAGACAGTAGCTGGACACCAGTCAAAACCCTGCTCTAAGCCTCATATCGCACACATACTCACCCTTCCAGGCTGAAGTATGGGCTGTGAGTACTCACCCCCTTGTGACTGCTGTGCAGCCTTCAAGCGCCCATCCAGGTCTGGGTATGCCACCGCCAGGATCCTTCGCATTAAAAGGGTCAGTGCCCGATGGGCACCCCTACCACTTTGGGAGGACTTCCCCAGCTGGGCCTCACTGATCTTCCGCGCCCAGCGCCGCAGGTCCTCCCACCTCTTCCGACAGTGGGTGCTCTGCCGGTTGTAGACCCCCAGGCTCCATACCTCCTTGGCAATGGCATGCCAATGTGTCCTCTTATGGTGGGCGCTGACCTAGTAGGGACACACAGAGAAGAAACACAGAGGTCAGGCACCTGCACGATGGCAATAGCTGGCTGATTGTTAGACATAGGACAGACAGTACTCCCAGACATGCAGGACAGTGGCACGCAGCATTCCATGCACCAAGCCCCATCCTGGCTCACAGGAACGCACATCTGAGCAACCCACTCCATCCATTACACACACAGTGCCCCCCAAACCCGGACTCACCTGTACCTCTGGCCGGCCGTAGAGTCTGCCGTACAGGGGCAGGACCCCTTCCACCAGTTTCACCAGTTCTTCCTGGGTGAAGGCCTGGGCCCTTTCCCCTGCACCACGTGGAACATCCATAGCCAGAGGCAGGCCACAGCAGTACACGGAGTGGAGTACTATTCCGCACAAGATCAGGGAGTCAAGTGACCACACGATGATGAACGCGCGTACGTTCCGCGGCGAAATGTACCGTCACCGCCGGTGGCGATCATGCTACTCCAAGATTCCCCATTGGCATCCATGTTATCCAATGAGGGTGCGAACAGCGGTAAACACTGCCAAACGCTGTGACGTCAACCGCTAGCGGTCTTAGGTCACTTCCACAACTAAGGGGCAGAACTACAGTGGGCAAACATTTTGCCATCACCTACGCATCTAGAAATTCAATTTAGTCACAATGCTGGGCCCACTAGCCATATGAATCACATATGTCTCTATCCATAGAGTATATTATCACACATGATTTACTCCGTTCCCTCTTAATGATGACAATGTACATCTGTCAGGTTACAGTTATTGTACAGACACTACTATGAAGAATGCAGTGAATGTGTTTGGCAAATATGCCTGTGTATGTGTGCACATGACTCCTTGTTCTTACCCCTCACAGGTACAGACCCTTGTGGCGAGGAAGGGCACCTTATGTGTACAGACCACTTGTGGATATGGGGAACATGGTGGAGCGTCAGATGATTATCACTTACAGACTCACACGTGCAACTATTCAGGACCTATGTGCATTACTGGATCCTGCACTGACTCCCGGAAATCGTAATCAGCACCCCATTCCAACTGAGGTGCAGGTGCTCTCCGCACTCCATTTCCTGCCCACAGGCTCATTTCAAGTGACAGTGGGCATGGGTGCTGGTTTCTCACACCCAATGTTCAGCCAGGTACTTACAAGATTTCTAAATGCATTTGTACAACATCTGCAATCCTATGTGCGATTCTCCCAAAGTGCTGAGCTCCCTGCCATCAAGTCAGACTTCTATGCCTTTGCAAACATTCCCCATGTTATTGGTGCCATCGATGGAACACACATACCCATCATCCCCCCTAGAGTGAGTGAACAGGTGTACAGAAACAGGAAGAACTTTCACTCCATGAACATCCAATTGGTATGTACAGCAGACCAGTACATATCCCATGTGAATGCCATGTTTCCTGGTTCAGTCCATGATTCATTTTTTTTAGGAACAGTAGTGTGCCACAAAAGATGGAACAACTCCAAGAGGACAGAGGGTGGATCCTAGGTAAGTGTGCCTGTCACTAACTGACACATTGCAGAAAACCAGCCTGTCAGACGAAGGACATTGCATTGATGACTCTGTATTGACCATTTCTCTAGGCGATTCTGGCTATCCAAACTTGCGTTGGCTCCTGACACCAGTGAGGAATCCCAGGACGGATGCAGAGAGGAAATACAATGAGGCCCATGGACGTACTAGGAGGGTGATAGAGCGTACTATAGGTCTCCTGAAGGCTAGATTCTGGTGCCTACATATCTCTTGGGGTTACCTGGCCTATGGGCCTGATAAGGTGTGTAGGATAGTGGTGGCTTGCTGCATGCTGCACAATGTGGTAGTGAGACATTCAATCCCCCTTTTGGAGGTGGAGGGTGCTATAGGTCCTGATCTGTTACCTCAGAGAGGTGAGGAGAGTGATGGTGAGGATGAGGAAGGGGAAGATGTAAATTCCAGAAAACAACTGATACAACTCTACTTCCAATAACTGTCTGGGACTTCAGCCTGTATATGTGGTTAGTGACTGATGCTGTACGTGTGCCATGTCAACTAGGGGGATTTGGTCATGAAACGCGAGTCATGGACCTCTTCAGCATCGTACAGACAGACAACATAAGCATTCCCTTTTTGACTTTTTAGAAACACGCTGTACCAGCAGCATGCACAGTTTGACAATAAAGTTTACCCCTGCCTGTTGCATCATTACTCCACTTTGTTCAACATTGAAGACAGGGGACAGTGTTACAGGTGAGATATGTTGTTTGTTGGTGGAATACAGTGAAATGTGCTATGTACAGTGATGGAAGTCGTTATGGTTGGTTGTCCTCACAACCGACTTGGTGGCAGGCCTGTTTGATTTCATAGGTGGGTCCTATTTGTAGTTCTGTACATCATTTAGCCCTCAGCTAAGTGCAGTTTGTGAATGGGTGGGTTGGTTGCTTGGCAGTAGCAGCAGTGTCAATTGTTGGTAGAGGGCTTGTTCTTAGCTGGGTTTCCAGTGCCATATCTTGGCCTGAGACTACGTTTGGGCGCCTGCTGTGAAGCTACTTGGGGTGACATGGTCGGCCCTTGTGATTCCTTGAAGGGTTTTTCCTGTGCTGTTTCAGCTGTCTGGGACAACTGTTGCTGTTGGTCCAGGGCTGTTGTGGGGGCCTCTTGTCCGGTGTGGGTGTCTGAGGGTTTGTTGACCAACTGCAGCAGTGCTCCAGCAATGGTGGCCATTGTGGCAATGTGTTCTTTCCACTGCTCCATGGCCTATTGGTGGTGTTCCAGCTGCATCCTCTGGCTTTGCTCCAGGGTGGTTACAATCTGTGCCAACCTGTCTTGGGTATGTTGGCATGCCCCCAATACCTCTGCAATGTCGTCCTGGGCTGCTGCATCTATCCGGTGCCCTACCCCCTGACCCACTGGGGCACTAGACCTTGCCCTGGCCCCCTGTGCCTGTGTCCCCTGCGCAGGTCTGGACGTGCCACTAGTACTGGGGCCTTCGTCTTCTTGCATTTTAGGGGTGGGAGACTGTGGCCTCTGTTGCTGTGTTCTACCTGTTTGTGCCCTGGGTCTACTGGTGTGGGCACGCCTCCCCTGGCCTGCTGGTCTTGACTGGGTGTTATGGGTGACAGTGTTTTCCTGGGTGGGGCTGCTGCATGGTGAGTATCCAGGGCTGTGTGAGGGGCCTGCCTGCTCATCAGTGTCCAGGGATCCTTCACCAGTGTCCTGTGATGTGCCTCTGTCTCCCTGGAATGCTGTGGCACTCTGGAATGCTGTGGCACTCCTTGTCCCCTCCATTAGGGTTGCATGGGTGGTGGTGCCTGTTGGGGGACATAGAAGTGTTTGTTACATATGCAGGAGGGTCTGAGGTGGGCAGTACTGTACAATTTAGTGCTGGTGTGCCTTTCAGTGGCATTCAGGGGTGCCTTTGTGAGGTGGACATAGCATCTAGTGGCAGTGGTGGCGTTACATTGTGGTGGGGGTTAATATTCCATTGTGGGAACGTGCAGGGGTGGGTGGCTGTGCACAGCGGGAGTGATGTGGGCCTGGTAGTGAGTTGTGGGTGATGCAGGGTGGTGGATGTGGTGGGTAATGGCTGGGAGGGGTGTGGGTCTAGGTGGGTGTGGGTGGGGTGGGGTGGTGCATGCATTACAGGTATGGTGTATATGGGGTAAATGTAGACGACTTACCCGAGTCCATTCCTCCAGTGAGTCCAGTGAGTCCCTCTGGGTGCAGGATGGCGAGTACCTTCTCCTCCCAGTCAGTGTAGTCGGGTGGTGTTGGTGGCGGCCCTCCCCCAGTCTTCTGCACTGTGATGTGGTGTCTGGAAGGTCATTCCATCTCTTGCAGATGTCGTCCCTGGTGCATGGATCGTGTCCCACTGCATTCACCCTGTTGACGATGGTCTGCCACAGCTCCATTTTCCGGGTGATGGGTGTGTGCTGCACCTCGGAGCTGAATATTTGTGGCTCCACTTTTAGGATCTCGTCCACCATGGTCCTTAGCTCCCTTTCAGTGAAGCGTGGATTTTTTTGGGGGGGGACATGGTGAGGGTGGCGGATGGCGTCGGGACTGAGGATGGTGTTTGGGTGCTCCTGTGTGGGTCGCTATGCGTGTCCTGTCTGCTGGCCTTCTCTGTCTGGCTCTGGTGCTCTCCGTCTTCTGGTCCTGGTTTCCTTGCAAGGGATTGTGGGGTGTGTCTGGGGTGTTTTATGGTGTTCTGGATGTGTGTCAGGTTTGTGGGTGCTAAGCCTAGCCAATGTGTGCAGTGGTTGCTGTTGGGCCCACTTGCCTCCCGTGGCGGTCGCTGCCGCCAATGGTCGTCCAGCCTCCACTGTCCGCCGAGGTGATTTGTGCATCTTTATTTGGAGGGCGGGATGTGGGTGTGCTTGGCGGTGGCGGGACGGGGTGGGCCGTGATTCCCGCCGACAGGGTCCTGGCGGGGAGTGGTGGTGTGGGAATTTTTGGCGAGGTTGGGTTTTTTGTTCATTATATGGCGGGTTTTCATTCGTCACCGCCGGCGGAATTCTGTTCACCCACGCCTCGGCGGTCTTTACCGCCATGTTCATAATGACCGCCTATGTCTGGGAGGAGTCCCCTGTCATAGGCCTCTGTGTACAATGCCAACAGGTGAGTGGCTAGGATAGCAGAATACTCCTGGTAAAACTCCATCGTAAAGCCATTGTTACCCAGTTTTTGCCCCTGGCCAGATAAGGACCCCCCTGATTTCAGCCTCCGTAATTTGTACCCCTAGATGGTGGCTGTAATCTCTCGGCTGAGTTGGCAGCAGTGTCCAGTCCAGAAAGTCCTCAATCTCCATCACCGTAGTCCCCACGTGAGGCTGATGGAGCTCGCAGTAATATTTGGTAAATATTCCCTCCTTGGTCCTAAACTGAATTATGGGGCTGCTCCTGTTCCCTGATCAGACCAGCCAAACTAGCAGCCTGCCCGCCTTGCCTCTCTCAGAATGCGTAGTGTGTAAATAGTCCATACTCATATGTGTCTGTAGCCAGTCTTGGAGCTCACAGTATTGATGACCCATGAGTTTGAGCTGTGTCCTCACCCTAGGATGACTTGGGACATCTCGTACCAGGTGACACATCTCTCCCTCTTTTATGAGGAGTTTTCGCTCCAGTGATTGTCGTACCCTGTCGGAGTGTTGCATGCATTACCCTCTTATGCCTCTCAGTCAGTGTTTGTAAGGGCTGTGGATTGTTGGTTGTGATGGAAATAGTTTCAAGGCATCCACCAACATGTTGCATGTTGCGGGTCTTGTATGATTTGGGTGGAGAGCAGAATTGGTATCTGGCAGTGGCTCCACTGCAGATGCAGGAGTAACAGGTTGTAGTGTGAGCCAGGTATTCTATGGGACCAGTAGTTTCAAGTAAGGTGTGAGTGCCTGGGAGCATATCTAATTGCACATGAAGTTCATGTACTGGGCAGCAGATCGAATACTCCCAGTGGTCTGGGTATCTAGCCTGCCATATATAATGTAGTTCCCAATGTGTCGCCTAACTGCCAAAGCCTTGTGCCACTTTATTAATGGATGAGTTGTGTAGTGGGGGTGTGGATCTTAAGATCTGTGTCCAAAACACAGATATAGCCCCCTTCCATTACCTTGGGAGGTTGTGATTCCTGTGCGAGCACCTCGGATAATGTGGTAACGTTTGCCACATATCCACTGCCCAGCATCACCTGTATGTCATCCAATGTTCCCCCAACTAGCACATTTCAACCTTCCTTATTAATGCAGGTAGAGGATGCCTGAAATGGTACACCTGTTTCAACTCAGATCATCTGCCCCCTCTGTCGCCTCCTAAGCTGTGGAATTCCAGAGTGGTCTAGGTGTGTTTCTTGTAGCAGGCCTATGTCAATCATTCTACGTCTGATGTAAGTCTGCACTTTGTGTTGTTTTCTCGTGGATCCCATGCCCCTTATATTACATGTCAAGATAGTGTATTACTCTGGAAGGCCATCATTGGCGTTATGTGTCACAGATGGGCAAAGCCATGCCATATGTGAGCAAGGGGTTTATCATTCACTAGATAACACTCAAAAACAAACCATAACATTCCCCAACCTCTATTCCCCAGGGAGAGTGACTAGTGTCATTTGCCCAACAACAGTCAACAGTGTAAATGTTTTGAAGGTCATACTCCCCAGCACTGAGGTGCAGAAGTAAGTCGGGTATGCTTTTCCTGTACCTAGAAGGCTATCCAGCCTACCCATGCATCAATGCTGTTTCTGGGGTGGCAAAGTTCAGGGTTCTCTCTGGTCCATTGGGGTCCTGTGAGCATGATTTCCATAGGGATGTGAAGGGTGCCAGTCCTGCTCAGTTCACCCTGTCTCCTTTTCCATCAATTTAAAGGTTATCAGCAGACTGGGGAGTCAATTTAGGTCTGGAGTGTTCCTCTCCTTTGGAAGAGTCCGGCTCTGTGCTTTCCCGCTGTGTGTCATTCAGGAGGTTGCTTTGTGACTGAGGGGAATGGGGGGGGGGTGAATGCATGGAAATAGGATGCCACTTCAACCGTGTTTGCCTGGGATTCTGCTGTTTGTTCCCTCGATGGACGCAGGTCTTTCAGTTTGTTCTGTCGTTTTTAGCTTTTAGGGTCCATGCGGCTTTGTACTGCTCTAGCTAGTCTCATGTGTCCACTGGGGGGGGGTAAAAACATTGGTTGTGTTTAGCTACTGTCACCTTTAACGTTGTTAGGAAGAGCAGCATGTAAGGGGTGCCCATCTCTCTCATTTCCTTCGTGACTTCAGGGAACAAGGACCTTTGCCATTACACAGCCATGGTGAAATCCAGATAGATGTGTACTCTGCTGTATTCCACTTAGAGGTCCAGCTTGCTGTGTGTCCCTTGCATGTTCAGCTCTCTGTCTTTGTAGTTGAGGAAACAAGCTACTACTGGTGAAGGTGGTGCCCTGAACACCTTTTACAGCAAGAAGAACTGTGACAATCCCTCATGGGCCACTTTGGTCTGCAGCCAGTGTTCCAGGTGGGCAACAATATCTGCCTTCCACCTGTTCTGGGAGGCCCGTCAGCCTGATGTTATTTCGATGGCTGCAGCCCTCAGCGACATCAGCTCTCTTCTGCAGTCTCCTCACTTTTTCTATCAGTTCAGTCATCTGTTTTCTATAGCACTGATACCAGAGGGCACTTCTCACTTTGTAATGGTCGTCCCTCAATATGCTCAAGTCAATTGCCATTTTATCATTTTTGGCCTTGAGGTTCTCTCTAGTTCCATGGACAGCCTCCAGAATCCTGTCCAGCTTGTCCTCTGCATTTCAGGAGTAGAAATGGCCAGAGTCCATCTGGGTTCCCGGGGACTCCCCCTCATCGTCAGGCATGGCAGTGTGCTCCCCAGAAGTGGATGTCGCTGATGCTCCTATAGCCTCAATGTTGTTGTTGGTACCCATGTCACACGCCAGGCTCCTGTCAGCAAAAAGGGTTGCTGTTGTTTAGCCTCTGAGCTATTTTTGCTGCTGGACACCAAGGTGCAGTCTCGGAGACCAAGTCCTGCCCCTCATGAGGTACACACCCGTTTTCTGGACCCGTGAAGGCCATCAGAGTGTGCTGAGGTCGCCCCCTGTCAAGAATTTATTGCCAGTTAAAGGAAATCGCTGGGTTTAGCCTAACCAGAGAGCAGTTGACCAGTGGCAACTGGACCTGCACTGAACTTTACCTAAACCCCACTGGAAATTAACTCCTGAGGCCAAAGATGCCCCCCCCAAGCTTGAGGACCAAGGGATTGCCACAGGAAATTACCACCATAACTGCCCAGCTTCCACAGCATCTTCAGCATCCTGTATCCCTTGCATCAGGCCCATTCCATTGACTTCAATAGCTGTCCTGCATAAGGATTTGGAACTGGACTGGAGACTACTAAAACTGACTTGTAACTGTCCCCCTGGACCTGTCTGGCCCTGTCACTGGTTCCCTTTTGGAGTTTATCGTGGTTGATTACGATTTCTTACATTGAATGAAAAAGCAGTGATTTATTGTTTCTTCTAAAATTAATATCCCTGGACCCCTCGGATAGCTTTTACCCGTTCTGGTCTCTTTAAACCTAAAAATATAACCTACTATTATAAATTGGTGTGGGATTTTTATTGTGTAGTGTTTTCTTCTTATTTGCTGTTTTAGTACTTTTTAATGCTTTAAAGTTGCTCCCTTGATAAAGCATGACTTCTCTGTGACAGAGCTACCAAGGACTAAGCTTTCACAAATAACCTGACTGGACCTGATACACAACCATGTCCTATAACAATCCACGGCTTCTCTCATACCTCCAACATTTTTATCTGCTCTTTCTCTGCCATGCCTGTCTCCTGTTCTTGTTGGTCTCCTGCCATCTAATACCCCTAATCATGAGACCCAGTTTTAGATACAGTGGCCAGCACATTCTAATTCAGTAACTCAACATCCCCCAACATTCAACTTTGTTTAGATGCATATGTGGTGGCAACCTTCAGTCAATCAATCAACTTGTAGAGCGCAACATGTCACGCATGAGGGTATCCTGGCCTTGATCGAAAGAACAAGATTTAGGGTGAAAGTGCTTTTTGAAGACTTCTCTGAATTAAGCCATAAACCCACCTTTGACAGTACTGACTGATCAGAGAGTGAATTGTAAATAAATGAGAGCAATATTTTTGTAGTAGGGTCAGAACTTTATGAACTTTTCAACTATTGTATATGTTCCCATTTAGGTTTTCTGTTTGGTCCGTCAGGTAAAACTTTGAGTTGTGTTTGTCCTTTCCCCCACCACCACGCCTCCAGCCATACAAGAAAAACGCAATATATACCATTATAATTTGTCATTTGGTTTTAGTATTTTGATGGTATCAGAAGAGCAAACTTGAAAGAGACTCTACATGAAGCTAAGTGTTCTATTGTGTGCAGATTGTAACTTATAGAGAAGGATTTTCTCTTGTAAAAACAACTGAGAGCCATAATTTTCTCAGCTATCAAACATAAGCAGTACCTGAGCGGGGAGTGGTGAGACTGCAACAGACAAATTATTTGAAACAATTAGTCCAGGAAAGTCTCAAAATGTAGAAAGTGTTCTAACCTGTTCAAAAGTATTAAAATTAGTTTGCAGCATTTTTCCACACTAGCCTGCACATTGTTCTAGATGTAGGTTTGGCATCTGTGGCAAAACATCATGTGCCTGTTAATTCACTCATGACTCCTTAATTTTTTTCATGTTTAATCAATCAATCAATCTGTATTTATAAAGTGCGGCTAATCACCCATGATGGTATCCATGCGCTGAGAGTAATGCTGCAGGGGGCTCAGTCATACAACCAGATCTTGAGTCCTTTCCTGAATTCCAACAGAGAGGATGAAGTCTGCAATTGAAGTGGGAGGTCATTCCAAAACTTAGCGGCGAGGTAGAAGGAATGTCCTCCACTGGTGCTGCGATGGATGCGGGGGTGCGGGCAAGGTAGAGGTAAGCATAGCGCAGGTGTCTGGAGGAAAGGTGGAAGTTTAGTCAGTGGTTGATGTGTGTTGGTCCTAGGTTGTCGGGGCTTTGAAGGCGTGGATCATCAATTTGAAGTGGCATCTCTTCTGAATGGGGAACCAGTGAAGATTCTTCAGGTGGGGGTGATGTGGATCTACTTGGGGAGGTCTGCGATGAGTCTGGCAGCTGTGTTTTGTACAGTCTGCTGCCTCTTCAGAAGGTGTGTGGTGATTTCAGTATATAGTGCGTTGGCGTAGTCCAGTTGACTGGTGACCAGGGCATGTGTGATGGCGAATCTGGTGTCGATGGGGATCCACTTGAAAATCTTGAGAAGCATGCAGAAGCAGGTGGCAGAGACTGAGTTGATCTGTTTCTTCATGGTGAGCTTACTGTCCACGATGATGACGAGGTTGTGGGAGAGGTCAGTTTGAGCTGGTAGGGGACCTACTTCAGGGAACCACCAGGTGTCGTTCCATAGGGTGATCGTACTGAAGATTAGCACTTCTGTCTTGTCTATGTTGAGTTGTAAGCAGTTGTGCAGTTGTTTCTCATCCATTCGCCGATGTTCGTCACGTACCTGCAAAGGTTTGCCTGCATGGCGAAGGGGTCTTCTGATACTGAGAGGATGAGCTGGGTATTGTCAATGTAGGATATGATGTTGAGTCCATATGGTCTTGCAGGTGAGGAACAGGGTGGGGATGATGTTGTTTTTTAATTCAGAAGTGAAGGGCGAGAGGCAGATTCTCTGGGTTCTACCTGTGAGAAAGGAGGCAATCCACTTGAGGGCATTTCCTCGGATTCTGATGTTGTGCAGCCTTTTGATCAGGGTGTGGTGTGCTATTGTCTCCAATGCTCCTGAGAGGTCGAGAAGGATCAGGGCTACTGTTTTTCCTTGCTCAAAGAGGGATCTGATGTAATCCGTGGCTGCTATCAGAGCGGTTTCGGTGCTTCGGTTAGTGTGGAATCCGGATTGGGAGGTGTCCAGGAGACACACTCACTGTTATTAGCTCCAAGACTCAAACATTTGTGCATTTTACTTTGGATCCCCTCTTTCTGGATTTCTCCCTTTCTCGCTCCAAAACAAACTCCTTATCTTCAACCTTGTAACAAGCTAAGATGGCCACCATTCCTACAGTTTTCTATCAGCGCACCAAAATGGCATGCAGGTTCTACCACCTCAGAGGCTTTCAACCCATACATCGTCATGAACCTGGTATCTAATGAGCAATTGCATGTCTGTCCTTAGACCACTGCACCCTGTTTCATATGCAAACAGAGCAACATCTTAGAACAGTAGAGTTTACATGTAGAAGAGAGGCTAACAATGAGCCTAATGTATCAACAATCTTGAAAATGACATTGTAACTGTGGCAGTAGTAGATTTTGTGTTCAATTTCTAAGGACTTCTTTAAATGTGTAACATGTTAACATACATTTTTTTGTTGTAAACTTCTTTTTTTTCACATTTTCACAGATACGGAGTTAAACAACACTTTTATTAGGAGGCTTTGAATCAAGCTTTTTAACCACATCCTTGAGTTCCACTAAAAAATTAACACTCTCCACCGTGCCCATTCCTAATTGCCTGAAAGTCACATTCAGACAAGTCTGGAGAACCTGGACACCAAACCTAATAATGTCAGAGCACCAGGAGACAATAGTAGCCATCATAATGGAGTGGTTGAAACTTAACTGAGTTAATATATAAGAAATGAATGTGTGAATATTGGAAGTTCCTTATACATAAGAATGTGAATTTAAATATATGTGTAATAAATACAGTGAGCAGACCACCTGAAAAGTTTACATAACTGTATGTTATTCTTGGGCAGCATTGTGACATTGTACTAAACATCCAGGCAGGGAATATGTCTGTTCCTAGGCAAGTAAAAAGTGGGTGGTCAAGAAAATACATGGCAAAGGGCATCTGCAAGAAAAGGGATAATTCTACCCACATTTACATCAAGTTATTCCAATGTGACTGTATGTCTGATATATTGTGTCCAAAAGTATTGTTCCTGTGGATATAAAATGTATTTTATTAATTCCAATTAGTGATAGTTTTATAAATGATATAGGACACACTATTTATATCGCACAATATTCTGGCTACGATATTCTGGTACCACACCTTTCATTGTCATTCCCCCTTTCATGATTGGGAATATTTGAATTTGCATGCAAGGACCAAGGGATGGCACTGAAATTCTTATGGGGAAATCACTTCTTATCAAATATAGTGCTACTATATCAGATCAAAGATTTTAACTTGTCACACAACTAGTCACAGGGCAATGGAGCTCTTCACAAGTAACAGTGAAGAAAAAACTGTTACAAAAGAAACTGTGAGAACTTAGTATAGGGCATTGAGCATAGAGCATGAGATTATGAGAATAAAGTACAGAATATAGCGAAAATTGCTTTACTGTAGGAGTGAGTTAAGGCGTTCCAAAAGAACTTTGGTGGGAGTTAGACTTACAGTCATATAGTCATAACAAAAACTATAATACAACTGATGAATCTATAAGCATCCATAAAAAAGTACAACCTGATAACTGAAACATTCATGTGTGTCAATTAAGCCATCATTGCTTTGTCATAAAATAACTGCTGATTTAGATAATTTATTAATTATACCTTGAGATATTTAACACACAATCATATTTATCATGCTAGTTGTAAACTTAATTTAAATTTTTAAAACAAAATGCAATTTGTTCACTTAAGGCTGTCATATTCTATCAGTTGATCAAATGAAGCAAGCCAATTTATGACGTCTGCTTGTAAATATAGACATTTTTTAGGAGGGACTCGTTAGGTTTGTTGAGCTATACAATTTTGCTTGGGACTCATTCTTCTGTGGTGCTATGACACGCATACATTTTGGGCTGGCACTAAACTGGAATAGATCCTTTGATGTGTATACTGGTCTAGAGTTTATGATTTGTACATTTCTTTGAAAACCAGATACACATGTCTTTGTGAACGTGGTGAACAGTGGCAGCTGGTGACATTTCAAAGTGGTGCGGCAAAAAAGATGGGGTAAATTTTACATAGCAAGCAAAGTGAGTGAGCTCGAGTGAAATAAGTGGATAATTCTGGCAAATGGCGCATTTTAAAGCTAAATTTAATGAAGAACTTTGGGCCAGATGTACCAACGTTTTAAGCAGTTGCAAACGGAAAATCGTGCTGATTGTGACCGCTAAAAGGGATTTCCCCTTGTACCAAACCCATTTTGTGATTCGGTAACCTATTACCGAATTGGAAATCGGGTTAGTGATTCAGTATTAGGAAGAGGTGTGTTAAGGGCATCCCTTCCTCTTAGTGAGTTGAAGGGGGATGTAATAATGATTTGTGACCGGAATGCAGTTGCAAAACATTCGCAGTTTACCACCAACTTCAAGTTGGTGTTAACCCATTCGCAAATGAGGTCCACAAGGGACCCCTTCCTTATTGTGAATGTGTGCGCCAACATAAGAGCAGGCAGTAATGGTCCCACAAACTACTTCCTGCTATTAAAAAATTAAAAGAAAACTTTTTAGTTTAGTTTTTGAAACGCATCACATTTTTCTTTCAGGAAAACGGGCTGCATTTTAAAAAAATGCTTTATTTAAAAAGCAATCACAGACGTGGTGGTCAGCTGACCCCAGCAGGCCGCCATCCCTGTGAGTTTGGCCATTCACAGTGGGTCACAAAGTGCAACCTGCCTCATGAATATTGATGAGGCAGGTCCATTTGCAACCCCTGGGAATCACTAACAGTATTAAACACACTATTACACATAGCAGTTTGCGAGTTCCTAATAGGGAATTACTAAAATTCTCTATAAGAAAATCACAAATCCACAATTTTGGACATCTGACCCCTTGTGACACAACAAGGTTTATAGAGCTATTCTGAACCTGTCGTCTTGAATTATTGAGTTGTTATTGAGTTGTTTAAAAACATTAAAAAGGGTCCTATATATTAATGCATTAAATATGTTATTCTAGTGTGCAGTTGTATAGTGTCACAGCTACGTTTTTAATGTTCTTACCTGCACACAGTAACCTGCTATTGATTTCTTGAAGGCACAACTGAGGTTTATAAAACTCTTCAACTAGAAGCCTCTTTAAATTGTCTTGTTTGGATGCTTCTTTCCGCATCATTATCTTGCTTTGTTGCAGGACCTATTGAAGACACCTATTTGGTTGGAAAGTACTGAACTTGGGTTTAAAATAGCAACCCACAAGTGTTACTTAAAAGCAAACAAGGCCCATGTTGTATCCCTACCCTTTTTGCCTCCTTCTCTTTACCGCCAAAGAGATACTTCAGCAAAGCCCACCTGGTCACATCAGCTCTGAGCAGAAATACAAGCAACAAAGACTTTTGGCATAGGTGTTCTTCAGCTTTGTAAGAACTTAGCAGTTTATATCCTTAAAGCATCCAAAAGGCTTAGGACTGGGCACATCCTGGCACCTCAGTTCTGCGTTAACCTATCATGATAAGAAATTCCTGTTTTTTGCTGCATATTTCTATTGGGCCTCACATAATCAACATGTGGTTCAGTTTGTTGAATATAAAATAGGATATATCACAGAGTGTGCCTTGTGTGCATGTGTGTATAAACATAACATGGCAGGAAACGAAATCCCTTCATAATAGCTATATACAGACTTTGGCCCTCATTTCAACATTGGCGGGCGGCAAGCGCCGCCCGCCAATTTGAAACCGCCGGGCGGCCGCCAATGCAGCCGCACTCCCGCGGGGTCTATTTGGAGATCCCCGGTGGGCCGGCGGGTGGAAACCTGGTTTCCGCCCGCCAGCCCAGCGGGGATCTCAGCCGCAACACGGGAGCCGGCTCCAAATGGAGCCGGTGGTGTTGTGGCTGTGCGACGGGTGCAGTTGCACCCGTTGCGCTTTTCACTGTCTGCTGTGCAGAAAGTGAAAAGCTCCATGGGGCCCCCAGGGGCCCCGCGACTCCCCTTTCCGCCAGTCTTTTCATGGCGGTTCATACCGCCATGAAAAGGCTGGCGGGAGGGGGACTCGTAATCCCCTGGGCAGCGCTGCAAGCATCGCTGCCCGGGGGGTTACAACTGCCGGGACAAAAGTGGCGGGAAACCACCAGGACAAAAGTGGCAGGAAACCGCTGGGACAAAAGAGGCAGGAAACCCCCGGGACAAAAGTGGTGGGAAACTGCCGGTCCTGGCGGTGCGACCGCGGCGTCATAATGCCCGAGTTTGTACTGCCAGCCTGTTGGCGATACAAACTCCAGAGCAGCTCTGGCGATCTGCTTTGTTTGTTTTTGGCTCTCCCATACTTTCCAGAAATGTTCAATGGCAGATTGACAAACCCTTTTGTTACACACAACAACTTCATCCTGAAGCAGATTACCTTCACCACCATCTGGTACATTTATTACATTATCACTAAAAACATCAGTATTACCATCCTCATTAGTGTCCATTCAAATATAATTCCGTTCATCCCAATTACTCTCATTCATCATGCTTTTACACTTGAATAACCTACTTATGTGCCACACCTTTCCATTCTTGAACAACACAGAATTATGGAATATTTTGTACACTTTCAAAGGTTCAGAAATGATATTTTCTCCTTTAGAAACTTTCTTCTCTCCTCTTACTTTTACTTAATCACTAGTTGCCAAAGATATGACTATGGTTTCATGTGTCTTGTTGTTCCAAGTTTTATAAGGTTTTTGTGCCAACAGCATTTTTCTTCGAACATTCTGTGGAGACCATTCTACCTGTTTAGCAGAAGGCACCCAGCACCAGCACAATTATTTGCTGATTGGTACAGGCCCTCTCATTAAAATCAGTAGACTCTGCTCAATAACACTTACTCAGAGTGATTTTACACGCCAAAGGCATTTTCAGAACTTTATTTTCCCACTTCAACCTCTTATTTATGGCCAGCTTTCTAGCACCTTTAATAACCCTGCTAAAGCGTTCTACTAAACCATTCCCTTTGTTTTCGTATACTAAAGTGGTTTTGCAGGCAATTCCATTCTTTCGCTAAAAAAATTGAAAACTCTCTGAAACAAATTGTAAATCATTATCTGAAATAATACACTGAGGTAAACCATGCATAAAAAATCTATCCAAAAACTGCTCAGTATTTCACAATGAACTTTTTCTACAATCTCCACTCAAGGCCATTTAGAAAAAATATCAACCAAGACAATAATGAACTTACTTTTATTGTCTTCACCATCCACAGGCCCAATTATAAAGATACCAAGTCTTGCTTAAGACATATTAGGGCAGAGGCCTTCAAACTTTTTTTGCTTTAAGCCCCCTAACCAAAATGTTTGGAAGTTGGGGGCCCTCTCTAAAAATTTATGGCAAGAATAGGGAGAGTGAGAGGAGCAGGGCTGAGCTCCGTGGCGGTGCACAGGAGATAATTTCAGGAGTATTTTTCTGTAGCTCATAATCCACACTATGGGCCTGATTCTAACTTTGGAGGACGGTGTTAAACCGTCCCAAAAGTGGCGGATATACCACCTACCGTATTACGAGTTCCATAGGATATAATGGACTCGTAATACGGTAGGTGGTATATCCGCCACTTTTGGGACGGTTTAACACCGTCCTCCAAAGTTAGAATCAGGCCCTATGTGTGAGACTTATAAATGTGCAAATATATCAAACCAAAACAGAAACTGACCAAACACATTAGGCCCCATAATTGGGGTGTTTTGAGCATGGGTTCCAATGCAGCTGCACCTGCTGCAATAAAGGCCCTTAAAAAAAAAAGTCCCAATAAGTCCCCAACCTTCCTCAAGACATCTCTTTGAGGAAGCTGTCTCAATCATTTGCAAACTAAAAAATTACATCCGCCAAACAGTGCCCCTTCATCTGAGCCATCTATTTCATGCTATCCAAGGCTCTCACTACTTTCCTCCTTCTACTGGACCATTACTCTGAGGCCCAAGGGATCCTGACAGTCAGAGCACTGCATTCAATCGGCTGGTCTCCTCCTTGTCACCCCCTCGACTCACCTTGAAGGACATCAACATGTAAACAGAGGTCAAAGTGGACAGGATCTACGGGGACCCACATGCCCCATGATTTTTTAATTTTACAAAAGCAGTTCCCATACTTAAAAAATAATAATAATCCATGAACAGTTATAGTGGCCCTACCTCTGCGTAAAAGTGAAGGGAGGGTAGGTTTCCGGTGGGGAGAGGTTTTCCTTTTCTGTGAAGCTTAGGGAGGGACAGGGGGCTAAGGAAGAAACAGTGTATGTTTAATAATCACTTATAAAAATGTTTCCACTGGATATAGTTAACCTATTACTAATATATATACATTGAAAACACTTGTCTTATCTTAAAACACCAAATCATTTTGCAGCAACCTACCTTATACAGTGTATAATACAATTTTAAAATAATTACTTGCATATTCACAGTGCTTTCTGTACCAGACTGGAACATCGCAGCACAATAAATACACAAGTCACTGTTCCCTACATCTGCAGTGGTCACATTGCCAAAAAGAAATTTCATAACGTAAAAAAATGTATTTCCATCCAATTAGCTTAACTTGCATTTATTTTTCATTTAAGATTTCTTTATTACTTTATATACAGTTAACTAAAAGTGGAAAACAAAACACTTGAAGAATATTTTGTTTTTTTTCAGCCACGTTTTTGACCCTGCCACCACCGCGGCTAAAAAGAACAAAATATTCTGTAGTTGTCTTGTTTTTCACTTTCAGATAACTGTACATAAAATTATACAGAAATCCTAAACAAAAAATAAATGCAAGTTAAGCTAATTGGATGGAAACACATTCTTCTACACCATGAGAGTCTCTATTGTTATGTTTATATTGTACGTTTATATTGTATATGATTTTATTTGTAGTTAATTGTTCTAGCATTGTCGATAGCTAAATGTAACACTTATTATGTATGCATTCCTGGTGTTTACGCTTGTATGGTCCCTTCGTTTAACAGCAAGTTCTCGCTAGTGTTCTAAATTCCTTCTAAGGACTGTGAGAGTTGCAGGAGCAAAGGGACCAAGATAGGACGTTATATGTAGCTGCTCTGTGGTGTTTCTGCTTATTATAAATTCAGCTTACAAAGACTTGGGCCCATATTTATACTTTTTTAGCTCCGCATTTGCATCATTTTTTTAATGTAAAAGTGGTGCAAACTTACAAAATATAATTGTGTTTCACAGGTTTGCGCCGCTTTTGCATCACAAAATGATGGAAATGCGGTGCAAAAAAAGTATAAATATGAGCGTTGGAGTCCAACTTTACAAATTTGGTGACAAGCTGTTGAAAAAGCAAGGAACCCACCAGACAACACAATCTGGATTACATTATGTTTTTATATATTTTGTATGTTAGATGTTATTCGTTATAAATGAGCAGCTGAGAGGCATTGGAGCTACACCTGTGGATCTGTGCATCATGAAGGAATTCCACCGAGAAACAATTGAGATTTGAAGGCTTTTCTTATTTTTCTTCAATCGCTTACCGCTTTGTTTTAGCTGGGCTGTTGTTGCAGTTAACGGCATCTTTTGGTCTGGCATTTTCCAAAAGTCAGCGTGTGATGTGGAATGGCTTTGGTCAGGACTTCCAAGGTACTTGAAGGACTTTCAAGGTACACTGCGTTTGCCGCTGACTCGCGTGGTGCGTTGTTGATGCGCAGGGGCGCGAGGACATCTCCGCGGGGACCCACTAGTGGCAATGACATTGCCGGGGGCACACAAGGTTGCTGAAGACGTTTTTGCCCCCGTGGCCCATCACGTACCCTAGTGTACAATGTGAACGCGGCAGATGCCGCGGTTGAAGCTCACCTTCTGGAAAGGACGGCCCACCCTGGCTCTTGGGCTTAGCAGGGATGGGGCGGGGCGGGGCTGTGCGCTCAGAGATCCCATGGCGGAGGGGATCTGGAATCCTTCCTGGAGGTGAGCTGATGATGTGCTGGAGCGTGGTCTGTGTCTGACTGGGACGCGCGGTTTCTGTCTTCCTCTGCTGGAGACACAGAGTGGAGGGTTTCTCCCTTTGTGGAGCACCTGTGGGCTCCGCCCGCTGGGCCACGCCCCGTCCACCCTCGAGGTAGGTGGGGGAGTTCCCGCCTTTTTACCAGGATGATGGATGGACGACTAAGTATTTTTTACCCATGTTTCTAATTATGTATTGTATGTGCAGATGTGTGTGTATAGTCATGTGTGTGTGTGTGTATAAATATATATATATATGTGTATTTGTTGTTTCTGTGCCTGGCATGTTTCTATGAATTTCTGCTCTCTTTTTATCACACTTATCTACTCATCGCTCTTATGTCATGTCTCTATCAAACTATCCTCCATTCTCACTCGGACTCATCCCAAATCCCTTCGACCACTTCCATCTCCTAAATATCTCTGCCTAAACTCATCCCTCCACCCCCACATCTAACTCACCAAACCTCACTCTACCTCTGTGACCTCCCACACAACCCTACTAAATTCTCCTGCATTCATCTCACCCTGCTACTATGCTCTCCCTAACCCTTCCACATCCTCTTTCCCCTCCGCCCCCCTTTTATTCATCTCAAGCCTTTGGATTGAGCAAATGAAGGACAAACTCCCAATTAACACTTCTGGATTTCTTTCCTCCTCCACCCCTCCATTACTCCAGTCAATCTAACTAACAAACTCTCATATCCGCAACTCAAATTAACTCATAATAATACTAAAACTGTACTCCTTATTAAATTATACTAATGCATCACTAATTCTTGTTGGGTACCGGAGTAGCGTGCTACTCATCGAAAAGCGCTTCGACGCCTCGTCAGGGGTAGTAAGCGCTATATAAATACGATTACAATTACAATTACAATTACTTGAAGTCTTCCCGCATTGTTGGAGAAACCGGATAAAGGAAGCGACGTCATTGTGTTGTATGCTGTGTGCATAGAACACTTTCATCTCCAAGAAGCGTGTTCAAGGATAACAGGGAAGCAACGTCATCATTCCATGTGGTGCACAATGAACACGTTAATCTTCAGGGGGCGTGTTTACGGTTTTACGCTGCATGCCACCATATTGACACATACTTTAACAAAACAAGTCACAGAATACCACAGCAACAATTGTATTTTTTTTAATTATGAACAGAGCGTTTACCGCTATCCCCAGTGGATCATTGCATATTCACATAGTAAGTAAGCATTTTACAGTTTACGATATTTTACAAGATTTTTCAGGGATTACAGTGAACTGGCAGTGGACTAATCCCTTTTTCCTTAGTGTGAAGACAGGACACTGCATTGCTTTTCACTTCCTCTAGCCTATTTTTAGCAGTGAACTAATTCTTGTTAGGGGAAAGAGTGCACTCTGCATTCTTTATTTCCTTTGGGACACTTTTAAAAGTATATATTTCTACTATGTCTACACAGAGTTGTGCGCTTCAACCCCAACAAGCATTTTGGGCTGCTGCAGGGAATCCATGCATGAAATGGGTTGAATGAAAATTCTACTTTCTAACTTTCTTAGAAACTATTGATGAGGGGGGAAAGATGAAACCAGAAAGGAAAAAGATTTTGTTTGCATTCAGTGGGACCAGAAGGATTAAAAGTGTATGAGCAAATGACAAAAGCAACAGGTAGTCAGGATACTAATGTGTTTGAAGATGCTTTAAGAGACGTTGATGATCATTTTGCCCCGAAGGTATGCATAGGAATTGTTAGATTAAAATTTTTCCACAGGAAACAAGAGTTGGGATAGATAATTGACAAGTATATAGCAGCATTAAAAACGTTAGCAGGAGACTGTAAATGTGATTGTTTAATGGAACAACTTATACATGATCTTACTGTTGTGACAGCAGTCCGCATTTAGCTTCCAGTAAATTTCGTTCGGCTATTAAGCAAAGGTCTTCAGCATGTAAGGGTCATTGGACATTTTTCTAGAGTACGTAGGAAGAAAAAAAGTTTAAAGTTGAAATGTGTAGATGAGGAACGTTCTAGCGAGATTGAGAATAATATTAGGAAAATAATGCACTGCGATGTTGACAAAAATACCCAACAAGCTACAAATAATGATTCATTTATCTTGAATGTGATTGAGAAACAAGTTGGAGACAAAAAGCAACCTTTGTGCATGATGACAATAGGAGGAGTTGAAGTATAAATGTATGCTGATTTGGGTTTTCCTTACACCATTGTAAATAAGAAAGTATGGAACACCAAGCTTGTGAAGAAATTTGGAAACAATTTACTAGAACCTGACATTCATCCAGATGGTTTCTCTGGAGTAAGGAGAGATATAGTTGGATATAGATCCTGAGTGTTCAGATTAAAAAATAGAGAATGTGTAGGTAAACTGTACGTAGAAAAAAAAGTCCTTCAGTCTTAGGATGAAGGGACCAAGGTGATTTGCACATTACTTTGGATCCCAACAGCCCTGAACCTGTTATGATTGTGGATGAGAGTAAGAACATCGGTACTGAAATGTGAAAAAAAAATCCCCAAGTTTTTAGTGGAGAGATCGGTAGGTTGAAGGATTTTGAGCATTGTGTTAGAAGTACTCAGTGGACTATTCTAAATGCAAGAAACTTACCTGGGTCATGTTTTGTGCGATAAAGAAGTGACAACTAAATCAAAGTTAGTAAAATCTTACAGAGAACTCCTCACTCATCTAACAAAGATGAAGTCAGATCTTTTCTAGGCCTTGATTAATTTTATTCGAAATTTGTGAGGGGATTTGCCAGCAGAGTGCATAACATTAGGCAATTGTTAAAAAACAAAGTACGATTTGAGTGGTCTGAGGATGGTAAAACAGAATTTGCAGACATAAAAAAGGCCGTAGTTGAAGCTCCAATTTTAAAATGTTTTGACCCTGAGTTAGAGAATGTAATCACAGTTGGTTGTCGGGAGTGTTGTCTCCAAGGGATAGAGAAGGCAGGGAGGTAACAATTGCTTATGCTTCTCATGCCCTATCTCAGATGGAAGAGAAATGTTCTGTAATAGAAAAAGAAACCCTTGCCTGGAGATGGGCCTTAGAACATTTTAGATAATTTGTGTGGGGCAAACAAAGTAGGGTACAGAGCGACCATAAACCATTAGTGAATTTATTAACAACAAAAGGTTTGCTAAATGCTTCAGCTAGGATAGCAAGGATGTCAATGTCATTACAAGATTTCATATATGAGGTAAAATATGTACCAGGGACAAGTAACGTTTTAGCTGATTTGTTATCATGCATGCCCACTGACATACAGGAATGTGATAAGAGTGAATGGGATGGCATGATCAAGGTATGCCAAGAGTGAAGGAAGAAGAGTGGAAAAGAGAATATACTAATGATGTTACATTACAACAAGTCATTAAATACATAGAACAACGGTGGCCAAAGAATTCACTTGTTCGAAAAGGCTTAGGACATTATTGGGAAGTCAAAAGTGAGTTGTCGGTATTGCAAAGATATGTACTTAGGGGTGATAAGACATATTCCACCAACTACATTGAGAGATAATATTATAAAATTATGTCACAACGGCCACAATGGTATTGTTAAGACAAAGTAAAGAGTAAAAAAATGGTACTGGTGGCTTGGTATGTACACAAGTGCAGAGAGATTGGTAAGAAATTGTATATGGTGTGCAAATGCTGACAAATAATTAAGGACTTTGAGGCCTACTATGTGTGAACCAATTATCATTAAGAGACCATGGCACACTGTAGCCTTAGACATTATGGGTCCAGTAGGTGATCAGTCTAAAAACATTTTAGCAATGATAGATGTATTCTCAAGGTGTCCGGTATCTAAAGTGATGGAAAAAACTGACCCTCTGGAAGTACTGAAGTTTATCGACAAAGTATTCGTGGATGAAGTATTACCAGCCCAAATCATAAGTGATAATGGCGTGCAATTTGTGCCTAACTTAGTTAGGAATTATTTTGAGAAGTCAGGAATGAAGAATAGAACCACTTCTCTGTATAATGCAAGTAGGAATGGAATGATTAAGAGGTTCAACAGAAAATGCTATGGAAATGGCTGTGAAGAATGGTGAGGATTGGGAAATTCAAATACATAGAACAGTGTGAAAATACATAACTACTATTCATGATGCTTTGCAAATGTCTCCTTTTGATTTATGAGAGGAAGAGGAGCAAGAACTAAGTGTGATCCTAAGCAGTTAATATAAACAGCAGAGGTGAAGGTGTCCATGGAAGAAGTAAGACAAGAATTATAGATAAACATTGGAAGTATAAAGAAGTATTTGACAAAAAAAAACAGGATTCTGACAATGTAGAAATTTGTGAGCAGATGTGGGAGAAGGTTAAAAAACATGGATAGTAAGAAGAGGTGAAAGTCAAATCTCTGAATCCCACAAGTGTGAAAATTCTTACAAAATGCTGTCTTGTTTATTGATGGGAAAGTGTGGAATCTCAAAAGAATTGCTGTTCTAAAAAGAGACAAAAGATTGTGCAAGAGGAACTCCAGGAGTTGGAAGGAAGAGACACTGCTTGACCTCACCATGGAAAATCAGAATCTGACAGTGAGCAATAAGAGCAAGAGTGCCACAAATAAGGAGAGTGTAGTTGTTAACGGTGAGAGATCTAAGGAGGCAATGCTGTGCAGAGAGGAAGAACGTTCAGTGAATGAAAATGAGCTGAATGAGACAGTAAATGTACCAGTTTGTGTGAGCAGTCATGAGAGAGTCAGTTGTCATGAAAAAAGTTTGAACAACAATAGCAAGGGAGAAGAAGGTCAGAATAGGAGATGAGATAATTTTAAATGCATCATTTTGTTATAAAAACTTGATGGTTTATTATCAGAAGAAAATATGTATTGTTATATCTACTTGAGTTCATTTAAATACATCAATTGTTATAACCCCTCTAGTTTATTATAAGAGGAGAAGATGGGTTAAGTTTACATGATATCTCTGACAGAGGCTTCTAGTTGCAGATTCCTTACCTTAGAATTTCCTGGCATCAGCTTGGAATACAGAACTTTTGCTGAGCAATCCCCTTGCGTGTGCTGTCGGGTGGTGTTGTTCAGATCCGTGTGGTGTCGTTGGTGTCGTTGTAGCTGTCTCTGATGTCACAGTTGCCTATAGAGGCTTCACCCTGGCACACGTACGTTAGTTCTTTTCCTTCCACGCTGGTTAAAGCACAGATCCAGAATCAAATTACCCTCTGTCTTTTTTGACAGGCCTTTTATCGACCTTTTGTCAAAGACTTTTTGTTGTCTGTGCGAGGATGACATCTAGAAACACAGGGTCCAAGCGGTGCAGTGCCTGCCACAGCGCCATGTCAGTGAGAGACCCCCAGAAGGTATGTCTCTGGTGCTTGGACCAAGACCACCACTCGGAATCGTGTTCCGACTGCTGGGCCATTGCTCTGAAAGCTTTGAGGGAGTGGTGCCTGAAGCTCATGGTGGTCTGAAGTCGACGTCGGCAGGCGTGACTCTTTGGAGGTCATAGTCCCGGTCAAGGAGAAGGTTGCTGGACACTCCAGGAGACCAAAGTCCCCTTTGTCCCACTCGAGGTTCTCTGGGCACTTGGGGAAGAGGCACAAGAAGAAGTCCAAGTAGACTTCGACTTCACCTCGCCCGGCGGCTGTCGGGGCAAGTCAGGAACAGCTATGTTCCACGCACGGTTCCACAGAACTTTTGCCAGGGCCAGCTTCAAGCCTCCCCCCTTTCTGGGAGCTGGAACAACTCCTGCTCAGCTCAAGGAGTTTTACAAGGCCGTGCCTCTCATATTTGAGAGGGCTGACCCCGCTGGTGCACCTTCTGGCCTGCGGGGTCAGCAGGGGCCCCATCAAGTTCCACGCCTGCACCTCAGCGCCGATGGGGTCACTTGGATTCGATATCAGATGTGGAACAACGCTGAGTCCACACAGTCGGCCTCCTCCGGCATCGCTCCCAACATTGACACTCTGGGTGCCACTCACAATGGCTTCTCACAACGCCGATTCCGGTGCCTACGGCACCAACAGGTGCTAGGTCATTGCCAGAGCCTTTCTATTATCAGCCAGGCATTGGTGAGGAATGGGAGGGGTCTCAGGACCCTCTGAGTCTCAATTGGAGCAAATGAACTGGTTTGAGGAGTTAGGAGAGGTCCGCGGACTGGACACCTCTCCAGATACTGGCATGCTCTTACCTTCTACGGTGGCTACGGAGGAGGGAGCATCGTATGCTATGGTGATGCGTAGGACAGCTGAGGTCCTGGACCTAGATCTGCCTACAGTGCCATTCAGGACTAACCTCCTGGCTGAGGGGCTTCAGCCGGGGGTTTCCACATCAGAACCGATGTTACCCTTTAATGAAGCCCTGATGGATGCCCTGCTGGGGACATGGTCCAAACCAAGCACAGAGGCTCCTGTAAATAGGACAGTTGGCCGCCGCCATCGCCCAGCTCCAGGTGATCCCAGCTTCCTTACACAACACCCTACCCCGGAGAGCTTGTTGGTCCAGGTCTCCAATCCCCATGGCGCCTTCCCTTCTGCTCCCCCGGATAGGGAATCCAAGAGGCTTGACCAGCTTGGGAAGAAGATGTTTTCTTCCTCCAGCCTGACATTGAGGTCGGTAAACACCTCATGCCTTTTGGGCTGTTTCCCCCATACTTTATGGGATCTGGTGGTGCAGGTGCTGCCTCAGGTCCCGGAGGTCGTGTGGGACACTCTCTCAGAAGCAGTCAAAGATGGGAGAGATGCAGCCAAGTTTACTATCAGGTGTGGATTGGACACAACTAACTCGCTGGGTAGAGCAATTTAATCGATGGTGGCCCTTCAATGCCACGCTTGACTTTGTACATCTGACTTTTCGAGGAATGTACCATGACGCCCACAGACCAGCCACCGTCGTCCGCCAGGCCAATGTATTGCACAGGGACTCAGTAGTTGTGCCTTCAGATCCAGAGGGTCTGGCCAGAAGTTGTCCCCCACCCAGCCCCCCTACTCCACAGCATCCAAGTCCTCCTTGTGTGATTCTGCAAGACCATGCACGTCCAGTTGGATGGAGGATTCAATTTCCTCTCGCTCACTGGCAGTCCATAACATCGGACAAATGGATCTTGCAGATCATACAGAAGGGTTATGCCCTTCCCTTCAAATCTTTCCCTCCCACAATACCTCAGTCAAAAGAACAGCTGATGGAGGATCAGCTCTCCTGCCCGAGAGAGCCATAGAAAGGGTTCCGATATCAGAAGTAGGCAGTGGTTGTTATTCCCTCTACTTTCCGATACTCAGAAAGAACAAGGGCCTTCACCCTATTCTGGATATGCAGGACATCAACCTCTTCCTCAAAAAGGAGGAATTCAAAATGCTTACTCTGGCTCATTTCTTGTCTGCATTAGACCAAGGAGACTAGATGGTAGTGTTGGACTTGCATGATGCGTATTTACATATACCTATCTTGCCTGTCCACAAGTGTTACATGCGGTTCAAGGTGGGCAACGAGCACTTTCAGTTTACCATGCTCCCTTTCGGCTTCACCATCGCCCCTACGGTGTTCACCAAGGTGATGGCGGTGGTTGCAGCTCATCTGTGCAGGCTAGGGGTTTCAGTCTTCCCCGACCTCGACGACTGACTGTTGAAGGCTCCTTTGCCCCAGGCTGTCGTCACCCACCTTCAGACTACGGCAGACCTCCTGCATTCGCTGGGGTTCACTATAAACCTGCTGAAGTCACACCTGACTCCCTCTCAGATGCTCCCTTTTATTGGAGCTGTTCTGGACACAGTGCAGTTTCAGGCCTATCCTCCCCAGCAGCGAGTCCAGGATATTGGGGTTATGATTCCGACGTTTCGGCCTCTATCCAGGATTTCGGTGAGACAGACTCTGAGGCTATTGAGCCTCATGGCCTCCTGCATCCTTTTAGTAAAAAATGCCAGATGCCATATCAGGCCTCTGCAGTGGGACCTGAAGTTCCAATGGGCACAGCATCAGGGGAATCTCACCAACACAGTTCAGATCTCGGAGGGAACTGCAAAAGATCTGCAGCGGTGGTTAATGAACCACGATTGTGTCAGAGGCAGAATCCTCTCCCTTCCCCATCCAGATCTCACAGTAGTGACAGATGCGTCACTTCTGGGATGGGGCGGCCATGTGGGAAAGGTGGAGATCAGAGGCCTCTGATCTCCGGCGGAATCCGGACTCCATATCAGTTTATTGGAGCTCCGGGTGATCCGACTAGCACTGAAGGCATTTCTTCCTGTTGTCAAAGGTAAGATAGTGCAGGACTTTCTTGGATAACACCACCGTAATGTGGTACTGCAGCAAGCAGGATGGTGTGGGGTGGTGGACTCTTTGTCAAGAGTCCCTGCGTCTCTGGACTTGCATGGAACAGCAGGGCATAATCCTGGTGGTTCAACAACTGGCAGGTTCACTGAACGCCAGGGAAGGCAAACTCAGCCATCGACGCCTAGTGGATCATCAGTGATGTCTCCATTTGGAGATGGCACAAGGACTCTGTCAGCAGTGGGGAGGACCTTGGTTAGATCTGTTCGCCTCCGAAGAGAACGTGGAATGTCAGGAGTATTGCGCATTGGAGTTTCCAAGGCAGCACTTGCTCGGCAACGCCGCAAGTGGAGCTCAGGCCTCCTGTACGCCTTTCCGCCCATACCACTTCTGCCCAGAGTTCTTAAGAAGATCAAGAATGACCATCCCAATTAATTCTAGTGGCTCCAGGCTAGGCATGAAGAGTCTGGTATCCTGACATTTTGAAAATGAGCATTGATCCTCCAATCATGATGTCGCTTTTTTCAAGATCTTCTGTCGCAGCAGCAGGGGAAGGTTCTCCACCTGAACCTGTCAACTCTACACCTTCATGCCGGAGATTGAGCGGCGACAGTTGACAGTCTTCGACCTTCATCCCGAAGTCTATAAAGCTATTTTGGCAGCCAGGCGTCCCTCCACTAAGACGGTATACGTCTGCCATTGGAAATGTTTTGTAAATTATTGTACAGAAAGATCTATTGATCCTCTTTCTGCTTCTCTCTTTGACATTCTTCTCTTTGTCTTATCCCTTGCCCAGCAGAGCTCTGCCTTGGGCACTCTGAAAGGCCATCTTTCGGCCTTAACAGTATTCCTTCGGCTGCCTGATCAGCCTTTATTATTCAAATCACCTATTGTACACAGATTTCTCAAAGGGCTTGTACCTATGTTTCCCACAGAGCCCTTTGTTATGCCTTAGTGGGACTTAAACCTGGTTCTCACATTTCTTATGTGTGCTCTCTTTGAGCCACTGCATAGTTGTCCCCTCTGGTTGTTCACCATCAAAACAGCCTTTTAAGTGGCAATAACATCGGCCAGTAGGGTGAGTGAGATGCAGGCTCTTTCATCTAAGTCGACATATCTCACCATGTTTCCAGACAAGGCGGTACTCAGAACTAGTGTCTCTTTCCTCCCTAAGGTAGTGATCCCATTTTATCTCGGTCAGAACTTCAGCCTGCCCACTTTCTTTGCTCCACCGTCTACTTCAAAAGAAGAGGAGCGACTCCACCGACTGGAACCAAAAAGAGCGTTGTTGTTCTACTTTGACCACACAAAAGAGTTCTGGGTGGATGACCAACTCTTTGTGGGGGTACGTGGGTACGGTCAGGCAGTGCAAAAATGAACCATTTCACGTTGGGTCGTTCTCTGCATGAATATCTGCTATGCGCTGGCCAAGAAGCAGCCTCCTGAGGGCTTGAGAGTTCATTCCACCAGGGGCAAGGCTGCTACCACTGCGCTAGCATGAGGACTTCCAGTCCTGGACATCTGTCAGGCAGTGGCGTTACCATCCTTGCACACATTCGCAAGACATTACTACTTGGACAATTAGGTCTGTAGAGGCGGGCACTTAGCCCGTTCGGTTTTCCGGACTTTTTAGTGTGAAGAAGATTTGTCCACAGCCCACCACCAGGAGGTTATGGCTTGGGTATCTATTCTAAGGTACTGAATCTGCAGCTAGAAGTCTCTATCAGATGAACAAGTTACTTACCTTCGGTATCTCATTCTAGCTGCAGATTCCTTACACCCACTCATGCCTCCCCACTCTGTGAACACGTCTCTTGGGGTCAGGGATTGTCCCTTTCAGGGCCCTAGTTTTTTGCACAGACAAGCTGTTAGTTCTTTCCATGGCTCTGCGCTTCTGGCGTGGAAGTTAGTGGAAAAAAACTGTTAGACCTGGCATCCTTGCATCCTTGGTGTGGTCTCCCCTAACGTTTTGCCTCTACTTCCCAGGTTGTTGCTGTGCGCTGGACTCTGTTTTTTGTTACTCTGGGTACTTTACCACTGCTGACCAGTGCTAAAGTGCTTCCTACTTGAACTTGTATGTGTAATCTTCTTTTCCATAATTGCCATATTTGATTTACTGGTAAGTCCCTAGTAAAGTGCACTAGAGGTGCCTGGGGCTGTGAATCAAATGCTACTAGTGGGCCTACAGCACTGATTGTGCAACCCACATGAGTGGCCCTGTAAACATGGCTAAGACCTACCACTGCAGTGTCTGTGTGTGCAGTTGTTACACTGCCAATTCAACCCAACAAGAGTACACACTTGCAAGGCCCAAACCTTCCCTTTTTATACATTTAAGGCACCACTAAGGGAGGCCCTAGGTAGCCCCATGGGCAGGGTGCAGTGTATGTTAAAGGTAGGAAATGTGCTGGTGTGTTTTTACATGTCCTAACAGTGAAATACTGCCATATTCGGTTTTCACTGTTGCATGGCCTATCTCTCTCAGGTTAACATGGGGGCTGCCTTTAAATATCCTTAAAGGGGAGATTCCCTTTGAGAGAAAAAGAAATATGGAGTTTGGGGTCTCTGAACTCACTATTTCAAAATACAACTTTTAGTGAAGTTGGTTTTTAGATTGTTAGTTTGAAAATGCCACTTTTAGAAAGTAGGCATTTTCTTGCTTAATCCATTATGTGACTCTTCCTGTTTGTGGATTCCCTGTCTGGGTCAGACTGACAGTTGGTCTGTTTGTGCATCTCCACCAGACAGTGACACAAAGGGTGCAGGGGTGTAACCTGCATATCCTGATGGGCCATCTGGGCTAGGGTGGGTGGAGGAGTAGTCATTTACACCTGAAAGAGCTGTGCCTGCCCTCACAAAAAGCAGGCTCCAACCTCCTGGTTGAGACGTTTCTTTGAAGTTGGACAACTTCAAAGGCAGAAAGGGGTATAAGTATTGGACCCAAAACCCCAGACTTTAGATTACTTCAAGGATACAAGAGGAACCTCTGTCAGGAGAAGAGCTAAAGAGCTGAACGAGAAGTGCTGTCCCGGCCTGTGATTGTGCTTTGTTGGGCTAGCCTGCAGTTGCCTCTTCTGCGTGAGAAAGGGAAAAAGACTGGACTTTGTGGTATATTCCTGCTTGTGAGGTGTCTCCAAGGGCTTGGATTGAGCTTGCCCCACTGTTCTGAAGTCTCAGGGCCATCAAAGACTTCCTCTACCGGCACCTGGACTCTCTGCTGAGTCTTCTGCCCTGCCAAGTGGTGCCTAATCCAGTCCCTGGGCCCTTGAAAGGAAAAGCTGGTGAAAAATTAAGAAAAACCAAGTGCACCGACTTTGGATGACTCCGGACAGATGCCACTGCCGGATTCCGCGCCGCCGTCTGCAACTGAAGCCGTGGTCCTCACTGGAGTGTGACAATCCCACAGACCCGAGGCCGCCACAGCGTTGCTGAATTCCACAACTCTGTGAAGTCCCGAAATGCGTGTCACCACCGTTTGCGATGCCCAACTTTGCTACACCATGCTGTAACCGCCTTATATCGACCCCGCCAGAAGTGCACGGATTCATCTCTTCAGACTGGCACTGCTTCACCTCCACCGCTCCGCACCAAAGACCCGATGCCTCTCACCGACATCTCAACTCCTTCGCTCCGCAGCATCGGAACTGAAGCCGCACCAGATCCTGCGATGCCTCGATCCCAGACTTCGTACACCAGCTTGTTACCTCAATTTCACAACTGTAGCTGGGTATCCGTGCGATTCCATGACCTGCGCCATTAGCGTCGGATTGTTGAGAACGACTCCGTCACATCGCTGTGATATCCCCAAATTCAAGCATTTGTGTTTCTAAGCGCTATATTGAAGTTTAATCTATCAAAATTCATAACTTTGCTTGTGTATGTTGGATTTTTGTCGTTTTGATCTTGTTTTACTCAGGTAATTATTGGCTATTTTTCAAACCTGGTGGTGAGTCATTTTGTAGTTTTGTTACTGTATTACTGTGTGTGTTGGTACAAATACTTTACACCTTGCCTCTGGGTTAAGCTTTTCTGCTCGTGCCAAGCTACCAGGGGGGTGAACGGGGGATAACCGGGTGTGTTTCTCCTTTACCCCGACTGGAGGGAGGATCCTTGCTTGGACAGGGGGCAACCTGACTGCCAACCAAAGATCCCATTTTTAACAGGATCTGACGTACACGTGCATGGGTGGTGCCTTTATAGGTGACTGTGATGTCAGAGACAGCTCCAATGACTCCAACAACGCCACGCGGATCCAAAAGATGACACCAGATGGCACGCGCAAGAGTATTGCTCAGCAAAAGTTCCATATTACAAGCTGACGCTAGAAAATTCTAAGGTAAGGAATCTGATAGAGTCTCTACCAGATAATGCGTTACCGAAGGTAAGTAACTTGTTCGTTTATACTGTTTCAGATTTTATTTGTAATTAATTGTACTAAGTGTAACAGTTATTATGTATGTATACCTGGGGCCTCATTACGACTTTGACGGTCCTTTCACAGGACCGCCGAAGCAGCTGCAGGCAAAAGACCGCCAGTAATGGAGGTCTTTTGCCCGCCCTATAACTCACCTTAACATCGTAACCAAGCTGGCAGCAATGTTCTGGTGCATCTGGTGCGACAGCACCCATCGTGCATTTCACTGCCCGTAATTCGGGCAGTGAAATGTGCGATGGGGCTGTCCATGGGGGGCCCTGCACTGCCCTTGCCAAATGCACACCTTCCTTTTTCAATGCATCTCCTTCTCTGCGGTCTTCGTGCGTGTAATTTTGACGCATACCAGGTACTTTGTACACACAAGACATTTGTTGATTCTTAAAGACTTAAGACTCTTCTTATCATTGCAAAAGTGATATTTCAACTTGTACTTATCAAATCTTGATCGTTTCTGACCTTAATTTACTCAGATAAATATCTTATATTTTTCTAAACCTGTGTGGTGTATTTTTGTGGTGTTTTCATTGTGTTATTGCATGATTTATTGCACAAATACTTTACACATTGCCTTCTAAGCTAAGCCTGACTGCTCAGTGCCATGCTACCAGAGGGTGGGCACAGGATAATTTGGATTGTGTGAGACTTACCCTGACTAGGATTGTGGACAAGGGTGCATACTTGTGCTAACTAGAGACCCCATTTCTAAGAATTTCTAACCAACATAGGAAGTTATACGTAGCTGCTCTGTGGTGTTTCAACTTGCAATAAATTCATCTTACAAAGACTTTGAAGTCCGGATTTACACCCATGTATTTCTAATCACTTCAGGGATTTCATGTAAATGAAGAGAGCCTGAAAACGCACCAAGTTGCGCTTCCAGGCCATCTTTATTTATAAAATGCTGTAGAGACATTTGTGCCATACTGGAAAGGCAGCCATGGACCCTTAGTGGGGTTTGCCACATAGTTTGAAGACCTCTGTATTACTGCAAGAATTAAAAGACAAAGGTGGATGAAAGGTTTTTTGAGTCTTGTCTGAATTGATGCATTTAACACATTCTCTTTTTTCCTTTCTATATCACTATCTACACCAGGCCACCAATATACTTGGTTACTCTTTGTTTTGTTTTTGATACGCCTAAATGTCCCTCATGGCATAACTCTAGAATTGGATGTCTTAGAGCTCCAGGTAGTACCACTTTCCCACATTAAATAACATATTATTTCCCCTTGTTCACAAATTCCAAATAATTCCGGAAAATGTTGTCCTTATTCAAATTTTCTTCCCAGTCACTAACATCAATATAATCTTTTCCTTCATCAAATAATCCAGCCATGCACCCTCCATCACAAAATAATTCAAAACTACCAAATATTGGTAATGGCATTCTATTAATAAAATATGCAACCCCGTTTTTCACTACAGGACTATGAACAACCTCATACTCTAAATCCAACAATTACACAGGTGCTAGCCTGGGCGAAGCATTTTTTGATCCCACAGACGTAATACATTTTGTCAAAAGTTTGTGATCAAATCTTAACTGTACAAAAAATCCCCATACAAATTGGTGCAAATTATTTAAGGCCCATGCCAATGTCTCTCTCTCTCTCAATTACTGAATATTTCTCTTCAGCTGGAGGTAATGCTTGTGATGCCAAAGCCACCACCAGTTCATTACCCTGCTCATCGCCTTGAGATAATTCCGCACCTAAACCTTTGTTAATCGCATCTGGTATTACAATTATTTTACAAGATGGATCAAGTCCTTTCAGAAAAGGTGCTGTTCTAATCTCAGTCTTCAGTTTAGTAAACACTTTCTAATACTCTTCAGACCAAACAAATTTGATTTTGCCTTTTTTTCCATTTGACGAATAGCATTTTTTGCAGAACAATTTTGTATAAACTTCGAGTAAAACTACTAAACCCAGAAATACTCTAACAACATCCTTTCCTGTGGGAGCTAGAGCATTCGGAATTGTATCCACGAACTCCCTCCTGGAATAATACTATTACTGCTAATGATATGACCTAATTATGTAACTTCCTCTTTAGCAGACTTACCTTTGCTGTATTTAACAGTAAAAGCTTTGTTTTCAAGTATACCTAACATCTTTCTCAATTTATCATCATAGTCAATTCTAGTTCTCCTACTGCCAGAATGCCATCCTAGAAAAACATCACTTCAGAGACACCTTTAAATAGGTTACTTAGAAGCCTTTGAAACATTGCCACAGCAGATGCTATACCAAAAGGTACTCTTGTGAATTGGAAACATCCAAATCGAGAGAGGATTGTTGTTAACCTTTTATTATCTGCGTTTAACGGTACCTCGTGGTACGCTGACTTCAGATGCAGTGTAGAAAACCAACATATATCTTTTGTAGCAACAAATATTTCATTAATCCTGGCCAGGGGATACTGATCAATTAATATGTTTTTGTTTCTATAAGATCTACACATACCCTTGCTTTCCCATTGGGTCATTGTATTACCAGAAAGGGAGAGATCCATCCTTCAGATTCTACCTTTTCAGATATGCCATCTTTAACAGATTTCTTCAGTTCCAGTGACACTTCTTTTCTGATGAAAATTGGACTGTTTCTAACTTAATGTATACACGATTTGCCCATGGACTTCAATTGAACTTGATGAATAAAGTAATTAAGTGAAACAAAAAATTGACATGAACATACCTTGGGAAATTGCCAGAACATCTCCTCCCCACTATTATCCTCCTCAACTACTGTTTAAGCCGGTTCAGGGCTGTTGGGATTTAAAATTATTCCCAGATCACCTGTATCTGCAAAAAAACAGAAGTGCCTTTCTTTGACACTTATAACTTACAATTTGCCTTTCTGTTCCTAAACTGAAATTCCAGCTGTCTGAAACTAAGCCAGTATTATCACCTGTATTGCTTTTTGCTATAATGTCTGTTTTTTCCAAATGTCTTCCCAAACCATTTACAAACAAATCTTTCCATACATTCTTATTGACTAAAGTAAATGATGAGCCAGAATCCGCTAATGCATTTAATGTTACACCACCAACACTTAGTTCACACATAGGCTTCTTATTAGTATGTTTCACCCTCAAGATTTCATTTTCAATACAAAAACATTGCACCCATCAGTATCTTCTCATCTGAACCAGATTTTTCATTCTCTAGGATGCATTTAGCATTTGAATAATCCTTTTTCCTACATACCCTAGCAAAATGACCTAAAATGCTGCATACATAACATTTTAGTTTTTTCCTGGACATTTTTTGTAAAATGTTAAGTAATCTAAACTGCTGCATCTATAACACCTTCTGACATTTGTTGGACGTTGTTATTCTTCCAAAGCATTCTTTGGTTTACCATCTTTAAACTTTGTGTAAATTTCTTGGAATTATCCCCCTTCTTGTTTTAAGAAACTGACCTTGTTAACTAATTTGACATCATGTACCTCATCAATTCTGCCTTTGCACTTAGTTCTTTTTTTTTTTTTTTACTAGAGCAACAACATTCTTCAGTGGTGTTTCACCATTCACCTAAAATGTGTCTTGCATTTTTGGATTACTAACATGCATAATAATCTGGTCACATGTTAAATCATTGTGTAGTGGACCAAACCTACAAGTGAGGGCAAGACTTTGTAAGGCGGAAACATACTCATCAGCACTTTCAAATTTGCTTGCTTATGCTGGAATAACGTAAATCTCTCTACAGCCACATACTCTACTGGTGAAAAGTGTACATCAACATCCTAGAATGCATGCAAAATACATCTCCTAACCCCTCTTGTCTTATTTTCAATTTGATTAAATGATTTTAAACCTTCAGGACCTAATAGTACAAAATTATACACAACTGTTTCACACTGTTTGTCTCCTTTTTTAAACCTTTTGGGAGAGTTCAAGAATGTATTTTTAATATTATTAAACTGTATTTCAATATCTATTTTTCAGTAGTTGCCTCTGTAATAAGGAGACATGAGTTGCCTCAGAAGAACATGCAGAGATATTATAAACTAATCCAACACCAGTACTAATAATTTGACCAAACATGCACCATAAATATCAAATGTCAAGAGAACATCACTTCCAAGCATCCTTAACTTCATGAAGAAATAGATTTTTTTATGTAGTTTCTGGAATATCCCTCACTTGATGAAGGAAATACCACTATGCACTGTTTTTAAGTATTGCCAATAAGCACAAAATGGCGGCACCCAGCATGACCTCAATGTTGCAAGCCTGTGGTGCATTTATAGCAGTCACACTCCCGCTTAAACCTTAAGTGTCTCATCCTGAGATTGAAGCATAGGACTGTAGCTAATGATGAGGTCAGTGAAATGCAGCTACTGCACGGATGATGCACAAGCTTTTTTTGTGAACCGTTAGAGGTAACAGACTTCTCCCAAATTATCTGTTACTCCCAAATTATATGTCACTCACCTGCAGACCCAGAAAATGTTCAAGTGATGTGTGAAACCTCGTATCCAAGCAGGTTTAGATAGTAAAATGCCAACTGTGCTCTCCAAACTGAATTTGTTACTCAAAACACCAGTTCAATGCACATGCCCAAAATAAGCAGATCCTAATCTCCATAATACTTTACATAACCGTAGCAAGGGCTTCTGTTTTTTTCACTCATTGCCAATTCTGCTGTAAGTAATAGCAAGACTCCACTCAGGGTTGACATAAAGAATTAATTTATTGCAGCACTAAACACATCCACCCAGAGCGAAGCTTCAACACTAAAAACCTCTTTCAACTGCCACCTCTCTACACCAATTGTTCTACTCCAGTAATCTTAAATCAATAGAAATAAAATAACTTACACTACAACACATAGCATATATATAACATAAATATGTCTGTATTTATATGTGTGTGTGTCTGTTTTTGCAGTTTAGTTTTACATAGACCAAGCTCAATCCAAATGTATTGAAACACTTTACATGAGCACCAGTTACATTGCACAAGGGCTGATTCATTCTTTAGGCACAAGGAGATTAAAGGCCTGATTTAGATTTCCATGGCCGGGTTACTCCGTCACCACAGCGATGGATATCCCATCCGCTGAAATATGATTCCCATTATTTCCAATGGGTTTTATATTTTGGCAGATGAACTATCTAATACCACTGAGATGGAGTAACCCATCTGACAAACTCTAAATCAGGCCCAAAGTGATTTGCCCAGAATTGCAGGATGTGGAGGCAACGGTGGGATTTTAGCCTTGTTCCTAAGTTCCAAAGTCGGCAGCTCTGAATGCAACGCCACACCCTGTGCCAAACCCTCTGCATGTATGTTTTGTTACCGGTGGAACAGCTCCTACCCCTTTGCACTACACTTGTTAGCATTCCTTCTCAATTCAGATTGTGTTCAGCGCATGGACACCTACAGTAAATGTAAATTTGTGACAGACATAGTATAGGGGATTCATATATTTGATTTTATTGAGCACTTTTATCCAGTACCTCTGCTCTCTCAGGAGATCTCCATTGATAATCATAAGTACTGAATAGTCCCGCCCCCGTGCAGGGATCCCAGAGAACTTCGTCACAATAGTTCATCTTAGGTGCAGATGTTCGCCTTTCCTCAATAAGCCTGGAGAGACACTGTAGACCGTAGGAGGCTGGCCCTCTATGTAGTGTGCAAAAACTAGGCACACTATGTAGGGGGTCCAGGCAACCACACATTAGTTTCCAGAGGTATATATTAGACCACCTAATGCTCTAATTTTTAAGGTAGCTGGTCGAGCAGTTAGGCTAATCCAGGAGATGTGCTAAGTATTTGCTGTACTCACAAATCCAATCATGCACCAGATGCACTCAATGAAAAACTCAAGACCAGTTTTTATAACAATACTTCTGACTTCTATATAAATTTTAAGACCAAGATCTTTACAATACGTTAAGTACTTTTTGAGATATGACTTTTTGAAGTTTTAATAAAGTTAGTCTTTCTGTGTGCAATTACGCACCATTGGAATCAATGCGCAGTCACTTTTACAAATGCATAAAAAATCGTACATTTGGGTTACCAGTTTCTTCTCTTGCAGGGTGGCCAGAGTGGTTGGGGGGCACACTGTGCCAGCTGGATAGCCTCGGGTGGCTCCCAGTTCCGGAGGGAGCAGCGTTGGAGAACCTCTTGGCACAGGGCCACCTGGAGGGGCCACTTGGAAAAGGAGCTGATTTACAAGTTTAAGGTGGGTGCTTGGGGGTCCCCTTGGACTGTTGAGGTTGCAAGGGGTTGGGGGCCTAAGGCACACAGCAAACCCCCGCAATGCAAGGCTCAGGACAGCCAGGTGCAGGGCATTTTGGAGGTCTTGGATGCTGTGCGCAAAGGGACCCTTTGGTGCTGGAGGTGAGTTTTCTTCTTGGGGTCTCAAGGGACTTTACAGGCGCTCTGGTGGGAGATCCAGGGTGTCACTGAAGTCCCTCGACTGGGGCTTCCTCCTGGTCAAGCTGCAGCTCTGGAAGAGCTGTTGTTGGTGATGTCCAACATGAACTAGTCAGTACCTAGGGTATTGCCACAACTCAGCCATGGGAGGGCACTGTACCACCAAACTGGGCACAGTTGCAGGCCTCATCTGGCCTGTTGTTGGTGTTTCATCGGGTCTGGCTGCAACGTCCGGTTGCGGAAATATCATCTCGGTCAGTGAAGTGTCCCTCACCGGTTTGCAGGTTCCTTGCAGGTTCCTGTGGTTTCTTCAGGAGGGAGTTCTCAGGCTGTTTGCAAAGCCTGGAGGTTCGAGTGGTCAGCTCCTCCGCAGCGGCGATTGTCGGGACTCTGGTGCAGCAAGCAGGGGTCTTGGAGCCTCTTCTGGTGCAGCAGATCCTCTTTTCTCCTTCTGTCGGGTTCTTTGGTGCTGTCTTCTGTACTTCCAGATGAATCTAATTTCTTGGTCTATGGTAGGCCATTAAATACTGAATTTATTCAGCGTTTTAGGGGGAACCTGGTAGTGTCAAATGAGACTCTTACGCTTAGGTGGCTACACCCACTACAGTGACCATTTCCTGTGGGAAGGAGCACTTCCCTAAACCCTATTGGATATTTTCCTACCATACAACATGGAGGAGGTTCCACTTCGCCTGCAAGCCTCTGGGGTGGTGCATGTTCAGTGAGGTCACTCCTCCTACCCTTTGTCTGGTTTCCTGCCTTTGCTCCTGCCAAAAGTGGGGGTTTGCAAAGGGGGAAGCCATCTGCTGCTAGCAGCAGGCCTGGGGGCTCGAGTTTCAGGCGCTGTAGCCCTTTGAAGCTCACCGCTAGAGTTTTGCACATTCCTGAGGGAGGGGGTGTTAGTTCCTCCACACAGGAGGGGCATAGTCTTACAAACCAGAAAGCCATGGCTCTCCCCCAGGTTTGTATATTGGCCATCTGGAGTGGCAGGCTGGATGAAACCAGTCAGCAACTATGCCTGTTAGGGCTAGCTTTTGCAGGGGGCACCTCTAAGGTCACCCCTGGGTACATTTAGAGTTAGATCCAACGCTGGTACCAGTTTAGATTTAATATTCTGAGTTGTTTGATACCAAGCAACCCAGGGTACAGAGTGGCCATCATGTAGCTGGGGAACCCGTGTTTGACCAGTGTCCAGCACATGTACTTGAAATGGCTGCTCTGTTCACTCACTATGTCCCAGGTCTGGCAATTATGCCCTCACATATAGCATGGTGCACCCTGCCTTAGGGCTGTAAGGCCTTCCAGAGGAGTGACTTACCCATAACATATGCAGTGTAGGGTGGACAGGGCACACAGGGAGTGTGCCATGTCGAGTTTGAATTTTTAGGTTTTCCCCAGTACACTCAGACTGCACTGGCAATGCTGAGGGTATCTGGGTGCAGGGCCCTAGAGGGTGGCACAATCACTGCTGCTGCCCTCAGAGGCCTACTCCTACCATCTCATGCCCTGGGTACTGGGGGACCCAGTTACTAGAGTCTTACAGGGCTATGTAAGAGTGTGTCCAATTAGCCAAGCATCACAACAGATTTAGGGAAAGAGCTCTGCCCCAGAAAACCTGGTTAGCAGGGGCCCTGTGCACTACCAACTTCTAGAACACAACAACATGAGGCAAAAAGTGGGCCTCCTCTTACAGAGACATTAATGTTTTGCAGCGTATAAGGAAGGCTGCATTGGCCAACTGGTTCAGATTGCATTAAAACAAAGGTAATAACTTCATTAAAAAAAATAGTCAGATTAACATGATTGTGATATCTGACTGTTTAAATCTTATTCACAAACCCTTTTTTAAAGGGAAAAGATGAAGGAGGAGAGGACAGTGTAGCCCCATTGGATGCCATTATGTTGATGTGAAAAGAGCACCTGCATCCTTAAGGGCTCACAGCCCACCAGCATCCCATCATACCCAGAAGATGGCAGATGCCTTAGATCTTTTTTCCAGCTCCTGATAACAGCATCTTGTAGCACTGAGCTCGGCCTTTTTGACTTTTTTTCACTCAGAGGTTTTCTTTTGTACCTTTTTCTTTTTTGTATTTTTCTGACATTTTCTGATAGAATTGTATTTTCATTTGTCAAATAGAATGCCATCTTTATTTTACAAGTGCCCTGCCTGTGGAAGAAAGAAGGCCAAGTCAGACCCTCGTGACATCTGTATCATCTGCCTTCCTGAAAGTCACATTCCTGACAGGTGCTCACACTTCAGGATTTTTTCCAGAGGCCTCCTGAGAGAAAGGGAGAAGTTTTGCCTCCATAGGCACAGGAGCGACACAGACAGCAGCATGAGTAGTCTGAAGGTGGGACATCAAGTGAGCAAGGACGAGGTCAGTCCTCTACCAGGGCTCTGCCATCTTCCCCTGAGGACTCGAGGTGTGGGAGATCCAAAAGAAGAGACCACCATCAAAACAGCATCACTCCAGGTCAATGTTGAGGGCTTTGACATTGAAGAGGAGGTGACATTCGACATCGAGACATAAGAGGTCGATGTCAAAGAATACCATGACTTCGAGACATAGGAGAAGCTGGACATCAAAAAGTCTTTCGACATCGAGGCATGAGGGACATTCGAAGTCGAGGAGTCTATTGGTGTCAAAGCACTCCAGACCTGTAGAAAGAATCAGAAAATCAAGATTAAGGCATTTACCATTAAGTTCTGATTCTGAATATTTTAGGGCATAATCTCCATCGTTGTCCTTATTGCTTCCAGCTTCTCTTCCATCTCCTCCACCTCCTCTTATGTCTCTTCCACCTCCTATTCTTTAGCCAAACTACATTCCATGAAACCATAGCGCATGTCCCTTTGTCACTTTACTGGTGCCTCTCCCACAACCAGCGACAACAGCGGAAGCACTTTTGCCAGCAAGACCTTTTACTACTCTTCGGAGATCCAGATCTCCTCACTCAAAATCTCAACATAAGTCAAGAGCACAAGTCTCTTCAAAACATCACCATTGTCTCTGAACTCCTCTTCACGAAGACCTTCAGGACGCACACATCATAACCATCCTGCACCCAGATCTACATCTAGAACAAGGTCATGATGCAGATTTCCTTATTCAACTTCATCCAATGCTGGAAGATATTGGGCAACTCTGTCGGACTCTCCTCAGCCAAGGGTTTCTTCAATTGATACCAGGTGGTGCTAGTTAGAGGAGCATCAAAATTAAATATTCCGTTGCCTGCTCCAACAACAACAAGGTCGGTGGTTTTCGAGACTCCTCACCAACGGGCGGCATCCTAGTTCTGGGTTTATTGTAACCAGCAATGGAACTGTTCCTTCCACTGGCTACAGACAAATCAGCTCAGTCTGGGCTCCAAAGAAATTACAGACCTCCATAGCAGGACTCATTATTCCTTTGTTCAAATCCTCCCCCTCATTCAGTGGGCATTCTAGTTGTGAAAAAAGGTGCATTCTACTACTTCTTTTTCTACAGTTCCTCCGGACAAAAAGAGTAAGAAACTTGATTCTGTGGGGCACTAGGTGTGTGGTACGGTTGGCACTACAATGAAGGCAGCAAATGCTTCTGCCCTACTGGGCAGGTATGACAGGGCCATATGGGATTTCACGCAGCAGTTTGGAGAACACCTCCAGAGAGATTGAAGGGAACATTTAATCGAAGTGGTGAATGAGGAGGGCTTGATGGTCTTCAACTAAGACATTAGTGCTGCTGCAGACTCTTTACTACTGGCAGCCCAATGATATTGCCACGTGTTGGCCCTTAGATTGCATTCTTGGCTTCGTCGAACAGCAATAAAACAAGAATCCCAGCAGCAGATTTTTAATCTACCCTTTTCAGGCAACAGCTTATTATTATCATACTGATAATGAAATGACTCAGATGAAAACGAAACAGTGACCTTAAGGGTAGTGGGGATTAAAAAGTGTAAGGAACAACACAGACATGCTTATCAGCTGATTGAACAACATTTCTATCTACAGATGGTTCAAACCCCCCAGTGGTTATAAGGTCACCATCAATAACAAAGACCTTTCCAGCAAAACCAAGAAAGAGCTGGCCACCAACCTGCCCAAGCAGGAAAGCCTCCAGCAGACTCCAAGCACTGAATCTTTCTCCTCTTCCGTTACCCCCTATGGTAGAGGGAAGCATCTCTCATTTCCTAACATAGTGGCAATCAATCAAAAAAGATGCCTGGGCTCTGAATATTGTGCTGAATGGGTATTGTCTCTGATATACCAGCCCTCTGCCAAATATCCCACCAAAACCATCCAATCAACATCTACAGATGCTAAGATCAGAAGTAAACATTCTTCTGCAGAAGCAAGCAGTGGAGATCGTTCCTCGCAAACAAGAAGGCACAGGGATTTACTCCTTTTATTGTTTTGTGAAAAAGAAAGGCCCCAAGAATTAATTCAGACCCATAGTAGATCTAAAACTAGCCAATAAATGGATTTGGAGAGAAACGTTTAGAATGCTAGCATTACATCAAATTTTTCCCCAAACCCATCAGGGAGAATGGCTCTGCTCAATAGACCTCCAGGGTGCATAATTACACATTCTGATAGCCAGAAAACACAGCAAATTCCTGAGATTTGTTGTAGGTCACAATTACTACCAGTAAAAGGTACTTCCATTCAGCCTCTGGCAGTTGTTGCTGCACCTCTTGTGGAAACTCTGAATGTTTGTCTATCCATTCCCAGACAACTGGCTTATCAAGGTGTCAATGAAGGTGTCAATGCTTCAAGAAGCCCAACTCTATTATCAGATGACGATCAGCATTCTCCACCAATTAGGATTGCATGTCAATCACAACAAGCCAACCTCTTTTTCAGTCCAGTCTCTGCATTACCTAGGAGCCACCATCAACACCATACAAACTAGAGTGTATCCTTCGGAGAAGAGACTGTTATCGATCCATCTGAAAGTCTCTCATTCCACGGTGAGAAATGTGTAAACTCTCTTGAGCTTGAGGACATTGTGCATTCTTCTGACTGAACATCCGTCTCCACATGAGACCACTTCAGGAAGGTCTGGAGGATCAGTGGGATCAATATTCAGGCAATTGGGAGGACAAGATCACACTCTCTCCTAAAGCAAACAAGTCCCTCAGATGACTCAGTGCTCACTGACAAATCTCCTTCAAGGAATGCCTCTTCATCAGGACGTTCCCTCTCAGAAAGAAGTAACCGATTCCTCCCTCTTAGGTTTGGGAGTGCATATGGATCGTCTTCAAATCCAGGGAACATGGTCTCCAAGAAAAATGACTTATCACAGCAATCTCCTCGAGCTACGAACAGTTCACCTAGTGCTGAAGGCTTTTGTCACATCCTTAAAGACAAAATCCCTGCTTGTTCAGACAAATAACACAACAACAATGCACTATTTGTACAAGCAACAGGCAACAAGGTGGAAGCCATTGTCTCATGATGCCCAGATAATTTGGAATTGGATGATAGCCAGAGCCCTGAGAATCACTGCAAGTCATCTTCCAAGGGTTCAAAATCTTCAAGCATACTCCCTAAGCAGGGTGTTTCAGGAAAACCATGAGTGGTTTCTTCACAACAAGGTCGTACAAAACTTCTTCAGTACGTGGGGTTCTTCTCACATAGACTTATTCGCAACTGTAGAAAACAGAAAGGCCCTCATTACGACTTTGGCGGTTTTCAAAGCCATGGGGGCCAGGAGATCGCCAGTGCTGGTAGTCTCCCGCCCACCATATCACAGGTACTGCTGGATTTCCGCCACACTTTGGGCAGAAATCCAGCTGTAGTCGTGCTGGCGGGCGGAGGCACTCTGGCGGTTCCACAACGGGTCCCGTCTCACCAGTAGGACACCGCCTGCAATATTATGGGCCATAATACGGCCTGGCAGGGTGCTGCTGGTGGTTGAAGCGCCCCTTTCCGTTCCCTGCCAGACAAACTTCTCCCTAGAACAGGTAAGGTGATCATCTGACAGGAGGGGGGTGGGAGGGTGAGGGGTGGTTTTGTATGCATGTATGAGTGTGTGGTGTCTGCATGTGTGCATGAATGTGTGCATCCGTGGTTGTATGCGTGTCTAAATGTCAAAGTGAGTGTGTGTCTGTATGTAAGTGTGTATGCATGTGAGTATGTGTGTTTGGATGGGTGTGAGAATGCATGCTTGAATCCGTGTATGAATGTTGTGAATGCATATATGGATGTGTGCTTGAATGCACGTATGAATGTTGTTGTGAATGCGTGTATGGATGTGTGTGCTTGAATGCGTGTATGAATGTTGTTGTGAATGCATGCATGGATGTGTGTGAGTGAATGTGTGTATGTAAGTGTAAGTGAATGGGTGTATGCTTGGTACGTGCGGTGTCTGTGTGCATGTATGCGGGAAAGGGGGTGGGGGAGCGTGGTGCTGTGGCTGAAGGGGGGGTCTAGTGCTTGCTGGTGGGGGAATCATCTACTGGTGACAGGGAGGAAATTCCCTGTCACCGGTAGCCTTTCTGCCATGGTTTTAATGGGGGTGCTACTGCCACAGAAACACTGGTGAAAAGGCAGCTCCTAATACAGCCGGCGGTCTTCTGTGGGCCGCCAGGTCGGAGATGATCATGTCCGGCCCGGCAGTTCCAACCACCATGGCGGTAAGAGTGGAGATGTGGCGGGTTGGCAGAGGCTAACCCGCCACACTCATAATGTGACTGTCTGCACCGCCAGCCTGTTGGTGGTGGGACTGTCACATTTACCCTGGTGGTCAAAAGACCGCTAGGGTCAAAATGAGGGCCACAATGTTCAGACTCTAGGTACTACCAGCCACGGATGCTGGGGAGTGCCCTATGGATCGACTGGCCTGGCAAATTTCTCTATGCCTTTCCTCCAATCTCCCTGATTCCACCAGTCCCATCACACTGTCTTACACGAGGGCCAGAATGATCTTGATAGCTCAGGAGTGCCACTGACAGTAGTGGTTGACAGAGCTTCTCCACATGTCGGATTGTCCAGTGAAGCTGCCGTGTAGCCTGTGCCTTCCTGTGAAGTTCAGAGGCTGGATGGTTCATACCAATCTCTCCTCTTTGAGTTTGGCAGCATGACTCCTGAGCTAGTACCATATTGGCATTTGAACCTTCCTCAATAATGCGTGAACATTCTCAAGAAGGCTAAACAACCATCAACACATTCAGCTTATTCATTTAAATGAAAGATATCTTCTATTAAAGTTAATTTAGCAACAATTACTGCCCATCGAAAGTTTCCTTCACAAACCTCTTTTTTTTTTCAAAATTCTTGTTATTAAGTTCTTTTTAGAGGGTTTGAGAAAGTTTTTTCCTCTAATACGGTGTCCCTCCCCCTCCCTGAGAGTTGCACATAGTCCTTTCACACGTCACGCAGGCCCCTTTTAAGACCACTTAAAAATCCTCATTGCAACACGTTTCTTGGAAAGCTGCTTTCCTAGTGGCTATCACATCAGCATGTAGGGGTAGTGAGATTCAGGCGTTACATTTTCAAAAGCCATATATGGTGTTTCGCAGTAGCAATGTACTATTGAAGACTCGTCTGAAATTCTTTCCTACGGTGGTTTCAGATTTTCACATTAACCAGTCAATTTTTTTGCCTACTTTCTTTCAGCAACCTTCCACTCCAGCTGAAAGAAGTCTCAATATTTTAGATGTCAGGTGAGTCTTAAAATTCTTTCGAGACAAAACACGGAATACCTGCAAGTGTGATCAATTATTTGTAAACTATGGGCTAGTTCATGCAGGTTTAGACATGTCTTAACAGTCTATATCCCGATGGATAGTGTCTTGCATTCTGTTATGCTGCCAGAAAACAAATAAGGTTCTGTCTGGTAGACATAAGGCTCATTCTACAAGAGAGAAAGTGACTACAACTTATTTAATGAAAAATATACCAATCATTGAAATAAGTAAAGTGGTTATGTAGAGATCTTTTCACACTTTCATCAAACACTATGATTTGGACCCAGATGCTAGAACAGATATTCAAGTGAGACATGCCTCCCTGAAACATTTATTTGCTTAATCTGGTCAGTGGGTTGTCTCTGTTTCCTTTCCACGGCACTTTGTAGAGATGGGCTTGCTACTCTATTCAGTCTTTGTGACTGTCAGCGGATATCCCCTGCGAGAGAAGGAATGGTTTCTTACCTGTAATCTTAGTTCTCTCTCCAGGGAATCTCCATTGAAGTTAAAAGTAACCCACCCTACTCCCCATTGAAAAAAACAGAGACGATTATTGGGCAGTTTTCCTACCTAATATTGCCACTGGCTCAGTAAAAAGAACTGAGGTGTCTGCCACTTGCTGGCCATGATGCGATACAGGTGGGCTATGAGCCCTTAAAGGTGTCATTGTCCTCTCCTCATTCATCTGCTGCTTTTGAAAGGGGTTTGTTAATGAGATTTAAAACAGTCAAATATCACAAAATCTGTTACTTTGCCTGCATTTTTTACATACCTTTGTGTACCGCTCCTGCCAGGTGCAGCCTTGTTTGCATTTTGTGCAATTTACTGGCCCGCTAGTTTGATTCTCTTTCTGCATAGGACTTTCAGTAACAATCTCGGACAAGATCTCCACAAAGTGGTGCTTTGTTTAGATATAGGGCCCTCTTTATAAGATTGGCGGCAAGTGCCGCCTACTGCCGTGGCGACAGCCGCCAACATAAAGTCGCCGTGGCTACCGACCGGCCACCAAATTATGACCGTAGCCAGAATCCCCCCAGAAAGCTGGCGAAATTCTGGCTATGGTCATGGCGGAGGACGGCGGTAAGGTGTCGCTGCTTCCAGCAGCAGTGCCACGCCAGCAAAACGCCACTGACCGTATCATGTACCATGGTATGGCCTGGCGGTGTTTTACTGACGGATGCTGCTGATGGCAGCAGCGCCGCATCCCGTCTCCTGCCGGAGGACCCCTTGCCTGCAGGTAACTCGGGTTCTACGACAAGAGAGGGAGATGGGGGGGGTGTTCTGTGCGTGTGTGGGGGTGTGTGTGCCTGGATATATGTTTGTGAGTGTTGCTGTGAGTGTGTATGAATGTATGCATGCGTGGGTGAATGTGTGTATGCATGTGTGTATGGGTGTGTACGTATGTGAGTGTATGTGTGTACATGTGGGGGGGCTGGGAGGGGAGGTGGTGGAGACTCTGGGGAGGAGGAGGGGGGTGGGGAGACCCTCTCAGTGCCAGGGAAGGAATTCTCTGGCACTGATAGTGCCTACCGCCATGGTTTTCTTGGCGGTACAGAAACCACGGAACCATGGCAGTGGGTGGGGTCAAAATTGCATGAGCGGCCTAGTGACAGCCGCCGGGCTGGAGATTGTAGACTCCAGCCCGGCGGTCGTTACAGCTGTCACGGTCGGTGTGTTAACTTAGCAGTTTGGCTTTGGCCAAAGTCATAATAATAGTGGTGGTATGTACCGCCAGCCTGTTGAAGGTACTACCGCCACCATTACACCGACAGCCTGGGTCGTAATGACCCCCATAGTCTATGATGGTTGAACATGTCCGAGAGGTGTCTCTCTTTGACGAGTACTCCCAATACTCAAGCCAGTTTCCTGGCACATGATCACTGTCCACTGGAAAGGGTGGCATAGTGGTTAGGAGTGGGCTGCCGTGACCAGGCCTGCTCTCATAACATCGTGTGCATTTGTTGCGGTGGCCACCAGGATATGGCAATGAGTTACTAATAAACCAGATTCAATGTGGCAAGACGACCTTTGGGTCACTGGACAGGCTCTCACATCATACACACCTACTGCATTAGCCACAAGGGAGCAGCATTTGGTTACAGAGCTGGCTGTGGCAGGCAAACCCAGCACTCCTTAGGAGACCTTAGGGGCTGTGGCTGTGTTCTCCCGGGTCCCTAACGCTGTGGGGGTAGGACAGGCATCAAGTGCACGTCAGGCTGGTCACAACAAGGCACCAGTCCAACCTGCCATGCAACTTTCGCTTCTGGGTCTCTTCTCTGGAGTCCCTCCTGTCACCATCATCATCAACAAACTTTATTCGGCTCCATTCATACAAGCCATAAAAATACATAAAATCTATAATACATTTGTTAAAGGCATCATAAAAAATAGTTAATTTAGACAACAAAGTTAAACCATACATTCCTAGCCCCAAACAGCTAACTTATGAATCAAAACTCAACTTTTTCCTAATATGAATTGCATTACAAATATGTGACGCAACACTAAAACAAGTTGTTGAAATTTCCAGAGCAATCAAAAAGTGCTTAGCGGCTTTATATTCCCTAACCTTATGTGCAATTAATAAAGGCTTTAAAAGTTGCTTTCTTAAATTAACATAAAACCGACAAAAAAAGCATAAAATGTATTAGGCTTTGTTTCGAGGTTCCATCACATGGGCACATGATAGATATTAAATTCCACTGGTTGATTTTAGGAAAAGAAACAAGGTGGTGTACCAGTCCTAGCCGCAGCCTTGTCAGGACGTACCGACGTTAAGAGTTAGTTACCAATGATAAATAAGATTGAAAGCCTAATGAAAGAGAGTGAGACTTGAATGTTAACACTGTAAGTTTCCACCTATCCATGGAGTCTCTTTTACTTGCCCTAACATCAAGCAGGGCAGCCATCACCGTTTTCATTTTTAGCACCACAATCCTGGTCAGATCTTCCAAAATAGAAAATCCAAAAACCGTCTTAAGGGAGTTATTAATAGAAGAAAGCCAGGGAATATCAGGAACAGTTCCATAGCAAGACAGTCCTGTATAATCGCTCCTGTAAACTCAGTTTCTGGTTTAGACCATGAGCGCCATAAAGGCATTGGTTTAGATGCTAAAATATCCTCCACTTCTTGATGTATAATAGTGGAAAGGGCCGACGGTGGAGTGCTCAACAAGCGCCTAAAGAAATTATTTTCCTCTGTCTGAATCAGATTACTGGGCACATAGCCCTAGACACCTCCACTGTATGCTCCGGGGGATAGGGCCTTGGCGCTCTAGATGCTATTCATCTCTTTAATCGGCCGACTTCCCAGATTTCTAGAGAATCCTAATACCCCCTTGCAAATTCTTTTCACCTTGAGTCTTGTATTATTAATATGTTCGGCCGAAGTACCACTTGTCGAGAACATCATACCCATGTAGCAAAAGGACTTACCCCTATTTATTTGGACACCTTCTAAATACAGTGTTTTTATGGTCTTTGGCAGTTTCCCACACGTCATTACATACGTCTTTTCCTTATTAATTTTTAATTTCTTAGAATCCATGAGAGCTGTAAATGAATCCATTAATCTCTGCAAGTCGACCGGAGTCCTTGATAAAAGGGCCGCGTCGTCGGCTTAAAGAAGAGCAGGTACCTGGGCAACCAGCGACCATTGGCGCATCAGCTTGTAAACCCTGCTTGTTTCATCAACCCTATTTATAAATAATGAAAGTAGAAATGGCACCAGAACACATCTCTGGCGTACTCCCCGCCTGATTCTAAAGGAAGGTGATAGTTCTCCATTAGTACCAAACCTTACCTTGGCTGAGAGATTCCTATATAGTTGTGCAAAAAGACTTACTATCTCCATCAGAGCCCCATATGGGAGCATGGTGTGCCATAGTATTGCATGATCAACAAGGTCAAATGCACTGGTTAAATCTGCAAAACACATGTGAAGTGTTCTTACCTTTGCCCTGGTACGTTTCCCGATCAAGAGTTTGAGATTTAAAAATTCATCCTCTGTTCCTAATCCCTTTCTTAATCCATGTTGAGCCATAGACAAAATACGGTTTTCCAATGACCAATCCTCCAGCCTACTTAGAATTACCCTTCCAAGGAGTTTAATAGAGGAATCCAAAAAACAGATGGGTCATTAACATTTTGGATCTGCTTTACCCCCTTAGATAGGAACTATGATTGACTTAGCTTATGAAGAAGGGATAATACCCTGTGTTATCGCATTGAAAACACGGGTGTATTGGTGACCACAATTACCCCAGTCCTATAAACGCATTGACAGGGACTCCATCGGGCCCAGGAGCTTTTCCCTTTGCGCATTTACACGGTGCATCCTCTATTTCATCAATCGTGCATGTCAAACATGAAATAATGGTTGAACCAGAATTCACCAGTAATTTATCAGAAGCTACAGCTGAGGGCATTTATTCATCAAATATATCAAATCTCCATTGCCCACTTCATCAGCCAGTGCTTAATTTGTGCTTGTTGTTTCCGGTGCTGAGCACCGGCACTTATTTTTGAGGGCCGGGGCTTATTCTTCTGCCTCAAGCATTTGCTGCGAGCAAAAGACACATATTGGACAGACGGAGGAAGGGAAAAAATCAAAAAGCGTCACAAAGGGAGAAAGTAGAAAGCTGCTAGAGTGAGCTGAAGGGGCAGGGAGGGGCTTTATATGGATTGAAGAGGCCCGAGATGGCTTCAGGATTACGCCGCGTCAGTATTCCGTGATCACACATCTAATTGCAGAAGCCGCGTGTTTAAGATGAGGGCTTTGTGCACCGGCACCGTTTTATTAACAATTTAAGCACTGTCATCAGCTAAACAAATAGAAAACTCTTTATACTTTTGGGTCACCAAAAGCTGTACTACATGCTCTGGGTCAAACGCTGTCCAATTAATTTGGGTACCATTTGTTTGACCTGGGGCTATGTATTGAATTCTGTCATTTTTCTCAAAATGGTTATCTCGTAAAAGGATCAATAAAATCAGTGGATTATGATCACTCAGTAGTGTTTCTTTCACCAACCGATTAAGACTCAAGTTTATCATAAAGTGATCAATTGTGGAGTGGTCCTCCCCCTCACCCCCCCACCCCCCACAAACACAAATGTGTGTGTCTGCACAGTGCCCGAGATCAGAGATTCTTTCAACTATATAAAATCATACTTATTCACTCATTCCTCATATTCGGAATGTCTAAAATGCAGGGTTCCGTGGCCTCCAGCATTCATAAAACCACAAACCCAATTGGCTGAAAGGCATCATCTTTGTAAGTTAAAATCTCCAGCCCAAATAATTGGGCAAACAGTCTTAAATTTCCCCAGAAATGCGTCAAGATATGTTTCCAGAGACTAAGGGCCACATGTAGGAAAGTCCGAGATTGCGACTCGGAAATTGCGAGTCTGTCTGACTCGCAATTTCCGAGTCGCAATCTCGGATGCAGAACGGTGTCTCAGACACCGTCTACGACTCGCTCTGGGGTTGCAAAGACCCACCTCATCAATATTCATGAGGTGAGTCGCATTTTGCGACCCCATAGCGAGTCCCTGCACTCACAGGGATGGTGGCCTGCTGAAGTCAGCAGACCTCCATGTCTGTGACTGCTTTTTAAATAAAGCTGTTTTTTTTTTTTTTATTTTGCAGCCCGTTTTCCTTAAAGGAAAACGAGTTGCAAAATGAAAAAAATACCGAAACCATTTGATTTCGTTTTTTTCAGAGTAGGCAGTGCTCCGTAGGACCACTGCCTGCTCTGAAAAAATATTTTTGTCGACATTCACAAAGGGGAAGGGGTCCCTTGGGGACCCCTTCCCCTTTGTGAATGAGTTACCACCAGTGTGACACTGGTGGTAACTGCGAGTTGCTTTGCGACCGCATTCGCGGTCACAAAGCAATTCTGAATTGCGATGCGAGTCGCAAATAGGAAGGGAACACCTCTTCCTATTTGCGAGTCGCATTCACAAATTGCGAGTCGGTACCGACTCGCAATTTGTGAATGTGCATCGTGTGAGGCCGTTTGCATGGTGCAAACTGCGATTTTTGCAGTTTGCGACATGCAAACGGCTTGCTACATCTGGCCCTTAATTACCTTCCTTAGCATATTATTGTAATAATAATATAATCACATCAGACCCCTCCTGAAATTACAATTGCACAAATTGATAATAGGGAGAAGATGTGACAGATCTTTGCACCGTAACTGGGAGTAAATTGGAAATAAGCAACAGTAGCCCACCCTTGCTCTACCAAACGGCAATGGGATGGCAGGTATAAACAGAGAGAAAACCCCTTCAATGTGAAGAGGGGCCACCTGCCAGCTTTCTTGGATACATACTACATGTGCATGACCAATAATGTTTACCTACTCACCCTCATTTAATTTATTCTTCAGCCTTGTTACATTCCATGAAACCATAGCACATGTCCCTTTGTCCCTTTTTGGGAGAGAGGGGTCAATTAAGGCGGGATGTCCAGAGTCCCTAGCCAAACGGTGCTACAGTCAGAAACTGTCACTCAAGCCCCATCTTGCCCTTACTCTGTGGCAGAAAGGCACCCATTGTGACTCGGGGGGAAAAAAGCACCGTGGCAACGAAAAAGAAAACAATTAATTTAAAGGGCACCAGGGGCACTATAAATTAAGATATGTGGCATCTCACAAGGGGCACGGTGTCAAGGCCCAATGGCGGGACCACCCATGGTGGTCAAGAAACTTTAAAAGAGAATCATTCCTCCATCTTGCCATGAAATTGAGACTCTCCTATCTTACAACATGAAGCTCAGTTGCAATGAAAACCAAAGGTCTATATTATACTGGATCTTTTTGTTTTTACATGAATGAGAGAATATCCTGGTTGTTTTTTGTTTCGTTATTTGCCTTTTGTTTTTCTCACATCTTGTCTGCCCTGTGCACAGGACTGTAGGGCGATACTTGGGTCACGTGGCTCATATTGACAGCATTACATTCTCTGTTACTGTTTTCTCTTTCGTCTTGAGTTTTTTTTCCTCAGTCCACTCATCCACTTTCAACCTTCATCAGAGGAAAAGGGCAGTTGCTCAAAACACAGGGAATTTAATGAACCCCTTTTGGGCCACAATTAATGGTAATGCTGATTTTCCTGATTCTGTGTTTTCAGTGGACGAGGGCACTGAATATCTTTTGGTCTGATGTTAGCCAAGATCTTTTGATTTAACTAGCATAGACTTACTTACTGGGGCATTCAGCAGCTCTCTACATCCAATGGTCTGTTCTTGTGCAATTCATACTTTTCTTCAGCCCACTACTGCTGTCAACATGGGCCAGTAGGACTGCCAACTTCAGTCACTAGATAACTTCCCTGAGAAGAATGGCTTTCTGCTTTATCAGAAGGAGCAACTCATCATTCAAAGTAGTTTTTAGTGCCAGGTACTAATATGGCTATGTCTGTTTTTATGAAATATTTCAGCTTTCAACCATTTTTGTATATAACAACAAAACAAGCATTGAATTAACCAAAGGACTGACAGCCACCACCAGACCTTTAAGCTTTGCAAATGCTTGTTTTTGTTATTTTTACTTCAGGTTCTCCTCTGGTTGAAATAAACAAGCAGAGTAATACTTACATATGTATCTTCAGTCATTGAAAATGCAAACACCATGGGGCATATTTACATGCCCCTAGCGCCACTTTTTGTGACTATGCTGTGGGGCTGTCAAATGCACCATATTTACACTTTTTTCGGCTTAACACCACCTTGTAAATATGGGCCCCTCCGATGCAGTTTTTTATGGCAGAGGGGAGTGTAATGGGTGTTGCTGGGGGTGTTTCACCGCAACACCTATTGCTTTTGATGTTGCCCCAGATTTACAAGAATTTGTAAATTTGTGGAAGCGCCAAAAACTAGTGCCACTTTTTTTCTCCTCGCTTTTGCTTTTTCTGTGTGTGCTGCATTCTGCAGCAGACATAGAAAGACCAAAATGCCATGAATGATTGTTTATGTCCAGGAAGGTGTTGCTTCCTGAACATACCTATAAAACAAAAATGTATACACAGTTCCATCACAAAAAATGTAACCATCAATCACAGGTCCCTGGGAGTCAAAATCTTTGAAGCAAAAGCCCTCACTCACCATTCGGTGACATGCTTCATCATAGGGCTATGCTCCTCGTCAGGCCGGCGCTGCAATGCCTGACGGGCCCCACAAGGGGGCTCTTTGCCGGAGATCTTTTGCAGATGATAACAAGCCGGTCAAAACGAGTACTAATCAAGGATTGGAATGGAAAAAGAAAAAGCAGTTAAAAATGACTAGAGGTACCACGTAATTTAATAAGATGTCTGACCTCTGACATGATTAAAAAATAAGTCGGGAAGAGAATGGAACAATGTCTAAACTCCCCAAAAAATCAGGAAATGTTCTTGATAGTCACTAAGTCTCACAGTATAGAGGTTAGTGAAAGTAGACACAGGATCCCTGTACTACTCATGCATCTTGGTCAACATGTTTCTCGCTAATAGTCAAAAGATGATCTGGTGCGATTCTTCAGGACCGAAAACACCTACCTAATCCTTAAATACTTAGTAGCCCATAATAGGGAATATTTTAATTAACAGGAACCTGGAAAAATGGGACAAAAGGCATAAATTAGAAATAAATACCAAAACATACATGATGTGCACTGTGTCAACATCAAAGCAAACGCACATTCGTGAAAACTCCCTCCGATGAAGTATGCTGAAAGCAACATATTTACACTTTTTTCGGCTTAACGCCACCTTGTAAATATGGGCCCCTCCGATGCAGTTTTTTATGGCAGAGGGGCGTGTAATGGGTGTTGCTGGGGGTGTTCCACCGCAACACCTATTGCTTTTGATGTTGCCCCAGATTTACAAGAATTTGTAAATCTGTGGTAGCGTCAAAAACTAGTGCCGCTTTCTTTTCTCCTCACTTTTGCTTTTTCTGTGTGTGCTGCATTCTGCAGCAGACATAGAAAGACCAAAATGCCATGAATGATTGTTTATGTCCAGGAAGGTGTTGCTTCCTGCACATAAACAATCATTCAATAATGACAATTTGCAGAATGCAGCACACATAGAAGTAACAAAACCTGTGTTGATAAGTCTGAGAATGCAGCAAAATCCATGGAGAAATGCGTGGGAACACCCATGCTCCTCCAATTGAACACCTACCTAGGGCAGAGTAACTCAATGCAGTGATTTGCGCTGCATTGTGTTACTCTAGATTTATCAAGCTATGCAGGGCCACGCAAAATGGCCTTGTGTGGCTTGATAAATCTGACTTAGTAGTTGCGTCACCTGTGCACTCCATGCGTGGCGCAAGGGTGACGCAACTCAATAATAAATATGCCCCAAGATATATAGCAAAACCTTTGCTTATAGAAAAGGCAGATAAGTGGCCCCTTTATATGCTGATCTTCGGTATATCAAGAACTCAGTTTGTTTCAAAGCCCCATCCAATCTCTACCTCCCCAGCTCTGTAAACTGCAGAATTTAACTGCTCTCGGTTGGAAAAAGAAAAACAATGAAAAGAGACTTTCTTTTGAAATTGCCCAGCCTAAACAGCATATGGTTCCCTAACTCAAACATCAGTATTCCTTGGATTATGACAGTCAGGTCACAGAATTCTTCCTCCTTGTAATTGTTGGAATGTTTTTAATGCTGCCATGCTTCAAAGGGATTACAGGCAGCGGTATCATTCCATTCACAAATCAGGAATGATCAGTTGCACTCAGCATTCTCCTTTGCGAATCATTTACCATGTCTTTTGATGTTTCAGTATTTGATTAATGTTTGCGACTCCTGTTGTGGTTACAAACATTGAAACGTACACATTGGGCCTCATTCTGACCTTGGTGGGCGGCGGAGGCCGCCCGCCAAAGTACCGCCGTCAGAATACCGCTGCGCGGTCAAAAGACCGCCGCGGTAATTCTGAGTTTCCCGCTGGGCTGGCGGGCGACCGCCAGAAGGCCACCCGCCAGCCCAGCAGGAAACCCCCTTCCACGAGGATGCCGGCTCCGAATGGAGCCGGCGGAGTGGAAAGGGTGCGACGGGTGCAGTTGCACCCGTCGCGATTTTCAGTGTCTGCTATGCAGACACTGAAAATCTTGGTGGGGCCCTGTTAGGGGGCCCCTGCAGTGCCCGTCCATTGGCATGGGCACTGCAGGGGCCCCCAGGGGCCCCACGACACCCCATACCGCCATCCTGTGCCTGGCGGCCAAAACCACCAGGAACAGGATGGCGGTATGGGGGTCGGAATCCCCATGGCGGCGCAGCCATGGAGGATTCCCCAGGGCAGCGGAAAACCGGTGGTACACCGCCGGTTTTCCGTTTCTGACCGCGGCTGTACTGCCGCGGTCAGAATGCCCAAGGGAGCACCGCCAGCCTGTTGGCGGTGCTCCCGCGGTCGTTGGCCCTGGCGGATTTTACCGCCAGGGTCAGAATGACCCCCATTGTGACTTGCAAACCGAAAGGGTTACTCTTTCACCTCCCCTTCTTACTGCGATTTGGGTTGCTTTGCAGAATGGATTTCATAAATATTGAAACCATTTTGCATTTGCAAACCACATGATTTTGCAAATTTCAGAATTTGCAGTAGCAAAATGTCTTTGTACATTTTGCCCGTCATTTTTGTAGCTTGTAGAAGTCAAAAACTTTACCATCCTGCAGACATGAATAAGGTTAGTTTGACTTTGCCAGTGATGGCAGGAATATGTTAGCCATCGGATTACATTGCAGCCTTCCAGTTCTTCAGGAGTAGAATTTCCAGTTTGTCGTGAATGCCGACTGACACTTTACCAAATACCTATAGATACTGGATGCGAACTTGTGGGTCAGTTGCATGCCACAACATCAAGATCAGTAAAACCGACCTGCACATACATTGACTTTATCATGTCGACAAATACTGTATTGTGCATTTGTTGGCATACTAGTCTATCTACAAATGTACCTACCTTGACAATGCAGTAAAAGTTGATATTGTGGACATATGTGTGAAGGTCGATATTAAAACTTTAATATGAAATATGTATTGCAGAGATATCTCCGATTTATGTAGGAAAGTGATTCGTCCTTCGAAGTGATACATTTTCCAAAATGTACCAGAAAAGTCCAAATAATATATTCATAATATATTATACTATACATTCATTACTATACATTAGCTGACTCCTTCGAGCAATTTCACAGGTAGAGATTTGTAGTGATATATTTTATGGAAAGATAATTTATTAACAGCTTTTGACTGTTTTAACAGCTTAAGCAAACAGTTATCATTAATAGACAGTCAGGTTATGTCTTTTGTATCAGCACCTTGCCTGCCAGGGTGTCTACACACACAGTTGTGCAATACTCTAGCCAATATAAGTATGGAACTACAAATCATGTCATCTTGATCGCAGAAAGGGCGTCCGCAGTGTCTACGATCGTTGAAGAGATATATATATATATATATATATATATATATATATATATATATATATATTTATAACTTCAACAATCGAAGACACTGCGGGCGCCCTTCCTGCAGTCTAGATAACATGATTTGTAGTTCCATGTGATGATCTTTAAAAGAAATGCAAAATTTGCTTAATATTATCCTCTCCAAACTCAGTGCAAAAAAGTAAGTGTTCTGTATTGCGAATGAACAGAAAATCTCCATTGTTCATCTGTAATGGGTCAGATCAAGGTAAATTTGGTTGGTCACTGATATATGCAGTAAAACCATGGTTAAATTCAGTTCACATTACTGTAATGAAGTGTAAATTGTAGTAATATGGTGAAAATGCACATGATTCCTACTAATGATGGCTGTCAGTAGCCTTTTTAATTCAGGACAGCCCTGGTCCACAGGTTTAGAAACTATAAAAATCTGATTGAATGGTGTATTTCACGAGTCAATGACAATAAGTGTGGTTTACCCGTGCAAAGGCAATAGTTATGTCAAAGGACATTCATTCTAACCGAAATCATGAAATTCTCAATCAATAATTCAACAAAGCAAAATACAAGTAAAGAAAAATAACTCAAATAATCAAAAGCAACTCATTCAGGCTCCCAGTAGCCTGGTGTAATCCATACCTGGTTATAAACAGTGTTCAAAGTTCTGCACATACTGAATCATGACCATTGTTCTAAAAGAAAAGATAAAAAACAGGTATGAACATAAAACATTATGGGCCTCTTTGCGACTTTGGCGGTCTGACCGTCAGACTGACAAACCTGCAGGGGTGAGGCTTCTATCATACCGGCAGCTTCTATTATACCGGCGGCCTCACTCCCAGTAGTAGTATGATGTTTCCACCGGGCTGACTGGTCAGCGGAGATACTGCCATGGCATTTGCCTCGGCTCCCTTAAGGGAGCCAAGAGTAATGCTGTTGCACAACAGCACTCTCAGAATGCACACTGCCTGCAGCGCAGACATTGCGCATTCCGAGTGTGCTAGCAAGAGGCCGCCTGCACTGACCATATCATGGGCAGTCAGGGACCCCCCATGGCTCCCCAGCACTGGCTTTCCGCCTGCCTTTCCATTGCAACAAACCGCCATGGAAATGCTGGCAGAAACTGGACTTGTGATCAGCACAATGGTGCTTTTATGGTCACCGCCGTGGCTGACTAGGACTCCAACTACCACCACCCTGTCAGGATTCATGATCCCAGCGGTGGAGGCGGTCTTCTGGTGGTCCCATTGTCAGGGTTGTACTCTGGCGGTCAGACCTCCAGGAGAGCAGTGGTCCGACCGCCACCGTGAGTTTGGCTGCGTAAGACCACCAAACTCGTAATTCGGCCCTATGTGTTAGAACCTACTTACATAACAAATAAACCAGACTTCAGAAGTCACACAGGGCAAGGGGGATAAAGCTGAGCCCATTCTCAGATCCTACAGGTGAACAAATAACTCTTCATCAATGTTCATCTCTAAAGGGGCAATACTTCCTACTTCCAAAATCAGTCTTGATTCCAATCTTCTAAATTCAACTAATCTATTACCACCACAAGGATGTTTCCTTACTGTGGCGATACATACTTGGCCTGCTTCCAATCCCCGGTGTGTTTGGCATAAAAATACTGTAATGTTTTGTAACTAGTATCATTGCTAGTAATCGCACACCAGTGTTCAAGAATTAGTTTTTTAATCAGGAAGGATGTGGAACCAATATACCATATACCACATGGACACACAGTGGCATACACTACACAGTCAGTTGCACAAGTAATCTGAGTAGTGATGTTCAGTTTCTGGTTACTCTGTGTTAAAGTGATCTTGTGTATGTTTTGACTGTATTTGCACGCATTACAGTGGCTATACACCCTAAAACCCTTGCCTTGAGGATGCAAGGTACCCACATTTGTTTTTAAGAAACTGCATACTAGGGTATCTTTGAGAGATCTGTTCCCCTGATATGTGATGGAAGGATGTGTACCAACTTTAGCCTTCAGAGTAGGATCTTGCGACAATCTTTACCCGTGTTGAAGAATTCTCCCGAGTTTTGGTGATCCCTGTGTGTACTTTGTAATGAAACGTATGGGTTCTGAATCACAACATCCTTTCTTACATTCAGATCAGAATAGAATTTGCTCTCTGTTTACTTGGTCAGCTTTAGTAGGGGCCAAACTAAAAAATCTATCAGAGTAACCCCTGGCTGTGAACCGTGCAATCATCTCATTGCGAATCAACCTATAGCCATCTTCCAAGCTGCAATTTCTTTTTGGCTGGAGGAGCTCACTATAGGGAATGCACCATCTCAAATTTTGTAGGTGGTTACTGTGTGCGTGTAAGAAATAATTACCTGCAGTGTATTTTCTGAACAAAGAGGACTGCAGTGTATTATTAGTCACTGTGAATTTCAAATCCAAAAATTCCTGTGTGTACCTACTATAGTTTATGGTGAATTTAAGGTTTAAATTATTGGAATTCAAGGCTGCTGCAAACCGATGTAAATTATCCTCCTTGCCATTCCCAATACAAAAGACCTCATCAGTGTATTGTAGCCAGATAACTATCTGCTCTGTCCATTGTGTCACACCCAACTCCCAGAGCACCTGCTCCTCCCACCAGCTGACAGCCAAATTGGTGTAGCTGGGGGTGAAGCAGGTGCCCATCGCCATACCTTGAATCTGCTTGTACCATACCTTGTCAAACGTGAAAACGCTCTCTGTGAGACAAATGTTTATCATTTGTAATAGAATATGAGCATGCTGCAAGTAATTGATGCTCGGGCTCGCAAAAATATTTTTAGCCACGAGGCCATTGTTATGGCGAATGCTAGTATACAAACTTTCAACGTCAAAGGATACCATGATGTAGGATGGTTCCCAATTTAGATTTTGGCGGTCATTCTGACCGCGGCGGTCGGCGCCCACCAAGCGGTTCCCGCCGAAAGACCGCTCTGCGGTCAAATGACCGTGGCGGCCATTCCGGCTTTCTCGCTGGGCCGGCGGGCGACCGCCAGAAGACCGCCGGCCGGCCCAGCGGGAAAGCCCCTTCAACAATGAAGCCGGCTCTGAATGGAGCCGGCGGAGTTGAAGGGGTGCGACGGGTGCAGTGGCACCCGTCGCGATTTTCAGTGTCTGCAAAGCAGAAAGTGAAAATCTTTATGGGGCCCTGTTAGGGGGCCCCTGCACTGCCCATGCCAGTGGCATGGGCAGTGCAGGGGCCCCCAGGGGCCCCACGACACCCGTTCCCGCCATCCTGTTCCTGGCGGTAATTACCGCCAGGACCAGGATGGCGGGAAGGGGGTCGGAATCCCCATGGCGGCGCTGCAAGCAGCGCCGCCATGGCGGATTCCCTGGGCCAGCGGGAAACCGGCGGGAAACCGGCGGGAAACCGCCGGATCCCCTTTTCTGACCGCGGCTTTACCGCCGCGGTCAGAATCGCCCTGGAAGCACCGCCAGCCTGTTGGCGGTGCTTCCGCTGCCCTCCGCCCGCTATGAGATCCTTAGTATCCCTGATGTAAAATGATACATTTCATACACAAGTGGAGAGGAAATGATCAACAGAAATGGACGTTTTCTCTAATAAGCTGTTTTAAGAGGAAACTATGGGGCAGGTCGGGGGATTTTGGTGTCCTTTTGAATTTTGGGGAGTAGTTATAATGTGGGTACAGTCAGGGTATCATTTTTCAAAAACTGCATTTCATCCCAAGATAATGTTTGCGCCTCATACCACTCCTTGAGCTGCTCAAAGTATTTAACTTGCATACCAACATAATATGCCCAATCAATTCTCTTATAACATTCGGTGTTATTGAGTTGTCTCAAAGTCTCTTTCACATAATTTGCTCTAGACATCACTACTACATTACCCACCTTATCAGAGGGCTTAATGATGATACTATTATCCCTTGGTAATTTGAAACTGCCTTCCACTGTCTTTACCTTAAATTGTGAGACTTGAATTTTTGTTTGCACAATTGGAGTAACTCATTAGCCACCAAATCACAAAAAACTTTAATATTGTCTTTTGGTGTTTCAGGAATAAACTTAGATAGTGGTCTACATTTTGTCTCAATGGTCCAGTCATTTATCATACCATATTCATTTTGTAAATCCATCACTAATGTCGGATTAAATACTCAAATCATATAGGGTGTGCAGCATCGCAGTGTCCCCAATCAATAAATTTGATCTCTGAGTCCCTGACTCAGACCAGTTTGTTTGAGCTCCACCGCCCTTTTATGCGTAGAACTTGTGCAATTTCAATGTACAGGCAAACTCAAATAAATCAATTCTTAATTGTGCATAATCATCGGGTGAACTAGGGCAAAAAGATAAACCTAACTTAAAAACCTCCTTTTCACTAGATGTAAGTTGAAAGGCAGGCAAATTTATTACCATGAGTTGTTGTCTCTTTTCCCCGACAGCCATTATTGTTTTTTCTGTCCATGCCCACTGGACCCCTGGCACCTCCGTTGCTTCTTCTGGCATTCACGTTGCTTTTTGTTTTTTACTCTTTCCACTGCCCCTTTGCACGTTCCAGAACGATTGTTCATTGCTGCATTGTTGGAGACGATATTCCTTGGAAAATGACATCCTATTGTTGGGTGCAGGGGCAGACTCATCAACCGAATGCAGATCAAAGCTGACACTGGTCGTCAAGTCTCCTTTCTTCCTGTTCATTGACGATAAGGTATTTTCTTTGGCCAGCTGATTCCTCAGATTATCAAACCTGCGTGCGAAGGTCAGAATGCGTTTAGCCTCATAATCATTACCACCCCTCTGGAATTTTAGTTGTGTATGTTAAATCACTTACTTCTCATGTAGTTGGACACATTCCTCCACTACTTTCAAAGCTTCCACTGCCCACTTCTGGTCAGATTTAATTTCAAGCAACAGGTTGTTGATCTGGTCAGCAAGCACCTCGTGTTCCTCCCACGCATATTTTATTGAAATTCTCAGCATTCCTTGTGAGCATGTTTTAGAATTCTCAGCCCATTCATCGAAAAGTTGTGGGTTGGGACTTGATAAGGTGGTAATGGTAAAGATCCGTAGTCCATGTGGGATACGACCCACTTCCAGGTATTTCTGTAAGGAGGTTGCCTCCTACTAACGGCTGACCTCCTTCTTGTGGATTTTCTCAAGAAGATTCATTTTTTGTTTAATTGTAAGGGAGATATGCTGGTCCTGAGATGTACCTTGCTCTCTACACTCTGCCCGGGGTCTAAAAATCAGTTCAGCCCAGGCCTCCTGCCCCTGGGTAAAGTCCTCCACCATGCTTGTAAAGCTGTAAATCTCAGTAACCTATAGTGCCCTGCCACGCGTTTTTGGAGAAATCCCCACGCAAGCCTTGGCTAGCGTTGCAAATAACTGTAATGCCTGGTTGCTCCACTGTGGGCTATGTCCCCCGACTCAGGTCCCACCTTCGCTCTGCGCACTCAGTGACGTGGAAGTCCTACAAGCAGCAGCCAGCAGGGGACTCATTAACAATACTCTGTACCACCTTAGACGCTATGACCGACCTTCCTGTGGGCTGAGACTCATTCAGCAGAGCGTCACCGCTAATCAATCAATAAATGATCCACCTGTTCACTCAAATCCAGGATGGGATAAGGAAACGAGTCACACCAGCAGAGTTAGATCATTTGCTTTCCAAGCAAGTTTATTCAGCACACAGCGCGGTTCAACCGCAGATCGGTTTTGAACTTATGACTTGTAGTTTAAACCAACGACAAGACTAATGAAAACCGAAAAGAGACTTCCATGCTCGCATGATTCTTTGTCCCACAAACATATTAAACATCAGTGGAATAATAGTGATATTAATTCATAAAAATTTGCTTAATATTATCCTCTCCAAACCCAGAGCATAAAAGTAAATTTTCTGTATTGCTAAAATGAACAGAAAATCTCCAGTGTTCATCTGTAATGGTCAGACACAAGTTATAGGTGGTTGCTCAATGATATATACAGTAAACCAGTGGTTAAATTGATTACACGTTATTGTAATAAAGTGAGAATTGAAATCATATAGTGAAAATACACAATAACACGATTCTTAATCATGTATATATTAAGAGATATTGCACTCAGGAGATCAGATCGTGCACCCCTGGGGGGTGGAGCACTGTGCCTGACGAGCCCACCTGTGGTAAAAATAAAAAAAACACACAAGTAAATAAAGCTCTCAGGACTCAGGAGACCAGTGCCATATGGTTTATTTCCACATATATTATACATATAAAGATATATATTCGTGAATATATGTGTGTGCACACATTTACATGCTCACATATATAGATATATACATATATTAATGTGCACACACATACACATATATAGAAACATCTAGGTGTGTAATTGTCTGTATGATGTGCACATACATATATATGTATATATATATATATATATGTATATGAATGTATATGTATGTGTGAGTGTATGTGTGTATATATATATATATATACATATATATATATAATATATATATATAAAAGGTTACAAGGAGGTTATTGATAGGAAATAGAATTTAAAGAAACATAGATATTCAAATTAAAAACATAGGTTACAGGGACGCCACAGTTCGGCTCACATTTGAAACATACCAAACCATAGAAATTGACCTGTTATAGTTACAGTTATTTCAAGTAACTATAACTTGCGCCCTAAGGTAATCATAACTCGCGCCCCCGCCATGCACAGTTATCTGATCAATAATTTGACTGCAGATGTTGCACTGACATTATCAATGATGTTATCAATCATGTCCTGAGTGCTGTAATTTGTGGGGTAATTAGCAGTGCATGGCGTCCCTGTAACCTTTGTGTTTTTTCTGTGAATTTCAGTTTTTTTTACCGCAAAATAATTTTCATTACTATACGTTAATCCAGTTTCACCTGAGAAGACATTTGGCGGCATTCCAAGCAAGCCCCTACTCCAGGCTGCTCCCTGCTCATGATGAGCTAAACCCAGAAACACGTGTACAGGGATATACAGCACTTGCTGCACCTACAGAGGTGAAAGACTCTTTTAACTTTTTGAACGGACTACGAACCAACTGCATTTACCATGATGCTTTGGGGTTATACTTTGTTGCTGGAGTGCAGGCAGTGTGCTCCCTCTCTTTAAAACTATACGTTAATTCAACCACCACCAAAGGCTGTGCACGGCAGCCCCCTACAACCTATATAACAACTGAACCCTGCACTGCGCAAAGCCTTCGGCCGTGCACAGCTAGGTTTAGCTGCAGGGTCAGTCCCTGCAGCCAACATCTTTAACCACCTAACCCCATGCTGCACACAGCCTTTAATCATGCACAGTGGTAGCTGGCCACAGCGCCACATGCCCTCATCCTGTCAGATTTAGGCCCCGGGGACCCCCTCCCCGGGGACCGGCCTTCTAAAATTAATTTTTGGAGGAAGTGGACCCGACCTCAATGTTTAATTTTTTGGGGGGAGGGGGCAGTGCGTCCCATCCCCCAGGGCTCGCCTAAATATTCACATTTCTGTGGGGGGTGGCTGTGTGGCCCCCATCCCCAGGGTCTAGCCTAAATATTTAATTTTTTGGGGAGAGGAGGGCCACGTGGCCCCCCCTTCCCAGGACCGATCTAGGCCCCAGGGACCTCATCCCCCAGGGCCCAGCCATGTGACCTGGGTGCCCCCCGAGTTTACCCAGTCGCAGATGTTGTGGACTGAGGGGGGAGCCTGAAAGCCCCAGCCATCACAGTCGGTTCCCACCTCCTGTGGGAGCCGGCACTGCTGTCACAGAGAGGAGCTCCCTCTCTGTTAGAGAAATAGTTTCCTCTGTTTCCCTGCCTGCATCTGCTCTGGCAGGGAAAAAGGGGAAACTTCCACTTGCAGCAAGGGAGAGCTAATTGACAGCTCTCATTTGCTGCAAGCTGAGTGTTTGCTGTGGCTTGGTGGGAACTGTCAGCACAGTTCTCTCATCAATAGTTTTATTGCAAATGTTGCACTAATAATATAAATTATGCCATAGAAGTTGTCGTCAATGATGTAATATGTGGAGTAATTAGCTGTGCATGGCACAGGCGCAAGTTATAGTTACCCTAGGGCGCAAGTTATAATTATTTGAGTTAACAATAACTATAACTGCTGAGTTTCTAAGTTTTTGGGGGTCATTCCAACCTTGGGCCATTTGGCCGCCAAGCGGCCAAAATTCCGCGGCCCCCATTCTGACATTCCCGCTGGGCCGGCGGGCACTAACCATGTTAGCCGGAAAAGCTCCGAATGGAGCCGGCGGTGTTGCGGCCGTGTGACGGGTGCAGTTGCACCCGTCGCGCTTTTCACTGTCTGCTAGGCAGACAGTGAAAAGCTGGCCGGGGCCCTGTTAGGGGGCCCCTGCACTGCCCATGCCAGTGGCATGGGCAGTGCAGGGGCCCCAGGGGCCCCAGGACACCCCTTACCGCCAGCCTCTTCCTGGCGGTGAAAACCGCCAGAAACTGGCTGGCGGTACGGGGTCAGAATCCCCAGGGCAGCGCTGCTTGCAGCGCTGCCCTGGCGGATTCTCCCAGCCGGGGCAAAAACGGCGGAAAACCGCCGGCCCCGGCGGGAAGACCGCGGCTTTACCGCCGTGGTCAGAATGGCATTGGAAGCACCGCCAGCCTGTTGGCTGTGCTTCCGTCATTCGTGACCCTGGCGGTCCAAGACCGCCAGGGTCACAAATGACCCCCTTTGTGCGTGAAAATTCAGAACCTAACTATAACATTCCTGTAACCTTCATTCTTTTCAGTGAATTTCTATATGTTTTTAGCATACACAGACATAAATATAAGCAGCCCAGCACGCAGCCAAAGGCAGTCACTGCAGGGGTTGGCCACAGGGTTCTGCCTATAGCCAGGCCCATAAACAAAATCCTCCTGCATGCACCCAAACCCAAAGGCCGTGTGCAGCATGAGGTTGGATGCAGTGGTTGTTTTTGTTTAAAATGTTTCTCTGGGACCACAGTGGAACAGTGGGTCCAGATCTGCGGTTCTACTCGTGGAGCCGAGGTTCCACGAATCGGACCAAAAAAAATGATTGCCCAATTTTTGGACTACAAGGGGTCCGTAAGGGACCCCTCTATCTGTCTTATGGGGTCAGGATACCTGAATCCTGACACCTTATGTGTTTTTGCACTCTCCTTTTCCCACCCCCGAGCCGGTGCAACAAATAAAATGGCGGTCGCAACTTTTCTGTCAGGTTGCAAGCAGCCAATCTGGGCCTTGCTTTTCCCCCGGATCCGCAAATCCGGACCTGGATCCGTGGTCCAGATCCACGGAGGATCCACGTACCTATATATCTATATTTTTAAAACTCTAATATCTCAGAAACTACTGAACTGATTTGCACCAAACCACAAAAAGTGAAATCTGTGCAACAGGATCTAGATTCCTGCCAAATTTGACATAATTCTGTGTAGCAGTTTGGCATGTCTAAAGGTCCTATGGAAAAATGAATGAGGAAAAACCCATTTTGGGACCCCCCCTTTTTTCTCAGCCCCCACCACTTGATGGATCACCCCAAACCTTTCAAGACAGCAGCTGAATTGACCAAAATATAAGTGTTTAAAGTTTTGTGAAGATTCGCCAAGCTGCGCCAAAGTTATAGGCAAAACAAAAAACAATCCGCCTATGGAAAATAGGTCCTAAATAACAATACCTAGTGGCGACTGCCACTAGGTAGCATATATATATATATATATATATATATATATATATATATATATATATATATATATGAAATATATGTATATACGTATCTATACACACACAAACATATCTATCTATCTATCTATATATATAGATAGATAGATAGATAGATAGATAGATAGATAGATAGATAGATAGATAGATAGATAGATAGATAAATAGATATGTTTATATCTATATGAATATGTGTATATATAGCCATGAATTAAAAAGGCCTATACTTTCAGGCGTTTGTCAGGAACCCAAATGCCTACAACATCGAGACTGATGTTTCACGACGTGTCGTCTTGGCAAAGGTGATCTCAAGGCTGTGTCACTATTCAACAGTCTGATGCAAAGGCTAACAATCATCGGTACGATCCTTTCTTATTGTCGATTCTTCCAAACTATTTAAAGCAGGCAGCCAAATGAGCAAACAAAACTTAACTGTACATTTTGCAGCCCAAGTGAAAACAGCAGTTGCAATGGAACTATTTAAGTAGAATCATACCCAGGCAGTGAGTTAGCCTATCATCCTTGACTGATGATCTGTTGTCAGAAAATGCCTCTATAGTTTGTTCAACCACATTTTCTGGACTGAACAACTAGGAAACATGGATGGAGTACTCACAGAATAATGCAATGTCTATGACACTTCAGACAGTTCAAGTAGATCTGACCATGTCTACATGACAAGTTACAACACTAAAACATTTTTTCTTCCTATCCATGGAGCATTCTAGCGATCAAAAAAAAAAAAAAAAAAAAAATCATTAACATTTATAAAGCGCGCTACTCACCCGTGCGGGTCTCAAGGCGCTGATAACTTTCTTACAACAGTCATACTCGTAGTCAGTATGTTTAGGTTTATATAAGGTTATGTAATCCATGTGTTAGTATTAACTAGTGTACACCTTCAGCACTAAGCACGTTGAGTAAGTACCTCTGTAAATTTTGCCTTTTGTTCTTCTGTAATTGGGGCTATATCTACATCAGGTCTTTGAGCAGATGCTGATTTCTACTATTTTAGTTACACATTCCATCTGTGGTTGATCAGCACTACCATTCCTCCATGATCAAACATGCCCATCTCTCATAACAATTTCTTGAGTCCATATGAGCATGGGCTGCTTGTTTGAACAGATCATGACATCTGTTGGAAAAATAAATGCATTTATTGCTTCAAGATTGTGGCTGCTCAATACTTGATATATGGTTTTAGGAGGTTTTACTCTTGGGCTAAATCCCTAATTGTGGACAATCTAATGTTTACCAAGGTTATCATACTTTAGCTATTTAGAGAAGATACAAAGGCACTGAAGTGAATGTTGGTTATGAAGAATTTTGTATGGTCCGAGTGTAGTGCAATGCAAGGAAGGGGAAGTCTTCTCAAAATGTCTGTCAACCTTGCTACCTTTGTTTGGTCTCCTTTAGTGTTTGGATGGGAAGTAGAGTCCCCCATGCTTACAAATGCCACAAGTGATGCTGGGGGAATAATGGGGTGAATTGGGCTGGATTTGGGCAGAGGGAAAAATGTACCAATCCAGTTGAAACAAGAGCACACTCCAAAGTTCAATGAGGTCACAGAGATTCAAGTGTCCAAAGATTCCTCCTTTACTGAATATCTAATTTTAAAAAACACTCACATTAACTGCCAACACGTTTCCTTCCTTTTAAACTTGTGGAACTTCTTCAGGGCCAACACATCAAAATATATTTTATGGTAAAGTTAAACATCCATCAGGAGTTTCAATTGCAAAAGTAATTTTGGTTATGTGGCACCTGATAATTACACTGTGTACCCTGCGTCATGTCAATCATGAGCCAAACTCTGAAACATTGATAGAAGAAGTTATACTGCATTCTAATGCAGCTGAGGTCTAGGAGTTAAGCACAAATCATGATTTGTAGGGCTGGTCTTGGGAAAAGAGCTGCTGTAAAGAAGATGGGAGTCACCATGGCACAGGCCAGTGGTGATTGCAAATTCATTCTACATGATTCAATGGGACCCAGTAAGCTAAATCTGCTGACTGAAGTGGGATTTGTTGAGAGTGACCTAGTGGAAGCACAGAAGTTTCTTTCAGCTGCTTAAAGGCTCATTGAGGCCAGCAGCAGGTTAAAGAGAAGAGGCACTGCACATTGCTGTCTAGTGGGAGCATCAGGCTAAGATGGTGGGTTGGGTCGCATGGTTAGTGATTATACCAGGAGACCCAAAAGTTCCTACCATGCTCAGTGGATTGAGATGTGGAAAGGGTTTTCTGACAGAATCTAAACAAAAATAACATAGAAAAATATTGAGAACACAAATATTGACTTTACATACTTTGTATGTAAAGTCAAAAATATTGACAACAAAAGTAAAGAAGACAATACTTACATGCTCACATAATAAAAACATAAAACAGATTTATAACTTACAAACATAAAATAAAAATATGTACTATAATTGTGAAGAAATAAAAAAACATAATTAAACATAAAAAATAAAATATTATTAAAAACAATTGTAATTACATACACTAGATAGTAAAAAATATACTATACCAACATTAAATTTAAACATAAATTAATAAAAAACTATTTATTCAAAAAATGATAAACAATTTTCATGGAACTATGGGTCTCATTCTGAGTCTGGTGGTCCAAGGACTGCCAGACTCACGGTGATGGTCGGACCGCCACACTTCAGGGGGTCTTACCGCCACATTATGACCCTGGCGGTCAGACCGCCATCACCGCTGGGATCAAGGTTCCCGATGAGCTGATGGCGGTCAGGCTCGTAGTCAGTCACGGCGGCCTTACCTCAGTGCCACCGTGCTGATCATGACTCCTGTTTCAGTCAGCCTTTCTGTAGCAGGGACCCCGCATGTAAAGGCTGGCTGAAACACAGTGCAGGGCCCCACCCTACCCAGCAACTTAGGAATGTGCACTGCCTGCTGTGCAGACAAAGTGCATTCCAAGGGAGTTAGGGGGTGATCCTAAGTCTGGCGGGCGGCGGAGGCCGCCCGCCAGACTTCCCCCTCCGAAATACCGATCCGCGGTCGAAAGACCGCGGAGGGTATACTAAGTTTTTCCCTGGGCTGGCGGGCGGTCGCCAAAAGACCGCCCGCCAGCCCAGGGAAAAACTCCCTTCCCACGAGGATGCCGGCTCGTAATCGAGCCGGCGGAGTGGGAAGGTGCGACGGGTGCAGTTGCACCCGTCGCGTATTTCACTGTCTGCCAAGCAGACAGTGAAATACTTGTAGGGGCCCTCTTACGGGGGCCCCTGCAGTGCCCATGCCAGTGGCATGGGCACTGCAGGGGCCCCCAGGGGCCCCGCGACCCCCCCTACCGCCATCCGGTTCCCGGCGGGCGGACCGCCGGGAACTGGATGGCGGTAGGGGGGGTCGGAATCCCCTCGGCGGCGCAGCTAGCTGCGCCGCCTTGGAGGATTCAAACGGGCGGCGGTACACTGGCGGGAGACCGCCAGTGTTGCCGGTCTGACCGCGGCTTTACCGCCGCGGTCAGAATGCCCTGCGGGGCACCGCCGGCCTGTCGGCGGTGCTCCCGCCGACCCTGGCCCCGGCGGTCTAAGACCGCCGGGGTCAGAATCACCCCCTTAGTGTGCTATGATATTGGCCTCAGCTCCCTTAAGGGAGCAATGACCAATACCGTAGCACTGTTCCCACCGGTCAGCCCGGTGGGAATGTTGTGATACAACTGGGGAGGGGGTGCTGGCATGACGGCCACATCCTCCCTGCGATTTTGGTGGTCCCATGGTGAGACCGTCAAAGTAATGCTTAGGTACTAACTTTTAAAATTAAAAAAACATGTATTTCACTTTTTTTTTTTATCAGATACAAAACTTTGACTTGAAAAGGTAAATTCAATACTCCCTCTCCAACCTCACCAACAGCAGGAAAAGTGTTGAACTGTAGAAAGATCATATTTACTATTCCCACTTTGATGCAAGCAACCATAGACAAAGCATTGTACTTTGGAGGGGTCAGATTTACGATTTCCTCTTCAACAGTAGGGAACATGTTGGACTTTTGGGGGGGTAGATTTACTATGCATACTCCAACATGAGCAGTAATAGACAATGTGTTGGACTTCGGAAGGGTCAGATTTGCTATTCTCTCTCTGACCTGATCAATGGTAAGGAAATTGTTGGACTTTGGAGGGTTAGATCTACTATTGAGCAACAGAAGAAAAAGTGTTGTACTTTGGAGTGGTAACATTCACTATTCCAAATTGAGTAACAGTAGGAAAAGTGTTGGCTTTAGAATGGTGAGATTTACATTTCTCACTCGAACTTGTGCAACATTAGGTGAAGTGCTGGACCTAGGAGGTCTAGGAGGTCTTAGATTTACTATTCCCTCTCCAACATAAGGAACAGTAAGGAAAGTGATGACTTTTGGAGGAGTCAGAACTGCTGTTCCCACTCTAGTGTAACTAACTGAGAAGACAAAAATGTGCATTTTTTTTAAGCTGGTTTGGGGGAAGCAGCATGGAGGTGTGGATGGGGAAGCAGAAGCAACATAGGTCATGAGGCATGGAAGCAACACAGGAGTGCATGGGGCAGATTTTTAAAGCAGGTGGGGGAAACAACACGGGCAGAAGCAGCAGGGGAAGTCAGTGGGGGTGGAAGCACCATGGCAGAAGAAGGGTGTAGGCAACGTGGGGGCATAGGTGGAGGGAACAAATGGGCGAAAAAGAGCAACATATAACTGACATTAAGAAAACATATGGGCTAGAAGATTACATGAATGGGCTGGAGAGGCACATGGATGAGAGAGAGGAACACAGGGCATGGAGAAGGAGAAGCAGATGATGGAGACAGTGAGAAAATATGTGCACTCTTGCTCAGTGCTTAAACAAATACATTTGTGCATGGAAAAGCGATCAGTGGAAGTACAGGAATTCGTCCTTGCACCACGGTATGAAAAACACAAGAAGAGAAAAGAAAGCCTACATGGCTTGCAAATAAAAAGCAAGCAAATGAGAGCTACACTGAAGCCAACCAATGGTAAGCAATGAGCGGGCTCTAAGATTTCTTAATGTAGGATAAAAATATGGTGTGCAACAGAGAGTGCATTTGCGGTGTTAGACAAGATTTAAAACCAATATGAGGTACAACTATATTTAACTAGATTTATATTGTCCCATGACATTTTGACACCACAATATTGTTGATACGATATTTGTGTCTCATGATATTCTGAAACACAATTTTGGCAACATACTGTCCAAGGGTATAGTAGGATATTAGCCAGCCCTCACTTCCAAATCTGGGGAGAGATGTAGCATCCAGCACTACTTCACCTGATCCCACCTCAAGATCACAACCTTCTAGTGTGGCTTGCTCTCTAGTGTGTGGACCGCTCTACAGCCTTTATTATCGCTGTGGACCTGGCTTTGAAGTTGCAAGATGCTATTGGTAATTAGTTTTATCTTATGTTCCTTGAAAGTTAATTTTACTTAGTGAATTTAGTGGGGGTTAATGGTCAGGAGGTTGAAGGGAATCTTCCCTCCATCTCCCCCTCTTTGTCTAGCTTGAATTTTCTTCTGAACACTTCAACTCAGTAAACAAATGAACTGCTCTCAGAATTAGGGTAGATGGTCTAGGATTCTGTTTTTCCCTTTGCACCATGTAACACTACAGTGTTGTTAAATGCAGTTTCCCAGCTCTCTTTTTGTGACACCTGCATTGTTTCTTTCCGGTTAGGGACTTTGTGGCCCATATTTACTAAGTGTTTGCACAGGGAGACACAATGTGGCACAAATTACAACATTGGCCCAACCTTTCTATGCAAAATATACTTGCTCTGAAGTGTCGATGCAAACACAACACCAAATGGCTTTGCATCATGTAGTGCTATACCCATGATTATGAATACACACTCAGTGAGTCAAGGGGTATATGGTCACTTTATAGAGCTATGTCAACTCGGAGATCATCCACTGAGCAACAATTTGACTTTCTTCTTCAGACACTAGGCTATTATTGTTTCTAATTCATCTGATCATTTTGATCTAGCCTTTTTTAAGTCTATCTAAAAAAATGAATGACTAAAATATACAGTACAGTAGTTTTCCCATACAGTAACTAAATGCTCTAAAATCTTACCTTTGCTCTGGAGGAAGCAATACTGGATATGGCAGTAAAGGCATAATATTCAATGTGTGACTAATTACTGTGAGCCTTGAGGTCACCTTTCTCCATACAGTATCACCCACCATTCCCTTCTGTGCATATCCCATAGGCAGGGGCAGTGAGAAAAAGCTTTCAGTTTTCAACTGTTTCTCAGCATTTCTAACGTTTGCTCTTGGGCGGTAGTCTTTTCTCCTTTTTATTTTTAATAGTTATACAAGAAGCTAAATTCAGGGTAAAAAGTATACATACAGTGATACATCAGTACAAAACGAGGTCTGCCTTTATGTCCCTGTTAGATTTAAAAAGAAATGGGAAAGTTGGTTATACAGATGAATGCTTGTTTGTCTGAGAGTTGAAGGTTTTTCTGTGTTTTGACTGCACTATGTAGTCTTATGATATACTGGGCGGAGTCGAGAGATCAACATAAAAGAAAACCTTTATTGGGGAAATACCGCTGGGCAAGAATAATTATGTAGCTATGATGCTATATTCAATGTCCAGCCGTCAGCAACACACTAAACATTTGTGTTTCTTTCATTCGTCTGATTTTGAAGAAAAGGGACACTAAGCTTATTATTTTACATGTTTCTTTTTGCTTTCACGCTCTGTGTTGGTTTCACCCACAGTTGTGAACATGTACTCAGTAGAGGTAATCACCAGTTTCCATCAGTCGATGCCATAGCACAGGTCACAGATGGCCTGGCTCCCTTGTCATGCCCTTCTGATGATGACCCACCCCTTCCCCTGGTCTCCATCCGTTACGTCACATGACCAGTTACTGTCATTGTAGGAAGCCTGCATCCCGTCACAAGGTTGGCCAGCCCATGAGGTTACCATTTGTGCAGGGACCTCTCCTGCTTAGCACTATCGAAAGGCGCACTGTTTGAGGGTGCTGGACGGCCCCTTCTGTGCTACGAGATAGCACTTGGCTCCATTAAGGGAGCTGACTGTTATCTCGTAAACCATGTCCCTGCCAGTCAGATCAGCGGGAACGCTCTGTTTCAAGGTTTCCACCGGTCAGCCAGGTCAGGCTGGTGGAAACCTTGTAATAGGGTGGGGGGATGCATCCTCCCTGCGAGTTTGGCGGTCCTGTGTTGGGAGTACCAAACTCATAATGAGGCCCTTAGGGTAAATAGGGGTCACTGGACTTAACATTGTAAGAACAAGAGCCTTTCACCACTGGTGTCCTGGGGCCTTACCTTACTATGAGTCCAAAACTGATCACTAAGTGTACCCCTTTGTGAGCCATACTGACCAGAGGACTGCACATGATTTTGGCAGAGAGATCCTTGTTCCCAAATCACGTCTGCCCCCCCACCCCAACAAGTTAGTATGCATCTCCCATAACAGTTACATTAGGGCCATGAAAGCAACTCCTTCCCTTACACCCTAGATACCTGAGATACCATTAAGGAGCATATGTAGTTTTTGCCAGACCCTGTGATGGAAGGCAAGAAGGGCATGGGATCACCTGCATAGGCAATCTCTTTTGAGGTGGAGTGTTGAACCCTTTCCACACCTTGGACCAGCACGGACTACCAGCAGGCCAGTTCCTGACTCACAGACACCTCACTGCAAATCCAGAACACATTTAGGGCATTTCTGACTTGACATCACCTCCACGTCTCCTGACCCAGGCACTATACTCAGTTGGACACGGAGCCTGATCATTTGGGTGATTAGGGCTATCTTAGACCACACAAAGCCCTCATTGACTCAAGTTCGGGCTCAGTGGGAGATTCACACAGGGTGCACCCTTACACAAAAGGAATAGGACAAGGCTCTATCCCTACCCTACAACGTATCCCACAATGACAGGTTTCAATACATCCAACACAACATACCCCACTGCGCATACCTAGCAGAATGGCTCTGCAGGATTTACGCCTCAGCCTCATCCTGCCCAAGATGTTCTTTTTCTGACATTAAACATATATTCTGGGCCTTCCCTAACACTCAAGACCTTTTGGGACACAGTCTGTACTACATTATCATCAACCACAGTTCGCCAAGACTTATACAAACTTGAATGCTGCCTCCTGGGAATCTCTAAAAATCCCAAGACTGGACAGGTGTTGACTAGATTTCCAGACTTGGCCTTCCTCATCACTTGACGGTCAATTACGATGGGATGGAAGGCGTCCGCATTGGCTCGACTAGTGCAGTAGCATGCTGAGGTGCTTCACTGGGACAATGTGAAATCTGTGGCTCTATGGTGTGAGGAAGCTGGAGGCCTCCACAAGTACCCCAGAGACTTGCTATGTGATTAAGCTGTTCTCTCCTTTAGGAACTGTATAAGGAACAACACTAGACTACCTTAGATTGCACCTTCTTCTCTTTTAAGTTTCAGGCAGCGATTTGAGTTGCTGGGCAGCTCTGCCATATTTATCCAGTCTTCCTGGGTGGCAAGCAGGGGGCACCGTTGACCAGTGGTGTGCAGGGTGACACCCAGAAGTATGACCACTTCCTCCAAAGTGTGGCATATTCTTCTCCCAGAAAGTACTAGTCTTCCAAAATCCATAATGGAGGAACTTTCTCCTGGAGGTTAAGATCTGGCTTAACCGTCCCACTGGTGTGGCTCAGTCTCCATAACATTTACCCTCGAGCCCCTCTGCTAATCTAATTACTGGGGCTCCCATCTGGCTGGGGTAGCATGAAGTGGGGGTCAGCTTGTGTCCTGTCCTGTCATTCCCTCTTTGAAGACCAATTTGCCTCTACAGTCCCCTTCCTGCCTTTTGCTCTGCAGCTTGCTGATCTCCACCCACCAGATGTCCCATTGTCTCAAAGTAGGCCCCCTCACACCTCATTGAGACAGCTTCGCTCTGCCTGGCAAAGGCTGGCCAATCAAAGAAGAGCTGCTGGAAGGCTGGAACTTGGCTCATCAGAAAAGCAAGTTCTATACCTTCTTTTCTGTGATAGTTATAGAAAATCAGTGGCAAGTTGTTGGATTTAATCTAACTATTATTTTGGGTCCAAGAATTATATTTTTAACTCTTTCCTAGCAAAAGGTATACTTTAATAAAGTATTCCCATGTTAGCCTATGGAGCTAATTCACCACAATAGGGAAGAACAAAATTGGCAGGCTTTTCCTCACCATGGCACATAAAACATTTTTTATAATGTCCCTGCTTCTAGTTACAAGGCACTCTATCCCTGGAGCACCTAGGATGGACTTTTGGGGTAACATATATGTAAAAATAAGGCAGTTTAAGACTTTTGAAGTGCTTTTAATTCCAAAATCGAATTTGCACATACCTTTAATTTAAAATTAGCCTGTAAGGCAGGGCTGGTTTTTAAATTGACAGCAGGCACCATAGCAGTGCACATTTAAGTGCATTAAATCGGCTGGGCCTCTAAACATACATGCCCTACCATATACTAGGGACTTACAGGTAGGTTGTCATGCCAATTGTAATTATGCCTAATTACCATATACCTTTTAATCAGAGCACAGGCCCTAGGTCTGGTTAGCAGAGTCCAGGGCACCCTTAGAGTCAGAAAACCAGTATCTAGTAGTCAAGATAGGGGCAAAAAGTGGGGAACACTGCACAAAGTCCTGATTTCTCTCAAAATCTGTATTAAATTAATGTATGTACATCTAGAATTTTTCATATTTTGGGGGGCGTGGCTATGCGCCAAGCAAGTGGTTGCATAGCCAAGCAGCTCCACAAACGTCAGGAATAGCGCCCTGAAATCCGCCCATGAGTACGGACCAGGGTGGGGGGTACACTATTTGATGCAGTCTGCAGGTGACCAAGACCCGGTCAGGAATGACTTGGATGGCACAGAGTTTCGAAACGGCGGCGTGGCCAGTGGCCCGGCCAGGGAAGAAAACAAAATGGCGGGCGGTAGAGCTACAGGTGGCTGGTGACCGGGGGAGTGAACGGTCCAGCCCCGAGAGGAAGTGAGTCCAGCAAGAAGGTAGGGGCAGCCGCGGCAGCGCACCAGTGGTGGAGGAGAGCACCAGAAGGAACCGGAGGTGGCAGGCCGGGTAGCCGGTACTTCTGGGATGAGGTGGCACCTAAGGAGTGGGACCCGAGGAGCGGGCCCTGAGAGGTCATAGCCAGGGGCAGATCGGCAAATGAGACCTAAGATGGAGCGAGGGCCTTCACAACGGCCTTGGAGTCCGCAGTGTGCAGTGAGATGCATTGCGGACGGAAGAAGGGGCCAGCGGGAGCAAGTCAGGCAGGCCTGTGAAAAGCAGGGCAGAAACATAGCCCCTGTTGTGGCCTGATCAAAGGCGGAGAGTGAGGTGAGGGTAGCGGCGGCACCCCCAGAGTAAGGGCCACGACAGGGGCGAACTGGTGCAACCAGAAGAACAGCAGAGGGAGCGGCACCACTGGATTGGGCCCGGAGGCCATGCCGCACTAAGCCAGGTGCAAATTGAGAGGCTGGAGCTAAGGGCGAGGGAAGCGTAGGAGGGACTATGGCGCTAGAGTAAACAGGTGGAAGCGCCCCAAGAGGGGACTGGGCACTTCCGGGGGATGATACCTATCAGGGGGGCCTGGAGTTATTGCAGCTGGCCCAGGGAGGTGATAGGTCGCAATCGAGGCCTGCACACAGCGCAGACAAACAACTTGGACAAATACACAGTGCAGGGAAAAACAGCAGGAATGGAGAGGGTCAAATCAGTCTCCGTGGGGGAGGTGGGTCCCAGAGAGTTGAGATCCTTTGCTGCAAGAGAGGCTTATGAGCCAAACATAGATGCAGTGACAATCGATGTTAGCCTATTGAGAACTGACCTCAGCAAGGTTACGGACAAGGTTACCATGGTGGAGAGCAAAATCAACACGCTTCAAGCAGTGACTGAAAGGTTGGGAAACCAAGTACAGGAACAGACGAAGTAACATGAGGCGCTTGCAGCAAAGCTGGAGGATCAGGAGGGAAGGGCACGCTGCAACAACGTAAGAATAATGGGTGTTCCAGAAGGGGCAGAAGGGCGCAGCGCAAATTGTTCACAGAGGAACTTATCTTGCATTAACTGGGCCTCAAGAGACTGTCTAATTACTTCACCATTGAAAGAGCCCATAGCGTGCCGACCAGGCTGCCTCCGATAGGAGCTCCTCCTCGAACACTAATCGCCAGAGTCTTCAGTTTCAGGGACCGGGATGCAATTTTACAAACGGCCCGCATGAGGGGCGATTTGAAATGGGACAGTGCAACTATTTGTTTCTTCCCTGATTTTACCATACAGGTCCAACCAGTGCTGCCACTTTGAGGAGGTAAAAAGGGGCCTCTGGGCCAACGACATAAAATACATAATGCTTTATCCGGCCCGACTGAAGATAGTGCAGGATGGTAGATCCTGGCTCTTCTAGTCCCTGGAGGAGGCCTGGGACTCGTTGGAAGGCTGGCGCCCGGTGGGCCATGGCAGACCTTGAGCCTGCGAGCAACAAAAGAGGCTGGGGGAATGAGCAGCTCCACGGTTGGCCCAAACGAGGGCCACTCGGGCTGGAGAAGATTATGAGGGGCAGTCAAAAGTATGCAAGAGACAGAGGATCTGGTCCCTGCCCGCCTCAGGGCCGGACTAAGCCAAGGGAGAGGAGAAAACTTTAGAACCAAGCAGAGAGTTGAGGAACTGGCCCAGGAGATTGCTAGGGGAACGGAGCTGATGCCCACCGACAGACTAGTTGAACATTCATAAATAAGTAGGGAAAGAGAGCATCCGCATATACAGTGGGGATCATTTGCTTTGGCATGTTTAGCTCACCCACAAATTTGTTTGAAAGTTATGCGGCGGCAGGGGCTATGCCTGGTTGAGATGTGAGTAGATGGTGTCCCACAGGGCATGGTAGCAGGGTGTAGGGGAGGTGACAGTTGGGGGGGTCGTGTTCAGTTGCGTTGGTTACTGAGTTTGAATGTTGGAAGTGTGCATGCAGAGTGGGGTACTGGTGTAAACTGGACTACCAGACTTAACAGGCAACCACAATGGGCACCAGATCCCATAGGGCAATAAGTATCATGTCCTGGAACATGAATGGACTGGTGAGCAAGATCAAGAGGACAATAGTTTTGCAGTACCTCCACCGGATGGTACCGGATGTCATCCTGTTGCAGGAAACCCACCTCAGAGGGAACTATTATAAGGCCCTTGATAGATTCGGGGGCACTCTTGTGGCTCAAGCGGGCTACTCTTCTGATGCAAGGGGAACATGTATTCTTCTTAGGAGGGTACTGCTGCACACGCTTACCCACACATGGACGGACCACTTGGGCCAATTTGCGGCAATCACGGGACAATGGGAAGGCCTCACACTTAGCATACACTCAGTGTATATCCCCCCCAATGCCTGCACAAAGGGACTTTGTCAGAAATCGGTACCTTGCTGCTGGAATTGCTGACGAGGCCCTTATCATGGGGGGAGACATGAACGCAGTGTGTGACCCCAAGGCTGACAGACGGAGTGTAAGGCCAATCCCAGGGGAGGGAGGTGGATGAGGTCGTTTGTAGATGCTGTGGGACTCGAGGATATATGGAGGACACTTCATAAACATACTATTCCGCCCCCCATGGCAGTTTTTCCTGTATAGACCAAATATACACGCACCATATTCACGCTGGCCACTTCGGCAAGGCCCGCCATGGTGCACGGGAAATCTCAGACCACTCACCAGTGACGGTAACACTGAGGGGACTGGCACAAGGTCATGCCCTCACACCCAGAAAGAACACATGGTATCTGAAAGACCCGACATTAGGAGGAGGTTGGATGAAGAGACCGACCTTTATTTCAGGGAAAACACAGGATCAGTGGCCTCAAGTGACCTCAAGTTGGGAGGCCTTTAAGACAGTCCTCTGTGGACAGGCTCACCTGTTGATTGGGGGAAAGAAAAAGGAGAGAAAGATAAATTTCAAGGCACTGGAGAGGGAAGTAGGGGTTCTTGAGGCCCGTCTGCCCGGGGAGAGCTTGCAGGAGCTACGTCGTAAGTTGCTGGCTAAGCAAGCAGAACTCCGTGACCTGGCAGAAGATAGCACCCGAAAGTATGCCTTTGCCGCTCAGAGAAGACTGTATAATGATGGAGACAAAGGGAGTAAGCTGCTAGCGTAGCTGGACAGGAGAGACCAAGAACAGCGGGAGTACGGGAGATATTGGATGACATGGGAGTGACAAGACGGACTAGCGCAGAAATAGCAGAGGCCTTTGCCTCCTACTATGAGCGCTTATACGCCACTCTGTCTCTTATGTCTGACAAAGGTTGTGACGACTTCCTCAAAGACGTGTCCCTTGCAGAGAAAGATCAGGAGACTTTGGAGGGAGATCTGACAGAGGAGGAGGTAGGAAGGGCAGTCAGGACTTTGCAATCTGGCAAGGCCACGGGCCCAAACAGGTTCCCAGTGGAGCTCTATAAAGGGCTGGTGAGTAAGGTGACCTCACACCTACAGGAGGCACTGACAGGCCGGCAAATTCCAGTTGATCAGATAACAGCAACAATTGTAGTCTTACACAAGGCAGTGAATTCGGCGATGACGTGCGACTCCTATAGACCTATATCCTTGTTGAATGAGGAGGCAAAGGTGTTAGCTTAGGTACTAGCAAATTGGTTGCAGACAGTTATCTCCTCTACAGTTCAGCCTGATCAATTGGGCTTTATGCTCGTAGAAGCACCCGACTTAATATCCGTCGCTTTTACGGAGTGCTCCACATGACCAACCCTCGGGGGGTACCCAGGCAGCCTTGATGGCCCTGGGCGCCAAGATGGCATTCGATAGTCTGGAGTGGGGATATATGTTTGCAACACTTCGGAAGATGGGATTTCGTCCGTGGTTTGGTGAAAGGGCCAAATTGCTTTACCAGAAACCACTGGCAAGAGTGAGAGTAAATAGGACGGCTTACCGGACCTTCGGATTACATAGGGGAACAAGACAGGGATGTCTGCTTTCCCCAATGCTCTTTGCGCTGACCCTAAAGCGACTTGCAGCCTGGATCTGACAGGACCCCTTGGTCCGGGGCATTCTGGGAGGGGTCGTTGAGAAGAGCGCATTTCCCTACATGCGACGTTTGGACAGAGAACACCTTGATACCCTTTGATCTACAGACGGATGATATGCAAGAGTCCGAATGTTACAGGTACCTGCGACTGGGCCATGTGCTTCATAGACACCTCCAGAAGGGGGAGCAAATTAGGGACATGACACTGCTGGAGGATAGGATCCTTACAGAACCTCTGTCGGAGCAGGCAATCTCGACAATTTACAAGAAACTGACAAATAACTCCCCTGATCCAAATGGGCGGTTGAGGGTTGCATGGGAGGAGGATGTAGGCTCCATGAATGATGATGAAAGGGCAGATTCCCTTAAAAGTGCCAGGGAAATTGCAATTTGCACCTGCTTTCGCTTGGTGCAACTTCGGATAGTACATAGGTCATATGTCTCCTGGGTGTGGCTGCAGCGGATGGGACAATCCACGTCAGAGTTATGTGCGTGGGGTTGTGGGATGAGGGGGACATTCTATCATATTCTCTGGGCTTGCCCTCAGAAACAGCTGTTTTGGAGTGAAGTGGTGAGTGAAATGTCACGGGTCATAGGAGGAACAGTCTAGCAGGACCCTAGGTGGCTCCTCCTGTCAATTCCTGGGAACTCTACATGAACAAAATATAAATGCATATGGCTGTATTTGGCAGCAGGGGTGGCTAAGAGGAACGTGGCTAGGGCGTGGGTTGCGTCACACCGACTGGGAGTTGAGGAATGAGTTTCAGACATGGACTGGTGCTATAGGGAAGAGAGGGTTGTCTACCAAAGCCCGGGTTGTCCCAAAAATGGGATAAGGTATGGGGCCAGTGGAACGCCACCGAGGGCCGGTGAAGGGGGAGAGAGGGGAAGTGGGTGATGCCCTTACAGAGGGGAGCGAGACTGGAGCAGTTAACTTGGACGAGATGAGGGGAAAGGATGTGGTGCAGTTGATCCTTCTTGTATCTATCCATAGCAGGCTTTGTGTCCGGTTGCACACATCCAACAGATGTAATTTCATGTCTCTGAATTGTATACTGTATGTCATGCTATGTTTATTAAAAAGAATTAAAAAAGATAATAATTTTTCATAATGTTTCTGAACTTAGATGTGTTTTTTTACAGTGCTTCCATAACATAAATAAATTAATCATCCCATTTGGCATCCAATTCAAGACATCTGAAAACCAAATTGCACCTTAATAAGGACATTGAATAGAAAAAAGAACCTAAAAAATTATAAGTAAACAAAATGATACCAAATAGTCATCACACAAAAAGATAAAATAGTTTTCAAACCGCCACTGTCAATACCATTGCACCTTAAAAATTCTTGGGTTTTACTTTTTAATGCCTCAATTACCTCATATGGGGATTTTTATTTCCCCGTGATAGCCCAGTTGTCCATAGTGTAGCACACAGCAGTTTCTCAACTGCCCATCAAACACGCTGCACCCGGCTGCGGAGTCCTCACCAACAAAGGGGCTACTTTCTTTGAGACGCAGTTCACATTACCAACTGTATGAGCTCTGAACAATTATGTAATTGCCAGACGTCCCGCATTCAGGAATCATGGTATGTGTAGTCCTGACTTCAACAATCTCATAGTCAATGCAAAAATCCCTTATCATTTTCATTATCCTCAGATTCAAAAATATGAAATTATTGCACTTTTGTATATCATTAAACATGATTGAATGTATGAAATATATAAAAATTGCAGCTTAGGTACTTTGGCCCGTATTTATACTTTTTTTAGCGCCGCATTTACGCCGCTTTTTGATGCAAAACGGCGCAAACCTACAAAATACAATGGTATTTTGCAAGTTTGCGACGTTTTTGCGTCAAAAAACGACGCAAATGCGGCGCTAAAAAAGTATAAATACGGGCCTTTGTTTGCTCTTCGAGTTTGTCCACCTCTTTAAGGATCATCCTCTCTGCAGGCATCTTACTATTAAGAAAGCAAAACCTGGGCAGGTTTTTCAGACCTGTAGCGCTCATGAATTGCATCATCTCCAGTCTTACCTGTGAAAAATCTGTACATTGAGTTGTGACAAATGATAACCCTTTTTCAATACTCTCCTTCCGTCTTCATCCAATATTCTTGAGGGGATGTTATGAATGGGTGTTTATTCTAAATTCCCTGTCACTAGGTTGTTGAGTGTTTATTTCTCCCGTTCCTTGTGTTTGCCATCTTTTTATTTTTCTGTCCTTGTGCCTCTTCCTAAAAAAAAAAAACTTTCTTGTGGGTTACAAGAGCTTGGCAGGGGTTCTGAATCACTAGTAAAATGTGAATATGAAGAGTTTTCTGAAAGATTTATGAAATGCCTTTTGCTGATACTTGGACAAAATATTGGATTTTAAATATTGAGTTACAGAAATATCAGAAAAATATTGTGATACAAAAATATAGTAATGCAGAAATATTGTTGTGAAGAATATTGATTTTTTAGGTAAGTAATATTGTTTTCAATATTATATTCATAAAACATAATGTTTATTAATTCTCTTTATGTGTTTTAGTTCATATATTAATTTGATGTATTATTTTTTATATAATTGTAATTGTAATTGTAATCGTATTTATATAGCGCTTACTACCCCTGACGAGGCGTCGAAGCGCTTTTCGATGAGTAGCACGCTACTCCGGTACCCAACAAGAATTAGTGATGGATTGGTATAATTTAATAAGGAGTACAGTTTTAGTATTATTATGAGTTAATTTGAGTTGCAGATATGAGAGTTTGTTAGTTAGATTGACTGGAGTAATAGTTTAGCACGAGTAAGTATGCATGTTTGCATTCATCTCACCCTACTTCTATGCTCTCCCTAACCCTTCCACATCCTCTTTCCCCTCCGCTCCCCTATTATTCATCTCAAGCCTTTGGATTGAGTAAATGAAGGATAAACTCCCAATTAACACTTCTGGATTTCTTTCCTCCTCCACCTAATTGTTAATACTATTTTTAAGTTTATTTTATTTTAAATGATTTCTAATTTTTAATTTAATTGTTAATTGTAATTTATAGTGGCGTGGGGGTTGTTAGGTTTGTAGAGGTACAGGATTGGAAGACAACTAGGTATAATTAATTAACAATTATTTATTGATTTATTAATAATTATTTTATTGATTGTTATTCATGTAACTGTAACAATTATATTAAGTGCAGGCAGCTGAGTTTGCAGGGGTATAGGGTGGAAAGTTAATTAACTCCTATTTAATTAACAGTTAATTATTACTTTAATTTTAATTATTTGATTATTAATTATGTAAATTGTGTAATAAATATATGTTTTAGTTAAATATTAGCTGCTGGCAGCTGGGTTTGCTGGGGTATAGGGGAGAAGTTAATAAAATAATAATTAACAATTCCTTCTTAACTTATTATTATTTGATTACTAATTATGAAAATCGTGTATAATTATATTTTTCAAGTTCTATATTACGTGTGGGCTGGTGGGTTTCTAGGAATATAGGGTGGGAAGTCAATTAAGGAATAATAATTATTTTTGAATAATTACAAATTGATTATTAATTATGTAAATTGTTCTACAATTATATTTTTGTTATATCGTAGGTAGAGGCTGTTGGGTTTGTAGGGGTATAGGGTGGGAAGTTAATTAAATAATTAACTAACAATAAATTATTAATTTATTAAAAATTATTCAATTGATTATTTATTATATTAATTGTGTTGCACTTATTTATTTTAATTATACTTTAAGTGTGGGCTGCTAGTTTTATGGAGGTATAGAGTGGGAAGTTAACTAAATAATAAATAAACAACATTTCTAATTGATAATTATTAAATTGTTTAGTAATCATTTGAATATATATATATATATAGGTATATATATATATTTATATTCCACACTGCAAACTCCGTTTAACGGAGTTTGCAGTGTGGACTATTTACTTAGGGAGCATGACTCGCTCGCCTCTGTTAAAGAAAGAAAAGGATTTAACCTATTATAATGTTTGCAGAGGTGAGAAAGGGCGAAGTAAGAGGGATTCACCTCGTTTTCATGTTCCTGTTCTCCACTTGTTAAAGAGACTATTCATGGCAGTGAGTATAAAGAAATGCGAGTTGCTAAAAATCATATTTAATGGAGTGCACGTGGCCACTTTATGAACAGGAATATTTGGCACCTTTAAATATGCAATTAGAAACTGTGGTGAAATAACGCTATTAAGCAATACTGAAGACTACACCATTGTTTTAAAGACTATAAGGATGCATTATGGACATTGAAGTATTATACGCTAATTGGCACGTGACTGAATGATATTTAAGCACCTATGGTAACTTGCAATCACCTGTGAACAAGGCAACAATGCCGAAACGCGTCAGGAAAGTGATCTCTGCTGCCAGTATTATTGAGAAATAAACGTGTGGCTTACATGGAATCGGGGCTCCTGCACTTTGTTTGTTTTTTGGATATATATTTATATATAGGTTAATTAATCATGTTCGGATTAGGAATTTTATATTTCTTGTAAATGAATAGGGTTAATCATTTAAATACATATACACACAAATATATATATATATATATATATCTATATATAAAGGTCTCCATCCTTTTCTGTAATAAGAGCTACTTATGTCCCATGAAGCTCGTTGAGAGCTACTAACATTATCAGTGTTGTAATAGTGACCACATCAGGCAAATTTAAATTCGTGGCTACTATGTGCTAGATGACTACCAGCGATCACCTCAGTGCATCAGGCATGGTTGCCAGCCGTATTAATGGCTTTGCCAATATGGAATACTTCTACAAGGGTAATACATAACAGCCATAGAAGCAAAACCTCTGTTATCAAGATGTGTTAAAAAGTTTCCCCAGTGCCATTTGATTTATCACTCAAATATCAGATTAATCATATTTTGGAAATTCATCAATTTTTCTCCTAATATCAGCTTATGAGTTCCTCAAATAACATAGTTTTGTCTCAAATACACACTCTTAATTTTGGTATACATATATTAATTCACCCAATCAAAAGCTTCTAATTTAGTAAGCTTGGATGGACAGTGGAGAGCTACTTACAGGTAGCTGGAGAGCTACCAGTAGCTCACAAGCTACTCGTTAGAGAAGCCTGAGATTTTTTATTACCTAGTGGCGGTCGGCACTGGGTAGTTATAGTTAGGACCAAGGGAATCATTATGACTTTGGTGGCCTAACGGCAAGACCGTTGTGGTGGCAACCACCAAAAGACCACCATATTGGTGGTCATGCAGACTGACGGATTATGAGTTACACAAACAAGCATGCCAAAGACAGCAAAAATCCTGACATCGCCCGGACTCTGGAGGGCTGGAAAGAGGCTGTTCCACCACCAGTACCACAAGTCTGTCAATAATCCATCTAACCTATCACGACCCACAAATCACAATAGTGGTTCTTCCATGGCGGAAAACCAATGGCGGTGTGTAACACGGCGGTTACCACAATAATACACACCACCACCTTAAATAGTTTGAATTCCACACAGCTGACACACATTCACATACCCAACACACCTACAAACTGCGTTATAAAACACACCCCTTCACAGTCCACAATCCTTTGCAACCAGAACGCCACACACAGCAGGATAGAGGTTGCAAATATAAATTTAAAACCATAGAATAGGCACCCTTCCACACTTCAAAATCCACTCATCCCACACCTACACAACATACACAACACACAAATTAGTACCCTACACATCAGAGACCAACTGTCACCAACTCACAACACAGCACCCACACTTCATCACCCATTTTCATTACTGTTTCGTGTCATCAACCACCACCATGTCCCTGCAAAAACATCCTGATGAGTTGAGGGTCATGGTAGACTAAATCATCAGAGTAGAGCCACACCTATTTGGAGCACAAGTCCAGCAAAATTCTATAGCCAGGAAAAAGAAGATGTGGCAAAGAAAAGTCAAAAGGGTGAATTTTGTAGGCAGCTATCCATGCACAAGGGAGGACATCAGGAAGATGTAGAATGGCCTGAGGGGGAAGATCTGTTCCATGGCATCCAGGCACCAGCTGGTAGTCATCAAAACTGGTGGTGGGCCCCCACCTCCTCCCCCAACATTGTCATCATGGGAGGAGAAGGTCTTGGACATCCTACATCCTGAGGGCTTGACAGGAATACCTGGGAAATGGAGTCAGGTAAGTCACAACAACAAAAATGGCAACCAAAAGCTTTGTCTTACATGCTCACTGATCACCTTTTGATATCTTAACAGCAATCCACTCACCACCTCAGTGTCCAACTGTCTGGATACCCCGTCTGACATTCCACATGTCAACTAAACTCATCTGGGGCCACAGTGTCTATGTATAGTGTGGGCAGTACAGGGACTGACAGCATGGCAACTCCCAGGAGACACAGTACCACCTTTAAGAAAACCAGAACAGTGTACCACAATGACAATTGCCTTGCATGTCAACTAAACAATCGACTAAACCCACCTGTATGCTGCACAATTATACATTCTATGGCAATGATAACAATGCTATTGACATCTGACAGTACAATGCCACCAACCCACAGCTACAGCTGTGTCCTCAGCTAAACTGGCCCTACTATTTCCCATCACCTATTGAAGTATATTCACGTAGGGGGAACACACATAAATGCAGTGTGCTGTACTTGGGGTATTCTTATACAGATGGGCAGGTGGAATGTTTACTCCTAAATTGATGGACAGGTCAGTATCCACTTTACATTGTGCAGCTGTCTGGTGAATCAATACTGAACTACTGCTAACTGGGAGGTAACATTAAAAATAGACAGCTACACAGCAGACAAGATATGATTCTATGAACAGACATCCAACTGATACTCTAAGATCCTGTATCAAGCTGTATGAGATAGGAATTACCTGTATCCCATATAGCTGTTCCCCAGAAGTGAAAGCAGGTATCCCTGTTGTATCAGGGGATAAGGCAAAGCCTTTCTGTACATGGCTCAATGTATATCTACCTGTCAAGGTTTGTAACCACATGTTGCATTGCAATCTGTAGCTGTCTGTTCCACTTCTTCAACAGGTCTACATGCCACTGGGGCCATGGGGAGGACACCTGAGACAGACACTGCCCCCTGGATGAAGCCCTCAGTCTCTGTGAGGAGAGCACTCCTAGATGTGTGGACAATGAGGACGACCCTGGCACATCTGGGATACCTAGTCAGTCTAAAACTGTCAGCCTCACCATGCCTACATTGACTCCTCCCAGCCCTGTTCCATCTATATCCCAAGCAACCAATCACCCCCAAACATCTGTCCCAAGGACAGTTACAAACATCATATGCACCCCAGTACAGGTACCGGAGTCACAACTATAAAACCCTGACAATGAAGGACCTGGCACCAGTGGCACTGGGCAAACTGTGCCAAGGGCACAGGCATGTGGGGGTAGGGTGCATGGGAGGGATGGTGTGGGCTAGCGGACCGAGGCTGCTAGGCACACAGCTGGCCAGAACACCATCTCCCAAATCTTGGGAGCTTATCAACAGTCACAAGGTGTGATGGATCAGCTACTTATCATGATTGTGGACATCAAGCAGCTGTAGAGGGACAACCACCAGGAAGCCATACAACAGTGGGAGGCCCCAATGCCAACAGGGCCTCCCTAACAGGGGTGCTGAGAGACATTACCACCACCCAAAGCAGGGTATGTCCACAACACCAAACCCCTTCCATTGGCCATGTAACATCAGCCCTTTCTACATCTGTGGAAGCCAGTGGAATGGAGGCTTTGCCAGGGGAAGGGCATGCCTCAGACACCCCTGCCTCTGTAGCTCAAGAACCCCCCGCAAACATGGACGTCCACCTAAACATCCAGGAGGAGCAGATGCCAAGACTACAGCCACTGCCAGGAAGGGGTCCTCTACTGATTTGTTCCCCTTGTGTGCCACTGATACACCCTGTCGATTTTTCTACGACCACTATCCTTTTTTCAAAGATAGTAGTACACCGGACTTGATACTCCAAATGCTGTAGCAGCTACATTGAGGATTACATCCACCATGACTGAACCCTTCACTGTTTGCAGTTAATTGCTTTGATCCCATTCATATTATTTTCATGTGCACTTGTAAATAAATACAACTAAACCACAACATATGAAAGTCATATTTCACCTATTTTGAAAAGTTAACTGTGAAATTTCTTGCTAACACATGATAAACACAAATGTAGCAAATGTGGGAATGTACCATGTACTCTTGATTCTGGGTTTAATGCATACACAATGATACAAGTGGACAATCATCAATCCCCATTTATACCACAGTGCTGCACATAGCCTGCCCACATGCCAATGATCACAGAGTAGAGTACATCTTCACAATTTTGTTCTTCCACATAGGTGTTGTTAATTAACATCCCACAGACTGCTGAAGTAGGGGACATGTCCGATTTTGTAAATCCGAATAGGAAAACAGATTGATGCAATGTGTCATCAGCTAACCCCTTATCACATACCCATATCAGACCTACCAAATGAACATACCCCATAATACAGACAGAGGTCAATACAACTGTCCTCAGTCAGGGAGCCTTCCACTTACCATGGTCAGGTATCTATAGGCATGCTACTCACCTATGTCAGTCTTCACACACATGCACAGTGGCCTTCAATGAGGAAACACAGTGACAGCTACATACAAGTGAGTTATCATTATCAAACCAATGAGAAGGTTGAGGGAATGGATTGTACAGGAAGACATGTGTCACAGACACAATACCACACACAACACCATTGGACCCACATACCATGGCAAACAGGTCTATTGTGTGGGACAGAACACTGCCATCCTGTCGACAGCCTGGGCATGGCACTCATACACCACCAATACAGTGTCATACAGTACATGGATCAATCCATGTCCACTTTACATGTCAGACCTGCTAAACCCACCTGCCAATGACACACCTCAGAAATGTCCTTGTGAGGATGACATTATGAAGAAATCTGGAAAGTAAAAATGTAGAACAAAAGGTTTTGGCAAGTAATGGTAAACATGACCTAGAAATACATGTCCCAACTGCAATGGTAACTCTGATTGTGCCTTGTGACAAACACTAACAAAGGAGATCACCACTTTTGTCACAAGTCCATGTCCTATTTTGCATGGACACCTGAAACATGTACTGCTAAGCAACTAATAATCTGTCTGATGGTCATACAAAGACCCTTCTCAAACATCCTTAATGCCCCCAATACCCCACTGAGTCAATCATTTTATAGACCAACATCTACCTACAGTCAATTGAAGTACTAATTGATGAGATCAGCCCGCATAGCTCCACCTTCATCCTCATCAGTGTCATCCTCATTTGGCATTTCTGCATTCTCACCCGCTGGAACTGCTGGCTCCCCCTCATCTGGGATCTAATGTCTCAGGGCGAGGTTGTGGAGCGTGCAGCAGCTAACAATAATTTGGCACACTTTGGAGGGTGAGTAGAGGAGGTTTCCACCAGGCTTATCAATGCAACTGAATCTTGCCTTCAGGAGCCCAAAAGTCCGCTCCACGACACGCCTTGTCCTGAAGCGGACTTTCCCTGGCGTGGTTGGGCACCTCACTGGTGTCAACAACCAGGCACTGTTTGGGTAGCCAGAATCCCCTGTAAGGAATTGTTACATGTGTGGAAAATGAAATCTTGGAGATCCTTACATTTGGCAGCAGACATACAATACTGACACACATGACATAAATGACTTACAGACCAGCTGTGCCCTCTCTGTGTACTGTTGTGTCATCAGCTGTGGGATAGAGCTGTTCTGCATAATGAAGGCACCATGGACTGAATCCGGTTATCGTACACATACTTGGGAAATGTAGTGATCTGCAAAACAGACTACTTGGACACTTATGGAGTGGAAGCTTTTCCTGTTCTCATACACCTGTTCATTGCCATGTGTGGGAATCAAGGCTATATGGGTAGCATCCATAGCTCCCACTACATGTGGGATACGTGCCAATCCATAAACATCTGCCTTTACATGGGCAAAATCCTCACATTTTGGAAATCTGATGTAGCTGTCCAGGTGTTTCAACAATGCAGACAGTACATCCTTCAAAACCAGACTGGCCATAGGCTGGGACATCCCTGCAGTTAGGGCCACAGTATTTTGGAAGGATTCTGTGGTCAGGAAGTGCAGCACTGACATGACCTTTACAATGAGTGGTATGCTATTTGAAAGACGAATGGCAGGCATCAGATCTGGCTCCAACTGATGACAGAGATCCAAGATTGTCTACCTATCCAGGCGGTAGATCTGAAAGACATGTCAATTCTCCCTGGTCTGCAGGTCTGCTAGTGGACAGTACACTGGAGGTTGTCTTCCCTTTCTCATTCCAGGGTAACTATGTGAGAGGAAATAAGAATATATGTCTATCAGTCATTGTGGTCCTTGTAAGTGTCAAAATGCATATGCCTCACATATTGATCGGACATGCCATATGATACAGTAGAATCATGGTACACAGCACATACTTATGGAAATATTGGCTTATTAGTGAAATCTCATCCCTGTCCCTCAATTTTAACATGGATATGTAAACACATGCCTCAGCAGTATCTGTGATATTGACAGCTGACTATGCTTGTCATTAAAAAGCCACAAAATCTATCTATCCAGTTACCAAGAGGGTGTTGACTGTGCCACTAAATATACCTTACTTTTATTTTATCAACATGACAACATGTCTTTTCATTCTGACAATTCATTCATGGTTGGTCAATGCCAGCACTAAAGACAATGCGGTAGATATGTTTCTCACCTTGTGACGCATCATTTAATACATTTTTCAGAGCATCTAAGGGACTAAAAAATGACGACTGCCTGACCTACTGTACTGGAAAATAGGAAACAACCTGTGAGCGCTGGCGGAAGTCCTCATGGCAGTAGGAGGATACTACTGCAGTGGACATTGCCATTGGAACACATTGCTGCCTTTGGCGGTCTAGGGCCAATGGCAATGGCTGCTGGCGGTGACGGTCTCTTACGTGGCGGATGTGACCACCATCTCATACTTCATCTCTTCCCTTGACTCCTGACACTGCTGTCAGCAAGATCTCCACAACCTAAGCTGCTGTGTACTGCCTCTGGGAGCAATAATGCCATGCCCTACAGGTGATAGGGCCCCTGTCTTTTCACCTGAGGAGCTGGAGAAGCTGGTGGAGGAGGTCCTACCACTGTATGGACAGCTCTATGGTGCACAAGAGGAGCAGGTAGGTGCAACATATGCATATATGTCTCATTAGCCCAACTATTCTTTGATATGCTAAGCAAAGGATGATGGGCAACACTACTGATTGTGTCCTTAAAGTATTTTGGGTGCTAAAGTTGTGCTAGAACGGGTGACTTCCTGAGCATGTACTTATGTTTGGTGAGAGAGTTAGAGTCCTGAGTCCTTTTTTAGAGTGTGTCATGTATGTTCCCTGGCCCACCTTGTGACTGTTGCACATGCTTACTAGAGGATGTATGCCATAATCTGCCAGAAAAATCCCATCTTCATATGTGTGTTGGTGTCTGGTCATATGTGATAACATGACTGCTGGTGTTGTAGATGCATGCTGCCTGCCTGTTTCGAGCTCACGTATGTCCTAACTGAATATGCGCTTTTATCAGTGGAGAGGATGTACAAGACAGTCTGTGTTTGGCCTGCTGTACTAAGTTGTAGATAACTCTGCCTGTTTTTGTGTGCTACATGTGGGCATGACATTCTTTATTGTCTATATCATCCATGCAGGTCAACACACGTCAGAAGAAGGGGATTTGGTGGGCCATCGCCAAGAAAGAGCAGACCCTGTGGGTTCCATGGCTGGCAGAGCACCCAGTGTCGGACGCTGGGCCCGGAAGACCTCAGAGGCCCAGCTAGGGATGTCCTCCCAACGAGGACGGGGAGCCTGTCAGACCCTGTCCCCTCTAATGGCCTGCATTTTGGCAGTGGCCTACCCTTAGATGGATGGGCGTTTGAAGGCAGCACAGCAGCCACAAGGGGATAAGTACAGAGATAACACATGTTTGTACCTTTAGCAGGTATTTGAGTGATGTAATAGAATGTTAACTCTGTCAACATGGTAAGTGCAAATTGTTACAGATCTTCTGTAAACACACTGATGAGCAGTAGCCAGGTGTGCACATACAAATGTATTTTGAGACATGCTACTCTACTATGTTGTCTCCTCAGTACAATGGCACATAATGGCCAACATATGACTGTGTCATATGTGTACCAACATACAACTTCTTCTATACTGGTGATTGTTACTTCCCACCAACAGGTCAGTCCTCCCAATGTCATAATGGTAAGGTGTGTAGGTCCTTGCTCTCTGACTTCTGCAATGTCTCAAGATTCATGTCTATATGCAACATAGAGTCAGACATACTGAAGTCATCTCTAGTTTTTTAAGGGTTTCTGAGAAGTGACAGTATCATGTGAGACTGTGATGTCCATCTGACATGTCACATGACATACAAGTTGACATATTCACACCTGTTGCAAGGTAATCCCCTTTGGTAAGTAAGGGATGTATACAAACACTTGTGATTTCTCATCAGAGTACGCAATATGGATATTGAATAGCATTGAGGTGTTGCAACATTTCTATAGGCACACATATGTTGGTATCAGAGGTAGGAATGTAACTACCATGCTAATGTTCTGATGGTAGAAAGGGGTAACACAGCTTTGTCCATAGGCATACTGTTGTAGGTATGATACATGAGCAATGGTAGCCTATTCACAGTTATGGCCCAGACAGTTATTTGTCAACCTTATATGTCAAGGGAAAAGTTCAGTCATGATTCAGCATTGGTATTTGTTATGTGTACCTGCTTTTGCTATGAAGGATATGTAAAATGAGGCCTGGCTGTTTTCGAAACTCATGTTTGCCATGACACCTATTTGGTGCAGTTGGGGTAGTTCGTATACACCTGTGAGTAGGTTGGAAAGTGTGTCCAGGCTGTTGGCTTGCATCATGGTTGGTGTAGCAGTCATGTTAGCATCACATATGCTTTGGCTCTAGTATTCCTCCACAGACATATGTCAGGCTTCCCATGTCTGCTATGTGGTTAGTGATGATGTCACTCAGTCAGTGGCCTCTTGATGGACTAATTGCTTAGTTACCTAGGTCTCTTCTCGCTGTCCTGCACAGTATAGTACTTCATTCGTTACATACTCTTTATTGCCAAGTTGTGATTGTGTGGGGGACATTGGTCTGAGCTTACCTCGTCCTTACATGACTGATAATATTCTTTTTCTGGAGATCAAAGTCCTAGATGCCTTGTCTACATTGGATTTTCACACCTTGGTACATCACAATTGGTGCATGTGTGTGTGACGTGTTCTTACTCCTTGACCTAAATTTGGCGTGTGACATTTTGAGGTGTTACATGTTCACATGTATTCATAGTGTATGGTAGCAACAATGTGACATGAAGAAGGTATGGCTTGTTTGCACACGCCTTGCTTGCCTTTAATTTACAACGTGTGACATTGCCTGGTACATAGCATCAGGGTAAAATATTTGTGCGTTAAATATGTGGTTTGGATTTGTGGAAAGCTATTTCACATTTCTGAACTATTGCTTGATTGGTGCTTGACTATGTCGTTCTGGATAGAGAACCTGTATCAAGTGGCATAGTCACCTTGTCATGATATGGTCAGTGTGATTGGTCAACTTAAATCATGATATTTAAGTTGACCAGGTCCACGAGTCCTGAAAAAAAAAATCAAGGCCACATAAGGGAGCAAGGTAGGCTCCAAAGGGCACAGCCTTAAGTTAAGATTTAAAAAATATATATTTCTGGTCATGGGTGTTGCGGTACCACTGGCATACCACTTGCAGTACTGCTATGGCAGTACTATGGTACCATGGTACTAAAAAGTTTTTAAAAAGCTAGGTTGGTCAGAGATCAGACCCTGTGGCCTACGACTGTTGTGCAGGATGTAGACCATGTGCAGTGGTAGTTCACCACCTGATGTGAGGTGTTAGGTGCCTGTGGGGTGTTTGGCACCTGGCGGCGGTTGTGGGCATGTGAAGAGTTAGGAGAACAAGCTGGTTGGATGTTGGGAATCCCGTGGGGAGGTGGGTGCCCTGAAGAGGTGGGTGCAGGGCCTGATTGGAGGCCACACTTTGTGGCCAAACCCAAAACCATGTGACCAGCACACAGTACACCAGTACTAAGCAAGGCCGTCAAAGATGTATCACAGCGCTGGTGCTAATACCGCTGTACTGAAAAAACATTTGAAAAAAAATGAGGCTGGTCAGCTACCAATGTTCATACCATAGGTATGGCTTCCTGCAGTGGATTGGGTGCTGGGCCAAACCACTGAAGGCCATGTGTTGTGGAGAATCGGGTGCCCGCAGAGCTTTGGGTGAAAGTTGCCTGACAGGGTTGAGTGTATGCTTAACTTTGGATATGATCAAAGAACCACAGACGTTCACTGAAAAAAAGTTAAAATGACATTATAGTTAAGTAAGGTAGTAAGATCTCAGCGTACATTAGAAAAACAAAAATTAACTGAAAAAAATAAGGATCAGAAAAGTGGTTCTCAAACTTCTTAGACCCATGACCCACTTTTTAGAATGACACACTTTTGCAAGCCACTTTATTTAATGGACTTTAGGAGGGGTGATATATTAATGCAACTAAAGCACTGTGTGTTAGTACACTGTAGGTTGCAGACAGCGCATTTTCTATTGACTAACTTTGCACAGACATAGGTGGTCATTATGACATTGGCGGTGAGTGATAAAGTGGTGGTAGGCTGGCAGTAATTACCGCCAAATTATGACCATGGCGGTGATACCTCCCATAGACAGTCAATGTACCACACCAACGGCCAGGGCGTTAACACCACTGACCATGGCGGTAGCCATCAATAGCCAGGTGGAAGCCAAGGTACCGCCCATCATATTATGACATAGCAAACTGCCAGGATTTCTGGGGCGGTACCAACGCCATCAAAAGCCTGGCGGAAACATAACACAGAAAACAAAAGACTTACCAACAAGTATACAGAGGACTCCGCCGCCGCCATGGAACCAGAAATTCAAGTCTTCCCGATGCTCTTCTATGCCATGGCCCTCCTGGAACACCAACGCTGATGAAGACGACATCGGTGACTACAGCCACCTAGCACACAAGGGAGGGAGGGAGGAAAAGGAGAGTGACACGCACAACACACACCATTCACATACACACCATACACAGAACCAGCTGCAGAGTTAAACCAATGTCACAGGACACACGTTAAAATAAAACAAGGACCACAATGAGAATCAACAAACACTGTAATTTGATGGCAACAGCCACCATATTGTCCATTCGAATGCAAATGCAGGTGACAATGTCCAGAATGGGCCAATGGCCAGTCCAAAATACAAAAGTGCCACATGGCCACAGGGCACAGTCCACGGCCCAACTTGACTCCTGACACAATCCGGAATACACTGTTCAGGGGCATCATGTTGGAAAAGGGCAGGCACCCTAGGGGGAAGGGGGGAGTGGTGTGGGGTACCCCAGCTAAAGTGGGGAACTTGCCCACTGGTTCTGGAGGGGGCTCCATGCCCATTTGTCTTTGGTGGGGAGTGCAAGGCCACAGTCTCTGAAGTGGGGAATTTGCCCACTGGTTCTGGAGGGGGCTCCATGCCCATTTGTCTTTGGTGGGGAGTGCAAGGCCACAGTCTCTGAAGTGGGGAACATGCCCACTGGTTCTGAAGGGGGCTCCATACCCATTTGTATTTGGTGGGGAGTGCAAGGCCACAGTCTCTGAAGTGGGGAATTTGCCCACTGGTTCTGGAGGGGGCTCCATGCCCATTTGTCTTTGGTGGGGAGTGCAAGGCCACAGTCTCTGAAGTGGGGAACATGCCCACTGGTTCTGAAGGGGGCTCCATGCCCATTTGTATTTGGTGGGGAGTGCAAGGCCACAGTCTCTGAAGTGGGGGACTTGCCCACTGGTTCTGGTGGGGGCTCTATGCCCATTTGTCTTTGGTGGGGAGTGCAAGACCACAGTCTCTGAAGTGGAGAATGCGCCACTGGTTCTGGAGGGGGTCCCTGGAGGGTGGCCTACATGCCCCCTGCTAGAGGTGAGGGCTGCTGTGCCTCTGCTGGAGGTGAGGGCTACTGTGCTTCTGGTGGAGTGAGGGCTGCTGTGCCTCACCTGGAGGTGAGGGCTGCTGTGCCTGTTCTGGAGGTGAGGGCTGTTGTGCATCAGCTGGTGGTGAGGACTGCTGTGCCTGTGCTGGAGGTGAGGGCTGCTGTGCCTCTGCTGGAGGTGGGGGCTCCTTGCCCTCTGCTGGTGGAGTGGGCCTCTTGCCTTTCATTGGTGGTTGAGTGGGAACATTCCCTTTTATTGGTGGTGGAGTGGGAATCTTCCCTTTCATTGGTGGTTGAGTGGGAACCTTCCCTTTCACTGGTGGTTGAATGGGAACCTTCCCTTTCATTGGTGGTGGAGTGGGAACCTTCCCTTTCTTTGCTGGTGGAGGGGGAACCTTCCCTTTCTTTGCTGGTGGAGGGGGATCCTTGGCAATCTTTGGTGGTGGAGGGGGATCCATGTGTCCCCTCTTGTGACGGATCTCCTTGGCCTTTGACATGTCACTTGTGTCCTTGCCTCCAGGACTAGGAGTTGCCTCCGCTGTCCCCGTCTCATATCTCTTGCTTTTCACCACCCTAGTCCTCCCTTTCTGAGCCGGAGGTATACCCTCAGTAGGAATGGCAGCCGTCACACTCTGGGGCCCTTTGTGCCAGCAGTTGATGATTTGGTGGGAGCAGTGGCAGACTGTTTTGCTGAGGTGCTGGGCTGGGTTGCTGGGACCCTGCTCTTACGGGCAGGATGGGGGTGGAGGGGAAGGGAAGAGGTCAAATTGGGTGAGGAAAAGCTTCTTAGGGACGATGGGGTGGGACGTGGGAGGAGGGATGGGAGTGGAGGTTGAGGGAGTGGTTGTCGGAGGTGTACGTCTTCTGGACTTGGGTGCAGGTGCATGGGCAGTGTGTGTGTGTGAGGTGGATGGCTGTTGGGTGTCTGAGTGTGTGGGTTTGTGTCTCTTGGGGGGAAGACGGGGTGGGAGAGAAAAAGGGGATGCGTGGATGGATGCTGTGGAGGTGTCTGCAGGTGAGGTGTGTGTGCTGCTTGATGTGGTGATGGTGGTGGTGATTGTTGATGCAGTGCATGTAGGCGTGAGTGCGGATGTGACTGTGAGGGAAGAGGACGAGGAAGAGGAGGGGGAGACAGTGGAGGCAGTGGATGTGGTTGTGTGTGCAACTGTTGTTTGTGTGAGTGCTTATGGCCTGAAGTGTGCTGCCTGTGTTTGACTGTGCTACTCTTGTGTGATGTTTTGTGTGCATGCTTGTCTGTATCTGTGCCTGGGATGGGTTGGGGTTGAGGAGATTGGTACTGGGAAGTGGTTGTTGGAGGGGAAACGGTAGGAACAGGGACAATGGCTGCCATCAGAGAGGAGACCAAAGCCTGAAATGATCTCTGTAGGGCCGCCAACCCACCGTGGATGCCCTCCAAGTATGCATTGCATTGCTGCATCTGGGATGCCAGCCCCTGGATGACATTCACAATGGTTGACTGCCCTACAGAGATGGATCCCAGGTGGTCAATAGCCTCCTCACTGAGGGCAGCAGGGCTCACTGGGGCAGGGCCTGAGGTGCCTGGGGAGAAGGAGGTGCCCTCCCTCCTGGGTGAGGAGTCACAGGCAACTCGGTGAGGGGCTACTGGGAGGGTGGTGCTGGTACAGGGGTGGCAGCTGTACCTGTAGCTGGGTGGTTCCAGAGGTGTCTGCCACCACCAGGTAGCTTTCATCGGAGGAGGAATCAGTCAGTGTTGTCACCTCCTGTCTCCGCTGTGGTGCTCCCCTCACCCTCCATCCCACTGGTCCCCTCTGCGTTGATGAACTCTGCTTCCTGGGTCCTGTGGGATGCAGCACCCTCGGTCACCAGTGGCCCTGCTCCTCCGCCAAATGATGCTAATGCACACATGCACGGGATGACAAAAGAAAATAGGGGAAAGAGAGAAAGGGAGCACAGGGTCAATTACAGCACCAACACCACAGTTGGCATACACATTACCATCACACACAGGGATCAAGATTGAGCACTATGCATCACACTGGCATTCCATTGGCTAGGTGTATTAGCAAGATGAGAGCCAACCACTGCCAACTGCACCCCTCCTGTGACCCACTAAGCCCTGTCTACATGGAATGCATCCTAGCTAGGTTACTAGATTTTGCTATACACCCATTTACCTTGAGCTGGATCACGCAGCAATGGCTGAGCTCGCATTAAGGGGCACCCACTAACTGAAACCCACCACTGGGTTCCCATGCCACCCATCAATAATTGTTGTCGTGCTCACTGTACTCACCCCCTCGTGGCTGGTGTGCTGCCCTCAAGCGCCCATCCAGCTTTGGGTAGGCCACCGCCAGTATGCGGGCCATCAGGGGAGTCAGGTTCCGACAGGCACCCCGCCCTCATTGGGAGGGCATCCCCAGCTGGGCCGCCGCGGTCTTCCGGGCACGGCGTGTCAGGTCCTCCCACCTTTTCCTACAGTGGGTGCTCTGCCTGCTATAGACGCCCAGGGTCCGCACATCCTTGGTGATGACACACCACAATCCCTTCTTCTGAAGGGCGCTGACCTGCAGAGGTAATACAGATCACGCAGCAATGGAGGACTCCATTAACCATACAATCCAGCCTGTCACACATATGGCCCACAAATACCATTTCCATCTCAATTGGCACACACATCACCCCGAGCCCTGCATGTACACTACCACCAGACATACCCCCACCCAAATGACACACTGCTAGCACACACATCTCCATACATTTGTTTGTTAGGGTGCTAAATACCAGTAAATGGAGGTAGCATCCACCAAATGTGGTTCATTTGACAGACAGGAAATGTGTCCAGTGTGTGATCAAAGTTATGTCCAGTATGACTTGAATGGTGAAAGACAAAAAGGCACAAGTGGAATATGTTGATTTACTTCAAGTCTACAAACCCTATTGGATGCTGTCACAATGACAGCATGATGCAATCAGTGATGTTATCAATGATGTCATTTGAGGTATCATCAGTAATGTAATCAGTTATGTCATTTCACATGTCATGAGTGATGTATGTCAGGTAGTACGCATTGCATGACTGTTATTAATATTATGGGGGTCATTCCGACCTTGGCGGGCGGCTACCGCCATGCGGCTGCCAATGCGGCCGCACTCACGCGGCCCCCATTCTGACATTCCCGCTGGGCCGGCGGGCGCAAGCCAAGTTTGCGCCCGCCGGCCCAGCGGGAATGAGGCCGCAACACAGGAGCCGCCTCCTAATGGAGCCGGCGGTGTTGCGGCCGTGCGACGGGTGCAGTTGCACCCGTTGCGCTTTTCACTGTCTGCTATGCAGACAGTGAAAAGCTGGCCGGGGCCCTGTTAGGGGGCCCCTGCACTGCCCATGCCAGTGGCATGGGCACTGCAGGGGCCCCCAGGGGCCCCAGGACACCCCTTACCACCAGCCTCTTCCTGGCGGTGCAAACCGCCAGAAACAGGTTGGCGGTAAGGGGGTCATAATCCCCAGGGCAGCGCTGCCCTGGCGGATTATCACCGCCGGGGCATAAACGGCGGGAAACCGCCGGCCCCGGCGGTGCGACCGCGGCGGTACCGCCGCGGTCAGAATAGGGAAGAAAGCACCATCAGCCTGTTGGCGGTGCTTTCGTAATTTTTGCCCTGGCGGTCTCGGACTGCCATGGCAGAATGACCCCCTATGTCTTTTCTACTCTGGGTCTTCCCCTGCTTCACTTGAATGTGCCAGTCAGTCAATCAAAAATGAATATATGTGATTAATGTGACACACATTTCAAATTATCATATTATTATACTCTGCAAGTTGATAATCAAGCTTTCTCAAATATATTGACAGTTACAGCAGTGATTTTATATTGATTTCTAAGACTTTCTAGAAGGTTAACAATTATGTGCCTACTTTATTGTTGTTGTTCAAAAGAACATAGGCCCTCATTACAACCCTGGCAGTCAGTGATAAAGTGTTGGTAATACCGCTAACAGTCCGGCAGTAACAAAAATGGAATTATGACTATGGCGGAAACCGCTCAGATAGACAGCCGCTTTAACACACCGACCGCCACAATGGAAACAACAAGCACTAGGGCGGTAACCATCAACAGCCAGGCGGAAGACAATGTACCGCCCACACTATTATGACAGGCCTATCCGCCACCTTTTCGGGGCAGTACCAATGACATCAAAAGCACGGCGGAAAGAGAACACAGAAGTCAAAGGACTCACCTCTGAAGACTCAGGGAACAACCACGACGCCATGGAGCCCGAGTTGCACATATTTCCCATGCTCATCTACCATTTCCTGCATTATGAACACCAACGCCGGCGAAGACGACCACGGTGAGTACTGCTGCCTAGCACACAAGGGAGGGCGGGAGGAAAAAGAGAGTGACACACACATGCAACGCCCCCACCCCAACACCACACACACAACCAGATGCAGTAACATTACATATCTACCCCGTACCCCTCAGGAATAATGCAAGGACAAAACGATTTGAAGAAAGTGAGTGAAATAAGATAAAATAACATGAATAAGTGCATCAAAATACAAACGTGTATACATATTTGCAAATGTAGGGACACTGCCCAGTCCTCAATGTCCGTGGGCCATAGTGCCACATCACATAGGCCAAGGCCCCACCTCACTCCTGCAACATCACGGAGAGAACTCTGCAGGGGCATCAGGTCGAAAATACACAGGCACCTCAGGGGGACATGGAATGGGGGGGCACCTCAGCCAGAAGATGGTACAACACCACTGGTCCTGAAGGGGGCTACATGCCCTGTGCACTGTCCTGGGGAGTGCAAGGCCACAGTCTCTCAAGTAGGTGGTTTGCCCACTGCTTGGTCCTGGGGAGTGCAAGGCCACAGCCTCTCTAGTGGGTGGTTTGCCTACTGCTTTGTCCTGGGGAGTGCAAGGCCACAGTGTCTCTAATGGGTGGTTTGCCCACTGCTTGGTCCTGGGGAGTGCAATGCCACAGTCTCTCTACTGGGTGGTGTGCCGACTGCTTGGTCCTGGGGAGTGCAAGGCCACAGTCTCTCTAATGGGTGGTTTGCCCACTGCTTGGTCCTGGGGAGTGCAATGCCACAGTCTCTCTAATGGGTGGTTTGCCCACTGCTTGGTCCTGGGGAGTGCAAGGCCACAGTCTCTCCAGTGGGTGGTTTGCCTACTGCTTGGTCCTGGGGAGTGCAAGCCAACAGTATTGCTTGGTCCTGGGGAGTGCAAGGCCACAGTCTCTCATGTGCATGGCTTCTCCACTGGTTCTGGAGGGGGCCTTGTGCCCAGTGTGCCTCATCCTGGGAAGGATGGGGTGAGTGGATGGCTTCTTCCACTGGTTCTGGAGGGGGCCTTGTGCCTAGTGTGCTTCATCCTGGGAAGGATGGGGTGAGTGGATGGCTTCTTCCACTGGTTCTTGAGGGGGCCTTGTGCCCAGTCTGCTTCATCCTGGGAAGGATGGGGTGAGTGGATGGCTTCTCCACTGGTTCTGGAGGGGGCCTTGTGCCCAGTGTGCTTTATCCTGGGAAGGATGGGGTGAGTGGATGGCTTCTCCACTGGTTCTGGAGGGGGCCTTGTGCCCAGTGTGCTTCATCCTGGGAAGGATGGGGTGAGTGGATGGCTTCTTCCACTGGTTCTGGAGGGGGCCTTGAGCCCAGTGTGCTTCATCCTGGGAAGGATAGGGTGAGTAGATGGCTCCTTCCACTGGTTCTGGAGGGGGTATTGTGCCCTGTGATGCAGATCTTGGGGAGTGCAAGGTCACAGTCTCTCACCTTAGTGTCAGACCCACAGGATTTGCAGGGGCCAGAACGCACAACAGCCCATGGAGGCAGGACTATACACTGTCCACAGGCGGTGACGGCTGCTCAGTGGTGGCAGTGACAGGGCTGGTGTCGGTGCTAGCAGTGGTGGGGGGAGGCTCCAGCCCATCCCCTGCAGCCTCGAACCGCTGCCCACTGGGGCTGCTGCTGCCGGCAGTGGTGCCTGTGGCGGTGCTGGGGGTGGTGGGGGGAGGCTGCAGCCTCAGACGGATGCCCACTGGTGCTGCTGTTGCTGGCAGTGGTGCTAGTGCCGGTGCTGGTGGCGGTGCTGGTGGCGGTGCTGGCAGTAGTGGGGGGAGGCTCCAGCCCTTTCCCTGCAGCCTCGGATGGCTGCCCACTGGGGCTGCTGCTGCTGGCAGTGGTGCTGGTGGCGGTGCCGGTGCTGGTGGCGGTGCTGGGGTGGTGCTGGCGGCAGTGCTGGTGGCAGTGCTGGTAGGTTTGGGGAGAGGCTCCAGCCCTTCCCCTGCAGCCTTGGACGTCTGAACCACCATGGTTGGTGGTGGGGCTCAGAATGAGTCCCAGCAACAGGCCTCCTGTCTTCCTGCCTGCTGGTGCAAGCCCCTTGCCCTTCCGGTCAGTAGCCGGGGATTGCCCATTGCCCTTCCCTTCTGCAGCTGGTGGAGCCTCCTTGCCCTTCCTAGACACTGCTGGTGGTGCCTCCTTGCCCTTCCTAGACGCTGATGGTGGTGCCTCCTTGCCCTTCTCTGTTGCAGGTGGTGGTGCCTCCTTGCCCTTCCCTCCTGCAGCTGGGGGTGCCTCCTTGCCCTTCTTTGATGCACCTGGTGCAGGCACCCTCTCAGTGTTGCTGCCTGGTGTCCGGGATCCTCTCCCACCTGCAGGAGCTGTCGACACTACTGTGGCCGTGGACTGGGTGGCTGAGGTGCTTTCCTGGGTTCTGACCACCCTGGCCCGACGAGAAGGACAGGGGTGGGGGGAGTGGTAGGAAAGAGGTCAACGGTGGTGAGGAAAAGCTTCTTAGGGACATTGGGGCAGGAAGAGGGTGGAAGTTTGGGAGTGGAGGAAGAGGAAGTGGTTGTAGGAGGTGTCTGTGTGCTGTGTTTGGGTGCAGGTGCATGGGCTGGATGCTTCTGTGAGGTGGATGGCTGTTGGGTGTCTGAGTGCTCGCGTTTGTGTACTTTGGGAGGAGGAGGCACAGCCACAGTGGGGCAGGACACGTGGGACGTGTGCATGGAAGTGGGGGTGGTGACGGCCAGTGAGGGGCGTGTAGTGACAGTCGTGATGGTGGTAGTGGATGAGGATGTAGTGCATGCAGGTGTGAGTGTAGATGCTACTGGGAGGGAGGTGGACGAGGGGGAGGTGGGGGACACAGTGAAGGCAGTGGATGTTGGTATGTCTGCATCTGGATGGTGTTTGTGTGAGTGCCTGTGGGATAATGGGTGGTGATTGTGTTTTGTGATAACCACACCCGATTGGACACTTATTTCAAGCTTTGTATAAGTATTTTGGTTCCATCTTCACCATGCACTTTACTAATCCATGTAGTACAATGTTTTATAACGTTATATACTTATTATGACTGTGTTCTATCAGCAGTGTGTACAATTTTCACCATTATGTATTTTAACTGCTAAAGATACTTATGAGTATTAAAATAGATACTTGTTTTTGAGTTCCTTTCACAATAAGATTATTGTCAACATTGTTTTTTACGACTACCACAACAATAGATTGTCAGTTCCAGTCCCTGACAGTTGATTCCAAGGAGCCTTTTCCTATTACCGGGGATGGTAAACCTAACTTGCTCGTATTCCTTTGCAAATTACGCACAGCATTACTATATTTGTTTGCTTCACTTGGAATACATTTGCTTTAATTTTGCTTTGATTTCTATTTTTAGGGCGACCGCCCCCTTTTTTGACATAGCATAGACATACAAAAAGTAAGTGACTGTTTTGTATTCCTTCCCCCAATTGGGTTTATAGATAAAACTATTTTTGGAGAAGTTATAATTCTTTTTGGTCCTGATGAAGCGTCGCTGGATCCGGCTGGACCATCAGACGCGAAACATGTAGACCTGACTAGAGGTACCATAAACGGTTCTATCCTCTTGCGTTATTGTTGGGAGTATGTGAGCATCACAACTCACTTTTAGACTCCTACCTCGTTTTTAATCTTGGCCTCCATCTTACCAATTTTGATTAAATTCATGATTAATATACTTTGATGGATAGCCAATTTTAATATTTTCACACTCTCCTTTATTGCTCGGAAACTACAATTTGGTATTCCTACTGCAAGATCCCACCGCTACTCTTAGAGCAATACGGTTAAGAGCCCCCTTCGGGGAGCCCGTTAGGCATTGCAGTACCGGCCTAACGAGGAGCTGTCCCGATGATAAAGCCAGTCATCCAATGTGATGCGTGAGGGCCCTTGCTCCTGTTGAATTAGGTTCCCCGTTGCCCTAATTATTGGAACAGTGTACCTTTATTTTTCTAGGAACTTTGTTTGGGAGATTGTACACTGGACCACGAACCTCCCGGTCCCTCTCTTTTTGCTTCCTGATGTATGTACAGCAGCTTTGCTGTGGGACCTTTTAGGAGTTTCTAAACAGAAACTACTATTATTTATTTTCAGACCCTGTGAAAACCCCTATTATGGATGACTTCCAGGGTTTAAGTTATGATGATGATATGGTGTCAGCCATATTGCAGGCACCCTCCATCCTTGATAATGATGGATCGGCTCCATCAGGTAGTCTCAAGGAGGACTGGAATAAACTTTCATCCTTGAAACGAGAATTAATCAAAACAGTCATGCATGGGACCATCATGACTGAATACCTACGTGCTAATATAGCACCTAATGGTCTATTAGTGTCGAACATCCCTAGGATTTTTTTACAAGATCTAGCCTTTAGAAAAGATTGGGCTCAAATCGCATGGAAGTGTACCAGAGATTGGTTGGTACTGATCATTAATACTTCCAAACGCATTGCTGACTCCATCGCTGTTCAAATTAGTGCTATGGAAAATACTTTGAAGACGACTGTTACATTAACTACCTTTAAAAGCCGCCTTGCAGAGATTACCTCTGAACTGAATGATACTAGAGAGTTTCTGACTCAGCAGAAAATCACTAAACTTCAGAAGGATATAGTCAAGTTTAGTAGGGAGAAGGTCTATCCTTATATTAAGGACGACTATGAACTAGACAACCAGTCCCGGTCTTCTGATGAATCAACCGCTTCACATAAAAAAACACGCAATTTTTCTAGTGGCTCATCATCAGACGGCTGGAGTACTGATGAAAGCACACCACAACCTTTCTATGGTTATCCTCCCTATCCGGTGAGTCATTCTATGCCTTGGCAACCACCATACCCTTTCTTCCAACCTCGCCCCATGATGCCATTTGTGCCTTTTTTAGGCCGCGGCCGGGGCAGAGGCAGAGGCAGAAGAAGAGGAAGAGGGAGACAGGTACAATGGTCAAGGGAGGAACCACAAATGGTGACCCGAAGCCAAACAAAGAGCCCTGTGCAGAGAACTTAGTTGTCAATCTGTCCAAGAGAACACTCACTGTGGATGAATCTAGTGTTCTCAACAGAGGTTTAGGCTTCGTACCGACTCCTAATGAGGATTTTTTCCGTTTACACATAGAACTAGCTCAGTTCTTTCGGAAAATTCGTCTGCATGTGCTTTTTAAAGATAGACCATCTGAACCACAAGTGTTGGATTCAGGACTAAAGAAACCATCATCTTTTGTACCATCTTCAACCATGATGCTGAGTGAAATATTGACTTTTGAAAAAGCTGTATTAGCGGATATATCTCGGCTGAGTCCTAAACATCCTTATATCAATATCCCCACAAAAGAGAGACAAGCTTTACAAAGTCTAGCCACTGATTCAGATATCGTTATAAAACAGGCTGACAAAGGGGGAGCCATTGTAATTATGGACACAGTTGATTATAGATGTGAATGTTTACGTCTTCTGAGCGACACTACCTACTACAATAAGATTACCAGTGATCCAACTAGAAGATTACAAACTCAGATTAGATGCCTCCTCGAAGAAGCTAAGAGCAATTCATGGATTTCCCCTAAGGAGGCCGAGTTCCTTGACACAGCTCATCCTAGAATACCTTATTTTTATTGTTTACCCAAAATTCATAAGGGCGTAAGACCCCCACCAGGACGACCAATAGTATCAGGGATAGGCTCTGTCCTTGAACCACTGTCAAAATTTTGTGACCACTTCTTACAGCCCTTAGTAAGAAATTCCTCCACCTTTCTACAAGATACGAAAGACGTTCTCAATTTGATTGAGTCTATCAACTGTACAGGGAATATACAAGGTGTTATTACCTTAGACGTAGAAGCACTGTATACAAATATCCCTCAGGAGGCCACTTTACAGGTTGTAGAATCAGCTCTTTTGAACACTGCTATCCCCCTTTCCACCCCTGTAGCTTTCATCATGCAGTGTGCCACTCTGGCTTTAACAGAGAACTATTTTGAATTTGAAGAACAATTTTTTCATCAGATTAGGGGTACGTCAATGGGCAGTACTTTCGCGCCTAGTCTGGCCTGCCTGTACATGTATGATTTTGAAGAAAAATATATTCTTTCTCATTCCAATCCTTTTCATACTGATATAAAATTATGGAGGCGCTATATAGACGATATATTGGTCATTTGGCAAGGACCTTTGTCAAGAGCAGATGCATTCACTACCTGGGTAAATTCCCTTGACCCCTACTTGAACTTCACAGCTACAACGTCAGCATTTGGCCTACCTTTCCTTGACTTGATGATTACCATTGATCACAATGGTCAATTGGTAACGAGTACGTACCATAAACCGACAGATCGTAACAGTCTGTTGTTATACGAGAGTCATCATCCTAAAGCTCTCAGAGACAATTTACCCGTGGGACAGTTCTTGCGTCTTAGACGCAATTGTAGCTCCACATATGACTTTGATCATCAAGCAGATACTCTACAGACAAAACTCCAGGAACGACACTATCCACAAAGACTCGTGAATGTGGCCCGTAAGAGAGCTAAAAATAATCACAGGGAATGTCTCTTGACAACCAAGGACAAGGCCCCTCTAACACGAATTACTTGTGTCTCTACATTCACTCCACTGTCCAACGACATTAAAAAACTGATTAATAAACGTTGGTCAATTTTGGAGAGTGGGGGGACGATAATGCCAAAACCATTGTTTGCCTTCAAACGCACTTCAAATATCAAAGACATAGTGGTGCATACCCGTCCACGGGTTACTCACGACATTCCTACACAGAGACCACTGTGGGACCTCCCCCCAGTCCAAGGCCACTACCCGTGTGGTAATTGTAATGTGTGCAAACTGACTAAACAAACAACAGCATTAGATCTAGAACCTATAGGGAAGTGGTATTTAAGAAAACACACAAACTGCAATTCTAAGAATTGCATTTACATGATTACCTGGCCGTGTGGACTACGCTATATTGGGATGACTACACGCCCTGTTAAGATACGTATTAATGAGCATAGGAGTAACATCAGATGCCACAGGGTCACTACCAAACTTTGTGCGCACTTTTTAGATACTCCGCATACCCCAGACGACCTTTGTTGGGTGATCTTGGAAGCTCCGAGAGTCAGTTCGAATGCCTCCGATGTTCTCTTTAGAATTGAACAACGTTGGATCTTTAGATTAGGGACTTCTGTGCGGGGATTAAACAATGATATTCCGTGGACTACACTTTCCTTTTGATTCCCTGAGCCCAAGAAGTTTTCTTTTAGGTCATTAGTGGTGTACGAAGCTTGTTTCCGCACCACAAAAATACTCATTCGTATTAGATTATTGTTCTTACCATCTTAACAATATTAAATCTACACTGAGAGATTTTTGTCACTATCGATTATAACGTGGACTAACTCCCCCCTTTTTACATTTATTTACCAGTACAATTTGATATGCAGATTGTCTGTTACCATTGTTTGACACTTGTATAATATCGTTTTTACGCTGTAGACGAAGTCTTTTAACTATTTTTGTTGACTGGTCGACACAGTCCGTTTTCTATTTCTAGTATTTTTGTACGCGCGAGCCGGAAAAGCTTTCCGGGCTCGCGACAACTCATAAATACACCGCCGAGCGCCCAGCCAGTTGTCTATGGGGACGCTGTCAGGCGGGTAGGTAAAAGAACCTACGAACAACATTCCAAAAGTAAGTGCTATCTTTTTCATTTTTACCGCGTTTCCACGCGGATTGGCATACCCGCACCAGACATGATTGTCTGTGAAACAGTGTCCCTGCCAATTGGACCTGGTATTAGAGTGGTCTATCGGACTTCGAGTCAATAGTTCCGATTTTTTAGCACTTGGGTGTCAACATAGTTTCTATATTTTGTAACCACGTTTGTGATAACCACACCCGATTGGACACTTATTTCAAGCTTTGTATAAGTATTTTGGTTCCATCTTCACCATGCACTTTATTAATCCATGTAGTACAATGTTTTATAACGTTATATACTTATTATGACTGTGTTCTATCAGCAGTGTGTACAATTTTCACCATTATGTATTTTAACTGCTAAAGATACTTATGAGTATTAAAATAGATACTTGTTTTTGAGTTCCTTTCACAATAAGATTATTGTCAACATTGTTTTTTACGACTACCACAACAATAGATTGTCAGTTCCAGTCCCTGACAGTTGATTCCAAGGAGCCTTTTCCTATTACCGGGGATGGTAAGCCTAACTTGCTCGTATTCCTTTGCAAATTACGCACAGCATTACTATATTTGTTTGCTTCACTTGGAATACATTTTCTTTCATTTTGCTTTGATTTCTATTTTTAGGGCGACCCCCCCCTTTTTTGACATAGCATAGACATACAAAAAGTAAGTGACTGTTTTGTATTCCTTCCCCCAATTGGGTTTATAGATAAAACTATTTTTGGAGAAGTTATAATTCTTTTTGGTCCTGATGAAGCGTCGCTGGATCCGGCTGGACCATCAGACGCGAAACATGTAGACCTGACTAGAGGTACCATAAACGGTTCTATCCTCTTGCGTTATTGTTGGGAGTATGTGAGCATCACAACTCACTTTTAGACTCCTACCTCGTTTTTAATCTTGGCCTCCATCTTACCAATTTTGATTAAATTCATGATTAATATACTTTGATGGATAGCCAATTTTAATATTTTCACACTCTCCTTTATTGCTCGGAAACTACAATTTGGTATTCCTACTGCAAGATCCCACCGCTACTATTAGAGCAATACGGTTAAGAGCCCCCTTCGGGGAGCCCGTTAGGCATTGCAGTACCGGCCTAACGAGGAGCTGTCCCGATGATGAAGCCAGTCATCCAATGTGATGCGTGAGGGCCCTTGCTCCTGTTGAATTAGGTTCCCCGTTGCCCTAATTATTGGAACAGTGTACCTTTATTTTTCTAGGAACTTTGTTTGGGAGATTGTACACTGGACCACGAACCTCCCGGTCCCTCTCTTTTTGCTTCCTGGTGATTGTGTTTGCCTGAACCACTCCTGTGTGTTGTCCTGGGTGTATGCTTGTCTGCCTGTGTGCTTGGGATAGGTTGGGGTTGAGGGGATTGGGTAGAGGAAGTTGGAGGGGGGATGCTAGAAACAGGGACAATGGCTGCCATCAGGTATGAGGCCGGAGCCTGGATTGATCTCTGTTGGGCCGCCATGCCAGAGTGAATGCCTTCCAGCAATGCATTTGTTTGTTGCAAATGGGCTGCCAGCCCCTGGATGGCATTCACAATGGTTGACTGCCCAACAGAGATGGATCGCAGGAGGTCAAAAGCCTCCTCACTCAGGGCAGCAGGGCTAACTGGAGCAGGGTCTGAGGTGCCTGGGACGAAGGAGATGCCCACCCTCCTGGGTGAGCAGGCACGGGAAACATGCTGAGGGTCTGCTGGAAGGGTGGTGCTGATACGGGGGTGGCAGCTGTACCTGTAGTTGGGGTGGGCACAGAGGTGTCCGCCACCACCAGGGAGCTTCCATCAGAGGAGGTATCACTGTCAGAACTGCCCCCTCCTGTCTCTGCCGTGGTGCTCCCCTCGTCCTCCGTCTCACTGGTGCCCTCACACTCAGTGGATTCGGCCTCCTGGGCCCTGCGGGATGCAGCTCTCCCTGTCACCGGTGCCTCTGCTCCTCCGCCAGATGATGCTAATGCACATAGGGACAGGGTGACAAAACAAAAAGGGGGGGGAGACAAAGGATACCCTTGGTCAATGGTGGCAACAACACCACAGTTGGCGTACACAGCACACACACACACCGGGAACAGCCCTACGCACTAGGCAACACACTAACAGTCACAATGCTAGTCACCTGCCCATGGAGAGGGATACCTAACGCAAATTGCAGCATACCTGAGACCCACAGACACCTGCCCAGTAGTGGATGCCTACTAGCTTGGTTGGAGGAGGATGACATCAGAACCAGCCCAACATGGGCCCTACCCTGCAATGTCCGGCCTGGCCTAGGGGCACCCACAGGCCCACATCCCCCACCCGGATGCCACCCCACCACACGCAATTCATATATTGGGGCACTGTACTCACCCCCTTGTGGCTGCTATGATGCCCCCAAGCACCCATCTCCGGATAGGCCACCACCAGTATGCAGGCCATCAAGGGGGTCAGGGTTCGATGGGCACCCCTTCCTCGTTAGGAGGCCATCCCCAGCTGGGCCTCCGCCGTCTTCAATGCCCAGCATCTCAGGTCCTCCCACCGTTTCCGAAAGTGGGTGCTCTGCCTGCCGTAGACCCCCAGGGTCCGCACGTCCTTGGCGACGGCATGCCATATACCCTTTTTTTGATGGGCGATGACCTGCAGAGAAATACACATAGGAAAAGGTGTCAGTCAGACCGTCCTGCCTGTTACACTCATTGCCCACCATAGCCCTCACATCCCTTTATGCACAGACATTGCCCACCATATATGCAGCACGCTGCCCAGGGCCCTTCCACCAACCCCCCCTACACGAGGCCTTCACACAAACCACTCCATGCATTCATGCCCCATGCATCATGCTCACAGTGTACTCACCTGTTGGTCTGGAGGCCCACACACCATTCGGTACTGTGGTAGGACCCCATCCACCAGTCTCTCTAACTCCACAGCGGTGAAGGCAGGGGCCCTTTCCCCAGTGACACGAGCCATGGTCGGTTCCAGACACAGGTCCAGCAGCACAATTAAGTCCACCTGTCCCTCCATACAGGACAGGCAGACTTAATTTCGGGGGGGGGGGCAGGCCATGGCACCTAACTGCATCACAGTATACATAGGCACCATGTGGGCCTATCCAACAATATACTGTCACAGTCACAACATGCAATGCAGTGTAGTGTTTGGAAATATGGAACACTGGCCAGCTGCTCACAGTTTGCCCCCTAGATTGCAACCGCTGCTGCTGAATAGGAGATGAAGACATCCCCTTGTGTACAGGCCCCTGGTGGACTTGGCAACAATGGAGGACAGGCATATTATCCTCACCTATAGACCGGACATGACCACAATCACAGAGCTTTGTGCCCAATTGGAGCCTGACCTGATATCTGCTATCCGTCAGCCCACCAGGATCCCCCCTCTTGTGCAAATGCTCTCAGTGCTCCATTTCCTGGCAAGTGGCTCCTTCCAAGTGACCGTGGGCTTGGCAGCAGGAATGTCTCGGCCACTGTTCTTAGTAGTGCTGACCGGAGTGTTGTCTGCCCTGATTAAACACATGCGCAGCTACATCGTTTATTTTTACCCAAGGTGGAGGATTTGGCCACAGTGAAAGATGATTTCTATGCAATGGGACATATCCCCAACATTATTGGGGCAATAGATGGTACACATATTGCATTTGTCCCCCCCCCCTGGAGAAATGAACAGTTCAGCAATCGAAAGAGCTTTCACTCAATGAATGTGCAGATAGTGTGCATGGCGGACCAGTACATCTCCCATGTCAATGCAAAGTATCCTGGGTCTGTGCATGATGCCTTTATCCTGAGAAATAGCAGCATCCCATATGTGATGGCTCAACTCCAGAGGCACCGGGTATGGCTAATAGGTGAGCCCGGATTCCTACCCAGTAGGTGTTGATGTATGGGTATGATGTGGGCCCTAAGGGTTAGTGTATGTCTAACGGTTGTCCCTCGATATTTGCAGGTGACTCTGGTTACCCCAACCTCTCATGGCTACTGACCCCTGTGAGGAATCCCAGGACAAAGGCAGAGGAACGTTACAATGAGGCACATGGGCGAACAAGAAGAATAATAGAAAGGACATTCGGCCTCCTGAAGGCCAGGTTTCGTTGCCTCCATCTAACAGGTGGATCCCTGTACTACTCACCCAAGAAGGTGTGCCAGATCATCGTGGCATGCTGCATGTTGCACAACATTGCCTTACGTCGCCCAGTGCCTTTTCTGCACAAGGATGAAGCAGGAGATGGGCGTGTGGCAGGAGTGGACCCTGTGGACAGTGAAGATGAGGAGGCAGAGGATGAGGATGAGGGCAACAGAAGTGCAATAATATGACAATACTTCCAATGACCCACAGGTAAGAAACTTTAATTTCACTTTTCATTGACAGTTTTGTGTTTGACATTGTCACTGGCAGGCTGATGTTCCCACTTCTATGGCCACTTACTGTACTCTTTGGCATCTCTATTTTCAGATATTTGTGCTCCACTATCGCTCCTGGTGTGTTGACTGCAGCCAACTACAGGTCATTCCTATGTATACATTACTGTACAGTTGTATTGCAGTGTTTAAAGCATGTTAAACGAAAACATAGTGCAATCATTTGACAGACTCCATACTTGTATATTCTCAAATGGTGTTAATTTAAGTGCTAATAAATAGGGGGGGATGTGCAATGGGCTGGGGTGATGGTGGAGGAATGTCCAGGATAGAGTCCAGTCTATTTGTATCACAGGTGCATTGTCGAAGGGGGCATAGGAAGTGGAGCAATGGCAGTTCAAGGTGGGCAGGGTGACAAAGTGGGACACAAGGGTGACAATCAGGATAGTCTTATTTCCTGGCGGGGGTCTTGGCAATAGTCTCTGTCTTCTGCCCGGATCGCAGGGACCATTTGTGGGGTGGTTCTCCTTCTGCAGGGGGTGGGGTGCTGGTGGCCTGTTGTTCCTGTGGCGGGGCCTCCTGTCCACTAGCGGCAGAGGAGGTGGAAGGCTGTTCATCAGCTTGGCTAGTGTCAGGGGCCCAGTGGTGTGCCACTGCCTCCCTAATGGTGGTGGCCATGTCTGCCAGCACCCCTGCAATGGTGATCAGGGTGGTGTTGATCTCCTTCAAGTCCTCCTTGATCCCCAGATACTGTCCCTCCTGCAGCCGCTGGGTCTCCTGCAACTTGTCCAGTATCTGGCCCATTGTCTCCTGGGAATGGTGGTATGCTCCCGGGATGTTGGTGAGTGCCTCCTGGAGAGTCGGTTCACTGGGCCTGTCCTCCCCCTGTCGCACAGCACTCCTCCCAGCTTCCTTGTATTTCTGTGCCTCTGTCCCCTGAACCTTGTGCCCACTGCCACTGACCCCAGGTTCCTGATTGTCCTGTGTTTGTGGGAGGGCCTGGGGTCCCTGTAGTGGTGGACACACTGCTGATTGATGTGTCCTGGGGACAGAGGTAGGGGCCCGCTGGACAGGTACTGTGCTGGTGTTTCCTGAGGGGGGAGGCTCTGTGGTGGTATGGGACTGTGCCAGGGTTACCGACTGTCCGGAGATCCCTGAAGGGCCAGGTTGGTTATCCAGATCCAGGCGTCCAGAGCTGCTGTCATCACTGTGGGCCTCTTCTGGGGGTGGACTTGATGTTGCTGGCACCTCCTCTCCGGTGACGTTAGGTGGGGGACCTGTGGGGATGTAAATGCAGTGTTATTGTTTCTGTGTGTGTCATCTTGTGCATGGGTGTGTTGCCCTATATGGTTGTTATTGCCCTATCAGCTTTGCCTTGTGTGAGTAATTATTTTGTGGGCTAGGTGATTCTCTCTAGTGTGCATGCTTTAGTGATGGGTGTCCATGCAGGTCTGTGATGTGGGTCTGTGCATTGGTGTTACATGCAGGGCTTGGTTTTGGGAGGGGTGGGTTGTGATGGTGGGGTGTGTGTGAGGTGGTGAAGGGATGGGAGTGAGGGTAAGGGTGGGGGCTTGTGATGGCATGCAGGTAGGGGGGTGAATAGTAATAGAGATTTGACTTACCAGTCCTCCTCCTACTCCTGCCAGGCCCTCAGGATGCATGATTGCCAAGACTTGCTCCTCCCATGTTGTTAGTTTTGGGTGGAGGAGGTGGGGGTCCACCGCCAGTCCTCTTCACAGCTATTTGGTGTCTTGCTGCTGTGGAACGCACCTTCCCCTGTAGGTCATTCCCCCTCTTCCCGATGTCATCCCTTGTTCTGGGGTGTTGTCCCACGGTGTTGACTCTGTCCACGATTCTCCGCCATAGCTCCATCTTCCTAGCAATGGATGTCTGCTGCACCTGTGATCCAAATAGCTGTGGCTCTTCCCAGATGATTTCCTTCACCATGACCCTTAGCTCCTCCTCTGAGAACCTGGGGTGTCATTGTGGTGCCATGCGTGTAGTGTGAGGGGTGTGGGTGAGGGTGTGTGGGGTGCTGTGTTGGGGTGTGTGATGTAAGGTACGTGGATGGTGTATAGGTGATGGTGGTGTGTGGCTGTGGTCTTGTCTATGGTTGTGCTATCTCTCTTGTGGCAATTGTTTGTAGTCGTAAAGGGTTGTGGGTAATGTGGGTATGTGTTTTATAGTGGTGTGGGTGTGTGGGTGTGGTGTGTGTATGTGTGTCAGGTGTGTGTTATTCAAATTGTCCAATGTGGTGTTGTTTTGTTAGGTTGTGTGTATTTTGAGTGCGGCGGTATGTACCGCCAATGGTTTAGCGCCATTAAATGTCCGCCGGAGTGATTTGTGGGTCATAATGCTGTGGGCGTAGTTCTGTTGGTGTAACGGTGTGAATTTTGCTACCACCAGTTTATCACTGACCTTTGGGCTGGCGGAGTGTGTGTGGCTGTATAGTGACGGATTGCTATGTGTGGGTCATAATATGGGTAGCGGTAATCCACTGCGGTTGCAGTATGTTGGCGGCAGTCAGCATGGCGGTAAGCGGTACTTACCGCCAATGTCATAATGAGGGCCATAGCCTCACAGAATGAAAATAAGTGAAAGGGTTTCAGGCCACTTTCTGTTAATTGTTTAAGCTAAAATTTGTAACAACAATGAAATTAGGGTATAAAACCGAGCAGAAAGGGGGAAGGAAGGGGAATCTTCATGTCTAGTGGAACTGGGACAGGCTATACAAATAATCTATCTGGCGCCAGTTGAAGGCTACTGAGAAAGGAGGCATTAAGCCTTCACTCGCTGACTTATCAGTGCTGCTTGCCTTCTGAGATGAGAATAGCAGACCTTGCTATTGCATTGAACACAAACTCTTTTGTTCAAACAGGTATGCAGGTGTGCACAGGCTTTATTGTTTGCTGTGTTAGAAAATAAATTAGCAATTAGAAGTAGCAAAATGAGGGCAATATTGCTATGAACCTTTAACAGTAGTAATGTAGAAGGGATTCCTTTTATTTAGGCTTTTGGTAAATGCTGCTGCCACTTTGTTTATCCTCATTGTGATTACAATTTGTATTGTGTGCACTAGACTAGGATTCTGTTTTTTCTAGAAATCTGTAAAATGTATCCTTAATGTTCTAGTGTTTTTGAGTGTGTACTTCCTTACTGAAACAGGATTTGGGGTTCCACAAGCTACCTTTGTAATGTCTCATGGGATTGATTGTAACCTGAAACACATCCCACTTAAATATTGATGAGTGAGTTGTGGGATGGTTGCAGAACACCTGTTTTTCTGATTCAGTTTGGCATATTGACTCCTTGGTGTCAGGTGGTCGAGACCACTGACCTCTGTGTTTCTAGAAAAATCTAGAAATTGTATCAGCAGAGGCACAAGTTATAGATAGTTTGCTAAACTGCAATCAGCAAATATAATTCTTTTTGGGCTTTTAAACATCAGTTTTGATCTCATTTCATATATATGCATGTATTTTTGTGGTAAATCTACACCTGGGAATAATTGTATATTCGGAAATGCTGGAAAGCAGAAAAGAGTAAAGTTTTTCCTAAGTGTGGTAGTAAATAAACATGAGTAAATATACATTCCATATTTACCTTTGGGAATAGGCCCCAATAGGTTTTGCCTGGCCTTCGTGCCAACATATGCACCCAAGCCGACTCTCTCTCCAGCAACAACTGGACAGGCAGTCACATTGACAGTAGTGTTTACACCTACTCTGGACTTGTACAGAGTACTTCTCTAACCCTTGTACCCACTTAGGCCTCCCCACATCATCATGATGCACCCTGACATCTTCAAGAAGGTGTGAACATACGGGCAGAGTCTTACATACACTATAGAAATGAGTCTCCGACATTTACAGATTTATCAGAGGGTAGTCAACTTACACCTGGGTACAGAGTTATGAAGCGCACACAATTGGTTTAGACGCTGGAAAAGGACATTATATTGGAAGGCACATGGAGACTAGGACAGTGAAGAAGAAATTCAGAGACATAATGACATTGGAACAGAGAGACACAGACATCAACACCAAGATGGGAATACCTTGATATGGAGTTATAGATACCTCCAGACAAAGATACCTTCTTCCAAAATGTGATGGGCCGAGGATTTTCAATGTCGCCTTTCTAATGAAACCTCACAATGTACATGTTCTGCATGTTCACTTTGTTTTGCAGGGTCAACCCTTCCAAACTGCCAACTCATTCCATAATGTTTAATTTCCAGCTTTTAATCCTAAATTTATGATGAGGAAATCCCAAAATGCTGACTGCGTAATGCCCGGTATGGAATTTGTTATGGAATGTAACTATGTAAATCTAACTGTCATAGTGTTACAAAAATAAAGGAACTTTATTATGGTAATACAAATACTAGAATACTCTTAGGCAGTCCCCCCCAACTGGAGGTAGGTAAACTCACTAAGTATATACACATTACTAATCAGTGAAGAGCATAAAAGCAACAAGCATTGACAAAAGTATTAGAAAACAGTGTAGGCCCTAGGGGAGGGCCACACAATATACTAGTAATTGGAATGTGAGATACAGTACCCCACCCAAGGATGTGGAGTCGTTAGAGGGAAGCTGGAGAAACTAAGAACCCCAAGAGGTGAGTACCAGAGTGACCCTCATTGACCAGGAGAGCAGAGGTAAGTACCTGGTTTTCCCCAAAACCAACAGGAGGACTTAGGAAAAGCATTGTTCAAGACCCAAACAAGACTGGAAGAACCCAAAAGTGGAATCTGGCAGAAGAGGACCTTCAAAGGAAGGGGACCAAGTCCAGTTCGTGCTGGAGTGTCCGGTTGTGGCAGGAGCCACTACCCACCCTTTTGTGGCTGCAAGATCAGGTCTTCAGGGGACAAAGAATACCAGCTCTGCAGCACAGGAGCTGAGGAGGAATCCCTGAAGAGATGCAGGTGATGTCCCACGTTGCAGTCGGGTTGCAGTGGGCCAGTGGTGCAGGAAGACCACCAAATAGCTTTGGAAAATCCAAGGGAGGAAGAAGACAAGTTGCATGGCTGAAGAGGACCAGCAAGGCCCAGGGGACTCAACCCAAGGAGGGGAGCCTTGGGTGGCCCTCAGCAGTCGGGACAGTCACAAGAAGAGAAGGCAGTCCCCACAGGCAACCCGCTGGCAGTAGGCACAGCAGTGGCTGAGGCCCACTCAGCACAACTGTAGAGGAGTCCCACATCGCTGGAGCAGCAGAGAGGAGACTATGCTTGGCAGGAAGAAGTGCTGGGGGCCGGGGCTACACGAAGCCTGAGGATCCCTTAGAACAGGAGTAAACAAGCCTTGGTAGCTGCAACAGTCACAGTGCACAGGGGTACTGTCATGCAAGGAGAGGTAAGGGCTTACCATCTCCCAAGTTGGACAGCTGGCAGAGAGGACCAAGGGGACCACTTCAGACCACCACCTACGATGCAGGTTCCATGCAGCCCGTCGTCGTTGCAATTGGTGCCTGCAGCTGCAGGAGAGTGACTCCTTCACTCCAAGGGAGTGCAGGTGGTGCAGGCTGGTATCTCGTCGACCTCAGAGGATGCACAGCCGGGAAAATGTTGTTGGAAGCAGCTGGAGAAACAATGTTGCAAAGCGGAGTTGTCGCTGAATTTGCAGATTGTTGGTTCCTGAAGAGCCCAGTTGCGGTTCCAGTGGCCAGAAGATGAAGTAAACGATGCAGAGGAGTTCTGCTTGAATCTTGCACGTCGAACCTGAGGAACCCTCCCCCCCCCCAGAGGGGAGACCCTGAATAGCCCTAAAAGGGGGTTTGGTCACCTAGCAGGGTGACCACCTATCAGAAGGGGGCTGTGACACCACTTGCCTGACCTGGCTACTCAGATGCTCCCAGCACCTCTGCTCACCTTGGATTGAAAATGGCAGAATCAAGTGGCTACCTGGAGGAGCTCTGGGCACCACTCTGGGGTGGTGATGGACAGGGGAGTGATTACTCCCATTTCCTTTGTCCAGTTTCGTGCCAGAGCAGGGACCGGGGGCACCTGGAATCAGTGCAAACTGGTTTATGCAAGGAGGGCACCAAATGTGCCCTTCAAAGCATATCAGTGGCTTGGGGAGACTGCCCCTCCCAAGCCATCTAACACCTATTTCCAAGGGAGAGTTTGTTACCTCCCTCTCCCACGGGAAATCCATTTTTCTGCCTTCCTCTGTCTGAGCTGGTCAGGCAGCAGGAGGGCAGAAACCTGTCTGCGCGGTGACAGCTGCACTGGCTTGCCAGAAAACCCCAAAAGACTGGTAGGAGCAATGCTGGGGGTCCTCTAAGGAGCCCCCAGAGTGCATGGAATCATACAACCAATAGTGGCACCAGTATTGGGGTATGATTCCGACATGTTTGATGCCAAACATGCCAAGTTTCGGAGTTACCATTATGCAGCTGAACACAGTCACTTGTGTCCAGTACACGGGCAAAATGGCTTCCCTGCACTTATGAAGTCCAGTGTAATGGAGCTGGAGCTTATAGGGGCACCTCTGCTCATGCCTAACTGGCCTTTTCTTGCCACATAAATTGAAAATGAAAAGTAAAACAATTGACTTAAGCAAGCTGATTCAAAGCGCCACAGCTGCCATTAGCATGAGTGCAAAGGAGAGACACAAAAGGAAAAAGAAGTTCGCTCGAAGTCAAACTTATTGGCAATTGTGCAATTATTCATGTAACAGGGTCGATGGCCAAGGCAGTAACAAAACTACTCCAAGGCGGGACAAACGTAAAGCATTTACCAATGATAACAAAGGATATTTGAAAGGCAATCCCATGAACGAGTGATAGTGATGGGCGTGCGGTGGGCGTGGTTAAAAGCCTACAGGTAGATTACAACAGGCCAGAGCGCTTGCATGCTCAACCTAAAAACCAAGCATATAGACACCATGTGAAAGTGGTGACAGTGTTAATACCAATTACAACATGATTAGCGAAATGCGAGATGCATGTCCATGCTTACATTCAGGTTGAAAACCAGTCAGGAAATTACAAGATGTCAAAGTAGATCACAGTGAAAATGCTTCTTATAGTAATGGGTTTCCCCTTTTGGACATCTGGTCCTAAGAACTAGGACGGACATTACTGGGACCTACAACCGCTTTGTTCTGTATCACTATAAAAATTGGAAGCTCCCACCATGGGCCAGTGGAAGGCAACACCACAAGCTCCTGCTTCTCATCATTTGCAGAGCTCTTCTTTACAGGAATGGCACTAAAAATACATGTCAAAAAGATCATGTAAAAAAGCACCACTATACCCCTCGATTGGTGTCTTTATCAAACCCCGATGGCCAGTGAAACATCATCGGCAGTACCCCCTGCAACTGACACCTTGCTGCTGTTCTGAAAAACATTAAGTGCATGTATTCTCTCAGCGAATCTTTAAAAATGTGTACAGGAAGCCCATGTATACATTTAATCGTCCAGGCCCTGCACCATGACCAAAAACACAAATTCATGCTGTAATCGATAGTTATGAAAGGCCAACACATTTCACTTCCACCACATCTTAAGGCAAATTCATCGGGCCAGAGTGCCAGGCAGATGTCCATTTTGCACCGCAGCTAGAAACAGAAAACAGAAAATAGAGTGAAGTCTTGTTTTTTGGACTTAATTTATATGTGAAATAGACTTAATTTATGTGTAAAATAAAAAAAAAAGGCTTTTTCAGGGGTGTGGGAAATTGGTGTATATTTTGTGATGTCCAAATAGGTATTCTTCAACATTACATTGTTTTTTTTTATTTGAGTATAGTTTTCAGTATTTTAAAAATATCCATCTAATATTTAAAAAAATGTAACTCAGACTCAGCAACTACTGAGCCAACTTGCTGCTCCCTTTCCCAACCAAAGTCGTTGAGAAGACCCTCAACAGACTACTGTCTAACTACCTAGAAGGCCACAAACTCCTGGAAGACTCACAGTCAGGATTCCGAAACAGCCACCACAGCACCAAAACAGCCTGAACTGCTACCACAGGCGACATACACTTTATCTTTGACCATGGACATCCTCTTGAACCTCTCTGCCGCCTTCAACCCTGTCTCCTACTACATACTCATTGCCAGGCTACACACAGTGGGAATACATGGACTAGCTCTCAAATGGATAGCTTCCGTCCTCTCTGGAAGAACTCAAGACGTCAGAGTCATACCGTTCACATCAGAACCAAGGACCTCATTTGCGGAGTCCTTCAGGGATTATCACAGCCTCACACTTTTCAACATGTACATGGCTTCGCTGGCAAACATCATCAGATCCGACAGAATCAACATCATCAGTTCATATTTTACTTCTCACATGAGACACCATCACCACCAAGACACACTTCAAACCGTCCATGACCAGTGTGGCTAATTGAATGAAAAACAATTGCCTCAAGCTAAACACTGACAAAACTGAACTGCTGATCGTTGGGAATAAAAGCAGTGATAAAATGAGATTCCCTGTGAAGTTAATTGTTTTTGGTACTTAACAATTGGATTGTTCAATCTTTGTACTTTTCAGCAGTTAGCTGTTTCTTGCAGATGTCTGTCAAAATTACTGAATCAGTAAGGGCCTTCATCTGTCTTATGAGCCTCCAAAACTGATAATACTTGGACTACTAGTAAGCAACCATATTGAACTGAAATTACTAAAGTCAATAGTCCAGTACTCCAGTCCACACCCTCTGTCAATCTAAACTGGTGCATGTGTTATGCCTGCTAGGTATATTCCTCAGTGCTTAATTTGTAAATAAAAACATGCCGGTGCCCAAAGCCCTCCTCTGAAACACGTGGCTGCTCCAATTAAATGTGCTAACACGGAATACTGAGGAAGCCTAATCCTGAAGGCAGCCAAGGTCTCTTTAATCCATTTACAGCCACTCCCTGCCCCTTCAGCTCACTCATGCAGCATTCTGCTTTCTCCCATTGTGACGCTTTTTCGTTTTTCTCTTCCTCCGTCTTTCCAATATGTGCCTTTGCTCTCAGTAAATTCTTGAGGCAGAAGAATAAGTCCCGGCCCTCAAAAATAAGTGCTGTGCCCCGCACCGGAAACCACAAGCACAAATTAAGCACTGACAGTCCTCCAATAACTTTTGTGAACAATGCAAATATTTCATCACTGTGCCATAATTTACTTCCAGTTGTTCCTTCAAGTAATAATCTAATCATCTGCAAATGTTTAGAACGGCAATTTAAGGATAACGGTTTGTACAAACTCTTTTCCTCCAGAAAGAGAATGAGACATAAACTTTAAAAATATGACAATGTTTTGTCTGCAGCTTTGCATAACCTACAGTATAAAAACAATGAAATCTTTAAAAAAAACAATCTTTAGATCCAAATTGAAGCTAATTAGTTCGGAGGTTGGAACTGCAAATAGGTATTAGATGACAAATTCTCTAATTTGAGCAGGTGTTGCAGCCTCGTTGTCCTGTGTCGTTAATAAATAAAAGAGCTTACTGTAGCCTTTTCAACCTGCTTTATATAGCTCAAACTGATTTCTCCATGGAGCCAAATTTTGTAGTTAATTTAGTTTTTATTACCTTTAACATTAATGCAGTCAAACATCCACTACAATAGCAGTTTTCAATATTAATTAACATGTGGCTTTCTGCTTACTTAGCACTATAGAGCACGAACCGTTCACCTGTTGTAGAATCTGCATTCCCACACATGTATAAGTGCAGTTGTGATCCAATATCGAGGCCTGCGTGGTAGTATCATGTTCACTTTAGTTATAACTACAAGCAATCTATGATTCTGAATAAACTCTTGGATTTCATAAAGATCTCTCTTCAAGTTGATGTGAGTCTGATTCGGGACCATAGTATTGCTGATGTACCTCAGGCAGTTTATTTCATGGCTATCACTTAAGGGGGCTACAAATGGGTTTGAATCAGTAAATCTGATTTATAAAGGTACATAGCTAGGCTCATGAGTGTGAACCCTTGCATTAGACCATGTTGCGTAACAACCTTGGCAGAGAACTTGTTAGAGGTTTCTTACTTTAATCGTGCCCTTGTATAGGAACAGAGCACATGGTGTCGTAGTTGGACTCTTGCTCTAGGCAAGACTGCTGGTTTAGGGATGACAGCACTTCTGTTTGTATGCGACTATGCCAATCCTACAACAAGTCACAACTGTCGACCCAACCCTCCCGGCTCATAAGCATTACCTCACCAAAAACCCATGTAGTAAAAGTTACGTTATGTTATTTGAACTTGGAACGTGCCATACTACCCGAAGGCCTCGCATCGCTAAAAGTGGGAAAGGGACATAATGTAAATACCAACGTCTATCACTTGTCTTTGACGCTGATGGTGACGACTTCACAGAGGGTCACTGATACGTGAAATCAAAACATCTTCCTAACTATAAACCTAGCAGCCATCTTGAAACAAATAATTAAATAAATGCACTAGAACAGAGCAGGCTAAGTAGGTTAAAAGTCACTAGGTGACAGGGGCACAGGCCTGCAAGCCAGAAGGCTAAGCTAAACTCCTGATTCTCATTAAAACTAAATAGGATCCACTACACCATTGCTGGAACAAGTATGACGCTATAACAAGGACGCCACAAAAGGAGCATGAACCCAGGCTAAAATGCTCTGAACTAAAAAAAAACTAAGATATTATAAAAATACTATTAAAATCTAATTAAAAAACAGTGAAAAATAGCTAAAAAATACAAAGAGACAAAATGCCGACCATGACAAGCACAACAGGCCAAAGTTAATTTGGTCAAAAAGGCATTTTTTGGCATGACTTTGGAATATTAGAATAAGGCCAATGGTCAAATTCATCTTACAATACTTATGATCTTCCAGGAATCCAGGAATGAATCCACATCGTCAGATCGATGACAGGATTGGCAGACGGATCCATGGAGCAGTAGTGCGCAGCAGCCTCTGGAGCACCTGCAAGGGCAGCACCATCCAAAGTGCCTGAAGGAGCCAGATAATCCACCAAGGGCGGTTCATAAGTGGCCTCGCGAATCAGCCTCAGTCTCATGGGGCACGACTGTGAATGAACCCTCATCGGGAACATCAGCAGTTCTCGGGCCACAGGAGGCAGTGGCAGAACAGCAAGACACACCAAAAGTACATGTTTGAAGAGGCACGAGGTGCAATGAAAGACTGGTTGCACACACCATAGAACTGGTCCGAATGACAGTGACCAATCATGCTCCAATTCTTCCAGCAACGGAGCACCAACGAAGCACCATGCGATCATGGCACAGCTAGGCCGTTGGCAGAAGCTCCATCACTCCACTTAGCTGGCAAGGCACAACCACTGTGTTTCAGGAACATCAGCAGCAGTATCCCACCAATCAATGCCAAAGTCACAGAAAAGCTGCCAAACACACTTGAAAAGAGTGAATGGTCGGCTGAAAGAATGACTCCAAAGACAGTCTGGAAGATGGACACAAATCCAGACCTGACAGCCTTAAAGAAGTGCACAATCCCTGTAGTTCTTAAAACGTTGAATATTCTGGATGTCATTTCTCCAAAGTACTTGGGAAAGTTGGTATTTAATAGGGATTGTATCTCGGCTGATGATCTTGCTATATGCAGAGCATATGTCTCTCTAGCCGATATCAACGCAATTTGCTTCTGGAACAGTAGCACCTTTAGTCTGCTCAGCTTGTCATAATGTACATTAGTAGTATCCATCTGAGGCTACATTTCTGCTACTCTAATATCTTGTTTGGGGGGGAATAGAACATGTCCGCAACAAGTTACAATTTTGAAGACTGAAATTGCGTACGCAATTCCTGGTCTAAAATTGCAACAGTTCTGTTCATTCAGGACCACATAACTTCCATTCAAACGTACATGAAATGCTGGACTAATCAAAGGGACAGGAGTACCCTTCAGAAAACAGGCCAAGTTTGTGACCTCCGCATTGCAAAGGCCATGAAGGAAGACCCGTTTTGCAGATCATTGAATGGCTAACAGTAGTCTCACATTTGCTTCCGCTGAGAAAGACTTCTGTTTCGCGGTTCAAACATTTATATTCAAAGGGCAGCTCCCACTCTTCTTTAATATAGCTATTACCTGGCGGCTCATATCTGCCCACGGCAAGATGTTTCAAGCATTTAAAAAAATGAAAGGTGGAAATGGGCAGATTTATAATGCTATGTACGAGCCATACTGTCGATGGACTTTCTACAACCGTGAAAGGCAACTTTTCTAACTCTTCTATATGAAGCATGGTGAAACTTGCTTCCCTTTTAGCCATTCTCTATTGTTCCCTGGATAAATTATAAGCAGCAAACAGGTCACTACTGTTGATGTATTTCTACGGAACTCGGACATTTTTCAGAATCTGTAGTGTTCAACCTAGCTGCATGATGGAACACAGTTGTCTTTGTCCATGGTGTAAAAAGGATGTCATTCTGAATGGTGTCTACCGCTGATGACACTATATTATTAAGGGAGTATATTCTGTTGAACAAAGTGTTCATACCATTATCGACAATAGCTAAAGCCTTTTGCAAATTTTTCTTATCTATCTGTCTTAAAAACGCAGCTGCTTCCATTTGAGAAAGCTTCCAGATCTCATTGTATATGGCATAGATTAATCTTTTAGAGCGTGGCTTTCTTGGACCTAACAAGAAGTCTTGCAAGTCTATGTCTTCAGAAACTATTAAGATATTCTTTAATTGCTGCTAATGTGTTAGTCTGTAACCATTGTTGGCACAGTTTACCCACACTGTATGTGGTAACTATACCCGAGTGTTAACCCGAGACAAAGTGAGGGTCCGGCCAGCTAATCTTGAAACCCCCTGAGGAATTAATGAAACGTGCCTGACACTCATTTGTGTCTATTGGCCACAATGACCACCTGCCGGGACTGGAAAGTGAAGAACTATAGGCAACATCCTGGACCTTTGCATCTAATTCTTCCTCTGTGATAATTAGGAAGGACTGCCAATTGGTTCATTTTGCCAGTGTGGGGATACCGGGCACATTCATGTCCTTACTTTTTGCTAACCCTAGACAGGTTGTCTGTTGAATTGTGTCATTCAAAATGATCATTTGAACAGGAATAAAGCATGCTCTAAATAAAGCTTCCCTACCCTTGATTTGCCAATCTTGTGTTCCTCATACACTCTTGATATCAATAGTGTTCTTCCAGAATTCTTATGCTTCATCTGCAAATCAGGAAACAAAGGAATCTGAATAGATCAATTTTGTGTTTGTTTGCAAAATGTTCCTAATTGTAGAAGGTGGTAACTTGAAATAATATGATTCTGCATTCTTAAGGTCATGCCCAGAAAAATGTGTAAATTTATCTGAATAATGCTCTGGGCTTCCCCATACGGAGTTGATTTTTTTTCCCACTGTGTGTAATTAAATACTGATCTGTGTCTAGTTGCTTGGTGCAGGTAGTAATGTCCCCAATTGTTATAAGAGAACATTTCCCCACAATTCTTTGTGTTAGTGTACACAGAATCACTTTCAAATACAGTATAATCCTGCAGTTCAGCAAGCATTGAATCAATTGTTTAAACATCCCTGTCATCAGAAACAACACCAGGAGTAATTACATCAGTCATTGAAATTTTGAAAACATGGAATCTGAACGGCCTCAGGAGGCCCGAATATATCAAATGGAACTTTATCCTACACAATCCCATCAGGAATTGATACTGCTGAAATATTCACAAGGGACAAGTCTCTTCTGACCTTTTGTGAGGAAAGATATGGAATTAAAACTTCATCCACTAGCTCAACAGAAGAGCGTTCAGGAAGATAATGACACTTTATAAGGAGGACGAAAACAGGCACAAAACCAATCCATAATAGAAAGGCAGGCAATGTCAGAAATATCCACAGATAATTCTATGGATAAATTAAATAGTTATTTTAAGCCATATATACAGTGTATGTGTCTTTGAAACAGTTTCACTTGCAGGTGTGGTTGTAGTCGAAGAAAAGTCAACAAGGTTGATAAAAAAACCAGAGCCAGTCTCTGCAAACACAGGACCCAGTGTATTACTGATGAATTAATCCACTTCGCGTGGAGGTTCATAGTGGACGATGTCTGTTTGTGTTGAGTTGGAGTAGAAGACAGCCACATCTTGGACAGTTGTAGTTGGTGAAGTTGCAACAGGAATCAGCAAAAGCTCATTTTCCTCTCTCCCCATGCCGGAGGAGACATTTGTAGCATTGTTGGACATGCTGGTGTAGTCAGAGGTATTGTTGTTTCTTCTTTGAAGAGGTATGTCCTGTCGGGTAGTGAGAGGGGACTGGGAACTATGCAAGGGACCCCTGGGTCTACTGTGCAGGATCAGCCACATGGTGTAACTTGATGTTGTTGATGGAGGCAAATCTATTTCCTTTAGAGCCTGGCAATGGTGGTAAGATGATTGTTCCGATGCCTTGTATTCCCAGGACTGGGACCGGTGCTCTGTAGGATGGGCCGAATTCCCTCTTCACAGCAATCTTCTCATGAACCAGATCCCTGACTTTAGTAATCCAGCCTGTAGAAAGTGTTGGCAAATCTCTTATTCCTACAGTGGCAACACTAGTGGATGAATTATCATCACTAAATTGCTGAAGCTACTGTAAACAGTGAGATGCTCATTTATGTCAAAAGGTGTATCTGCTGCCACCAAACCAGGGCCATGTAAATATGGGACACACATAGGCATCCCAAAGAGAACCTCATAAGGAGTGCAAACTCCCAAAGACCGTCTTGGCAGATTATTCAGTGCTTTCTGGACCCCATATAGGTGATGAAGCCAACTGCGTCCAGAACCTAATACTCTAGCTTTTAAGGACTGCTTTAGAGTTCGATTCCTCCTCTTTACAACAGAATTACCCTTGGGATGGTAGGGTGGTGAGTAATGGAGTTCAACACCCAATGTCCTCATGGTGTCCCTGGATGCCTTAGAGACAAAGGCAGGGGCCTGGTCCGAATGGAATGCTGCAACCACATATGTACAGATAAAGATCAGCAAGTCTTTTATAACAGTTCGAGCATCAGCTGACCGCTAAGGCCATACCTACAGGAATCTAGAGCAAGAATCTACAGTGACTAAGATGTATTTGCATGCACCACCAGGTTGAAGGGGACCACAATGGTCCAGGTACACACATTGTAGTGCAAGAAATAGTGTTCCTATGGTCCATCTCTCTCAACCTTTTTGAATGTCCTTGTTAAATCAATTGTGGGTTATCAAATGGGGTATTGACCAAATAACCCTCAAATGAAAGTATTGAGGCTGTAAAGGATTGATAGACCCACTAAATATCCAATGTGTGAAGGTCTGGTATAAATACACATGTTGGTTTAAGATGTAGAATTGACACATCTAGTCAAGAATGATAAATCCAAACTTTTTGTTTATTGATGCTTATATGCATAAAAAGCCACTGTAAGCTGACACGTGTTTCGTCCCCTGTGGAGTATCAACCAGGGGCTTTTTCAAGGCTGTAAAAATAATAACAGGGCAATCAGATACCAAGGACCGTTGGAAAAAGTGGTTTTATTCTCCTGCATCACCCGTGATGTCAGTGGAAAGGGAGAAGTGCATTGATGTACCTTGTGCGTCCAGTGAAAAGTGAAAGAAAAAAGAAAGGATATGTGCAGCCCAACACCTCTCGTGAACCTTATAGAGAAATGTATGGAAGTATAGGAAAATCCTGAAGTGAGTTATTTACCAGAGTTATTGGCGGCCCATAGAGATTAAAAACATGTGATATGTGGAGCAGATGGTGGCATTGTGTGTAGATAGTCCAGGTAAATAGCATTTCTTTCAATGGGTGTATTACTGCATGCAATTATTCTGTTCCTGTATGCAGATAAGGTGATCATAATCAGAAGCCTCACGTACCAATTTACAATCATCTAGGTAATCCTCACAGTTGGGCAATATTCACAGTCTATATATATGAAAGAAATGTATACAAATGTTGTCTAGTCTGGCAATATGTTAATGGGAAGCTGTATAGATACATTATTCTTCAGAGATGTTCAATTAACTTGTATATATACATTATTCAATGTATTCACGTTAATTGGAAAACATCCATGAATCATGTAAACGTTGTTGGGCCATAAGTAGTGTTTTTGTACACTGGGCATTCACACACCCTAATCTTGTTTAAGGAAGTAAAGGCGAACATTTTCCTTATTGGATTAACTGTCATTCAAAATTATTTCAAGAATATACATAATACATAATAACGTTATTGCACCATTAGTGAAGCATTAGGATATATTGAGCTAGCAAACACAATAATTCTACATGAGAATATGAGTAGTCCTTTTTAGTTGAATATTGGTATGGAATGACATTATTGAGCCAATAGCACAACATTTGTTTATATTGAACTTTCCTGTGTGCTAATCCTATGTAAGGGTATGAGAGAAACAAAAGGCAAAAAACCGGGACTACCCTTGCCCATATTAGTTGGATAATACATGACCCCCAAAGAAAAGCTAATGTCCATTATACCGACCGTTTGTCAATTCTGCAAATGCGTTACTGAGCTATTAGCGAAGCATTTTTAAAAAAAAATCTCTTTATTAATAGCTATTAGTGAAGCATTTGTTAGTGTAGAATTCTTATACACGCTAATCCCATGTAAAGGAATGAAATGAAACAGCCGGGACCTGTCTTGCCCATCTTCATTAAATAATGACCCCAAAAGAAAAGCCTTATGCCCATTTTGTCAATCGCTTATCGGTTCTGCAAATACGGTTCTGTCTCGTACCGGTAAGGGACATCCTGGGCTATTACCCTCTTGGAAACTCGGTGTGCTAGTCCCATGCCATCTTGTCTGAGGCATGAGACTATTGTCCTACCTTTGTTTTATTGCTTTATTGGATCGCAGTTGTTCCAACTGCGATACAGTTGCTAGTTGCTGTCACATCCAGATGATCTTTCAGACTCTGGCGACATATTGTGAGTTCTGCTGTGCTGTCCAACAGTGTCAGAGCCCGCGTCTTGTTCTTCAGCAATGTTCTCAAGTATACTGGAATTTTTAATTGAAAGTGCTGCCACCTTTTTCTTTTTACACTGTGGCTTTTGTTGTGGGGACTTGTCTTGTTTTTTGTCTGAAGACGGTGGTGAGTCTTTCCTCTTTTTCACGTAGTCAGAACATTGCTCTGACCGGCCCACTCTCTCGCAACGTCTATCTGGTGAGCCCTGAAAGGAACGAGAGGGACGTGAATTAGCATATCTGTCAGGAGCTTTTATATTTTCACTATTTCTGAGATTATATCTCCTTTTGGAGTTCTCTGGGTGTGGAGAGTCTGCTCTCTGAGTTCATCTGTCTTTAATTTTCTTTTGTTTAGCCCAGCACCTTTTAGACCCCTCCTGTGCTTGTTTGGTACCTTTCTTAGGAGTGGTACTCTGTATTTCAGGCTTTTTTGGCTTAGCTCCCAAACTATCCCGTTCTATACTGGTAAATGTTTCTCTTGTTCCAAGTGTGGAATCCTTTGGCGCCGCTGGCGTACAGCCAATGCTACACATCAGTTTCATCCCCAAATCTAGGCCTGGAGCAGCCTCATGTTCATTCTGAATTGTAAATTGGCAAATGTCGGGGTACTGTGTATGGTAGTGTAAGTCGCAGCGAATACTGTACCCCAAGTGGTGCAGTCGTCCATAGAGGAGACCATTCCGAAAGGCAAGCACATTGTGAGAATTCTGTGTTTTTCCTGTGGTCCCTTATAGGGAAACACAGCTTCCAGCTGATTAGTTTTCTGAGCTATCCAGAACGAGATTTTCTCCCGTTCCATGAGCACTTTGCTCATGATAGCATGTACTGTTTATGGGTTAGTCCCAATAGTGACCAATTGGTATCCAGTGGGTGCTGGTGGTGCTGGACGTACTGGTGTTGTGTTCAAAGTTCGCATTACGAACTGAACAAGTTGCCTACAGAGTGTTACTAGGTCATTGTAAAGATTGCGCAGATCAGCTGCCTGCATGTTTTGTACACCGGGTGAGGTGTATATGTGGCAAACAAAGGCCACATTGGTCCGTCATTACCTAAGGAACCTAATCTCACGGATTGTATTACATGTGGTAGGGGGCCACTAAACCAGTTTTGATGTTCTTGATAAGTAATCGGTATTTCAAGATACTGGTATGCTTGGTACAGTTGTGGTATGTTTGCAATTCTCTATGTGTGGAATGTTTATGTTCTAGGTTCTTCCTCAGGAAAGGTGACCCAGGAATAAAATGTTTCTGTTTGATAAGCTTCATTAGCTTCTGATATGAATGTGACATCCCCGCCCTCATCTCTTAAGCCATGCCATATCAGATGTAGTGTTAATGTATGTCTGACATTCTCGGGTATTGTCTATGGCGTTAGCCATATTACGAAATAGGTAAAGAGATGGAACACCAAATGGGGAGAAAGTCCTTTTAAGAGTTCAAGCTCGAACAGCCTACAGCCTAGTTAGGTGCTCTCTTTTCAGCTGAAGAGGATTATCCCAAAGACCATGGACATCTCCGTATAATGGTACTTAGGGTACCTGTTGTGTGTGAGACAGAGATACTGAGGGCATCTGTAAAGTAGTGCCAAAACACTATTGTTGGTGGCACCATGTCATAGTTAGACTCTTGCTCTAGACAAGACTGCTGGTTTAGGGATGACAGCACTTTTGTTGACTTGGCCAATCCTACAACAAGTCGTAACTGTTGCCCCAACCCTCCCGGCTCACAAGCCGTACCTCACCAAAAACCCAAATAGTAAAGGTGATTTGTGGCTGTCTTTAAGCATCGACTCAAGAGTGTGACATCTCAGGGGAGTCGTGGTTAAACAGCGATTACACTTTTCTGACAGGAGCAACAAGTCTCAGTGACATGCAGGCAATGAAGGAGATGCAGTAGAGTTTTCAATAGGTTTTATTAACAAGACTGCAATCTACTGTAAAATGCATGAGCTGCAATGATTAGGATAATGAACAATGCAAGAAGCAGAATTGTTAAAACGAGAGTCGTGAATAGAAAGATTCCCACCATCTTGCAACAACATGAGATGTGAAATAGGCCCTAATACCTTAGCATGGAGAACCTAATCTATAACCTAACGAGAGCTAGGTGTGTAAACCTGATTTGCCAGTACCATGTCCATGAGAAGAGCCCTCCAACCCTTGTTACCTTGGAATGAGGTCTCTAGATCAGACTCCGTGGGGACACGAAGCCTGGGTCTGCATCAAAGTGACGTGTAGCATAGATAGCAATGATGGCATCTGGTAGGAATCCCTCTGATAACCTTGTCTACACAAGATGTATTTATATAGATCTTGTAGGACCACTGACGCAGGTATGCTCCAAAGCAATAGATAAGAAGGCATGCTTGGGGCGGCAATTATATAAACAATTCCCTCCAAAAGTACATTATGTTCCTGTCACATGTAGGTGGGAAAGGGACATGATGCGAATACCAACGTTTATCACTTGTCTTTGACGCTGATGGTGACAACTTCACAGAGGGTCACTGATACGTGAAATCAAAACATCTTCCTAACTATAAACCTAGCAGCCATCTTGGAACAATTAATTAAATAAATGCACTAGAACAGAGAAGGCTAAGTAGGTTAAAAGTCACTAGGTGACAGGGGCACAGGCCTGCAAGCCAGAAGGCTAAGCTAAACTCCTGATTCTCATTAAAACTAAATAGGATCCACTACACCCTCCCCATTGCCGGAACAAGTATGACGCTATCTACCTACGTTTATCACTTTTCTTTGACCCTGATAGTGACACCTGCACAGAGTGGCACTGGTTACACGAAATCAAAACATCTTCCTAACTATAAATATAGCAGCCATTGTAGGAGAAATAATTCAATAAATGTGCTAAAACAAAGCAGGCTAAGTAGGTTAAACATCAGTAGGTGACAGGGGCACAGGCCTGCAAACCAGAGGGCTAAGCTAAATTCTTGATTCCCATTAAAACTAAATAGGATCCACTACATTGGAAAACCATAGGTGATGCCCTGTGTTCTCCCAACATTGCAGTCTAGAAACATTGTAATCTCTTGATTTATTTTGCTAAATGTGGCATGCATAGATGTTACCAGGGTCATTTTCTAAAGCCCTCAACAGAAACTTGTCCTAATGGTTATTTTTCCCAATTGGGTCTATATTCTTCCTGAACCCTTCCTATATTAATGATAATGCCGTTTTGCCAACAGACTATTCAGTAAGGTGATCATAGAATAGATGGCCACAGAAAATATCTTACTTTCTGTGTTTGATGAGCTGCAAATTGATAATTCCCATGGACACACATTGGGACATTTTTATGTGGGGGATCTGAAATGTTATCCATCTATGTACCTGGTAAAGTTACAATATTGTCAAAAGGTGAGGATAAAGTACGCCTAAACAGCAGATTAAACTTAAATATGTCAATTGTATCCCACTACGATCATGGGCTGTGGAATATGTGGCTATTTGAACCTATCTTTCCTCACCATTAAAAGTTAATTTAGTAGTTAACTCCTCCCAAAACTGTTTCTCGGACTAGATTTAAATCAAGTTTCTTATAGCTCTATTAAATGTTTCTCAATATGAAGGTCTATTGTACATGCGAAAAACTGGTGGTATCATTAATTTTATAGCTTTGTTCACTTTGACAAATTGTTAATTGGTAAACTATTTACACTGTTCTTTAGTCTATGAATTTAAAAATCTCTTTACTTTCTAACTGATATATATATATATATATATATATATATATATATATATATATTTTGTTTTAAATTTCTTGATTTAATTGTTTTTTCACCCTTATTATCGAAATCAAACCAAGAGGCAGGTATTTATCATCAGCTGATTGGTTCTGAAGTATACTGGAGAAGAGGAGACATACCAAATATCTAATAGCTTTCCCATTCAGAGTGTTCCACTCTGTTCCACTGCCACATTTTCTTTTTTTCTGATTCAATATCCTATACTGTAATTGCACTATCCCAACAAGAGCAAACAGCTTAGCCATTTTATTTCTGATAGTGCCTAACCCTTTAATTTTCCTAGTTGGAATTGTACGAAGAAGTAGTTTCATAGTTTGATCTTCCCATTTGACAAATGTTTAAACTGAGCAGGAATATCATCTGGTGATCTCTTATTTAAGGATCTAAGAATATATGAGTCTAGATGCGTTAATAAAGTAGGGTCTGTTCTGTTTCTCCACACTGAAACCAACCAAGATATAACCACGTTTTTTCATATCTTATCTACTTCCTTGCTGGTGTCAAGTCAAGTCAATCTTTATTCGGTCTTAAACAAACCATAAAAGTGAACATAAAAAACAGATCTCTTATATCAAAGCCAAACATACGTGTTAAAAAGGACAAGATCGTGCAGAAGTTAAAACAGTGGTTAAAATTCAAAGTATATCTCAAATATAAAAGATAAGGTTTGAGTCCTCAATATGCATGGATTTAGAAATAAAACTTGAGACAAAAAAGTTAAGAACACCTTAAAAATGAGCTTAAAGTGCATGGGATCAATGTTATAGTTTTAAATGATAAAGCTAGCGAAGGGACGCCTGCCCATTTGCTGATGCTTCTAACAGGTGTCACATGTAACTTAAACAATACCATAGTCACCTTCCCAAGTACTTTGCGCAAACTTTATGAATCTATAAATAATACGACAAACCACCTCAGTCTGAGGCAGCTGTAGATAAAATAATGCTGCTCTAGACTCTCTAATATTGAGGTTCCGTAGAAGGGGTCTTAAAATGCATAACCTCGGCTCTTTGTAGAGTTCACAGAAGAAAAACAAATGCAGCCGGGACTGAGACAATGTTAAATTACATGGGCATGGTTTCGGATATTGACTGTTATAAGCATTTAAAGGGTAAGATACCAGATAATGGACCAAACCAAGTCTAAATCTAGCCAAATAAAATCTCTGATAGCATGGTACTTTGGTCAGATAAGGTTCCATACCAGGCCTGAACTGTTTTTAGGGTTGAGCGCAAAGCACTCTGTCCCTGTTGTTATCTCTCTGCTGGCTTGTAACCATGCCCATGTCAGGCCCATCACTTTGGTTGGTTTGTAGGCTCGCCTTTTACAATTTGTTTCATTTAATTAGTGAAAGACATGCATACGCCATACCTTTTCTGGTGTTTAGCCTGCCTCGAGTGCAGCGGTCAACTACGGAAAACATACGAGGCTCTGTGTTTTCCGTATGGTTTCTGGACTACTTTTTTTCTTAATTTCGTAGGCAGTGCGATCTTGCTGGGCAGTAGTCTAGCGCTTTTCATGACATCGACCCTGTTGCATGGATATTTGCACTTTTGCTGGTTACATGGATAATTGCACTTTTGCTGATGTTTCACTGCAAGCCAACTTCTGTTTCCTTTTGTGTGTTTGCTTTGCGCTCATGGCGGCCGTCGGCTCGCTTATGTGACACTGTTTTACTTTTCAGTTTATGTGGCAAGAAAAGTTTGGTTACTGATGTGAAACTGTTTTACTTTTCAGTTTATGTGGCAAGAAAAGTCTTGTTAGAGGTTTACAGCGCTAATAGCTGAAACTCAAGAAAACGCGAGACCCATTGGATTGCAAATGCTTGTTTTCTTTGACCCCAACATCATTCTGTTGGTGGCTAGGAAGTTTAGTAGTTTATTCTTTACAAGAGCCTTAGTAGAGTGTTTGTTGTCTGGGTGTTTTCGTAAAGATCAATCCTGTTGATCTTCGACATGCGTGAAACATCTAAATTTATGGGAGCATCCCAATTTTACACAGTCAGTGATCATTATTTGGCCTAGCACATTCTCAGGCCTAGACCAGACCGACAACACCAGCAAGGTTGGGGCTAGTCTTGTAATATCTTTTAGATGTAGAAGTGTTAATCCTTGCGCCATAAGAAGCAACCGACACAGATCAAGTTTTGTAGATGGTGATAGTAGCATCAGGTGGTATGGACCCTAATTTTGTGGCAAATTTAAACAGTGTGGTTTTCTAATTGCACTGTCCTAACACCCAACAGATGCTTCCAAGAGCCCATACTATCAAAGGGGACTCCAGGGTAGGTGAAAGTAGGTACCCACTGGAGAGCAGTGCTGTTGATGTTAAAAGAAGAGATCTTGCTCAGAGGTCAACCACACATCACTGCAAAGGATTTTGCCTTATTGATAGACAGACCCAAATTGTACATGAAAGCAACAAACCTGTCTAAGAGCTTCTGAAGACCCCACCCTGTCTGGCCATTAAGCCACAGTCATCAGCATACATTAATACCGGCAGTGGCCTAGTCCTGACCCGTGAAGGGTCTGCTTCTAACTCAGCCAAATAATCAACAAGCCAATTGATGTAAAACTAAAAAGGAAGGGGGCAGCACACAGCCCTGTCTGACCTCTTTTCTATTTTTAATGGGAGCTGAGCATTCTCCATTTACCCTGGCTTCCACATCCTTGTGGACCTGCAAAAGTAAGGGAATGATCCCGGATCATCGCCCTTCTTTGTTAGCCTATCCCACAGCCTCCACCTTACAACATTATTGAAGACTGCATGGAGGTCCATGAATGCTAGGAAGAGGCACCTTTCTTTGGACATATTTGTTGATTAATAGATGGAGGTTCAGGCACTGGCCAGTTGTCCCAAGTCCCTATCTGAAACAGTACTGGGCCATTGCTAAAATAGCCTTCTCTTTCCACAGTTCTCCAGATGGTCCAATAATATCCTACCCCATACCTTGGCAGTGGAATCTATTAAAGATATCGGGCAGTAGCATTGAGGGTAACCTCCATCACCCTCTTTAAAGATTGGGACGATTATTACTTTAGACCAGGATTTAGGTGGACCAATACTAATTGCACTTTGAAGCACATTCACCAGGATTGGACCCCAGAGTATCAAGTTAATTTTATAATCATCAGTTGGGACCCCATCAGTTCTCGGTGCTTTATTGCCCGGGCACCTTTCCATCAAGGATATAACGTCTTTGAGTGAGATTTTTAACTGCTCAATATCCCTTGGTACATGAATCTCAATGGGGGCGGATCAGTCATTACAGGCTAAATTATGGGAATCATATACAGCGGAAACATTCTTGACCCTGGCATGTTCGATTATAGTCACATCTAAGTTAGTAGTGTGGCTATTCATGAAAAAGGGGGCATCCAGTATCTCCCAGAATTTTGTTGCATCATTCCTAGCACAGGCGACAGTTAATTGCTCCCAGCCCTCCCTTCTGAGGCTTTTCTCATCTCAATGGTTTCTTTGTAGTGTTTTCTAAGCTTTCTAATCTTCCCTGGTATAATTTTAAATTTCTTGCAAGAGACTACAGTGTGCTTGGACGCATGTTTTTTAAAATTATTTCTTACGCTTTGGGGACTGGTGCTGTTGGAATACTGTTAATGACTCAGTTGCCTTCTTACAAATTTCGAGAAAGGCTCCCATCACACTTGTTGGGTCTGGGTCGCTACTCAGGCAAAGCTTGAAGTGCTCCCTTTGACTGTTCAGAAGAAGTGCCAGAAACACACTCCGGGCCAACACTTCTCCATTTGCTTTATACCCCCCTATTCCTAGAGAATGCATTCAGAGACACCATCTTATTATGGGTTGTTAAAGGCAGATCTAGAAAGAGACTTAGGCCCTGATTTAGATATTTCTTGGAGGAGTTACTCCGTCACTGCGGTGACGGATATCTATTCTGCCGGATTTAGAAGTTGGCAGAAAGGATATCCATCACTGTTGTGATGGAGTAACCCCTCAATTTCTAAATCAGGCCTTTAGTCCCAAAGGGTTATGATCACTTATTGGGCATTTTATAATGGAGGACTTGCACACCTTCCTGGCCCATGACTTGGATAATGCAATCAGGTCAATCAGATAAAAAATTTCTCTGCCTGTAAATTTTACCTGTTTAAACATTTTTGAGGGAGCCAAATCTATGGCCTGAAGGTGGTCATGAGTAGTCAATAGCCCATTCAGATTTTTGCTGAAAGAGTTTTGCTCAAAATAGGAGAGATTGCAAGATTCCTCAGCTCTCACTCTGCAAACATTGTCATTAGAAACAGAACAAAATCTATGGTTAACCCTCCCCCCCCAAATAATATAACAAAATCCTCGGTTAGCCACAGAAGTGTCATGTCTAAGGCATTCATGAGTGATTCAATAACAAAAATATCATTTTTAGCGACATTATTATGATTAAAATTAATAGGCACTAAAAGTGGAATTCCTGAATTCGACATACAAAATTATCTGACAAAAGGGAGAGTCTGCATAGACCTTACCTACCCTGGCTGGCAGGTGGTACTCACTAGGGTTAACAGACCACAACTGTGCCGTCCTGACATTGACAACATCGCAGGGGTGAATTTCACTTCAAAACTATTAATATGTATATTCGTACTGGACCATGTCTCTCGAAAAGAGACAATCTGATGTTGAGTTACCAGTTTTACCTAATTGTTATCAGTCAACTTGTTGTGTATCCCTGCAATGTTCCAAAACAAGGCTTACATCATGGTTAGGATGGCTGTTCGCTGCTTCACCTGAGGGCCCCAGGCCTTGTTTGAAGAATTTTGGAAATTTCACGGGCCCATCAGATGTTGAAACATTATCCTGCAGGAATCTGCCCTCCATATTGGGTATCTTATAGAGTGGCTGACCAGTAGAACTTGCTGCCTTCACAATTGCATCCGATGGGGCAAGGTGGCAGTCAAGGCCATCCTTTAATGCTCTGCTAACGTATTGATCCATCAATTTGGACTGAATAGCTAAAGTTTGAGGTGGCTCGATAGAACCGACAGCCTCCTCGTGTGTTTCTGGGCTAGCTCGAGAGACATATTTGGAGGATAGTCAGTCAACATCTTTGAGTGCCACAAAACGAGTATGTGGTGGAACTGTCAATAACCTGTTGCATGTTACCTTGCTGGTGTCATTTGGATTATCAATATTCCTTAAGCTGACGTTACAAATCTCCTTATGGTCATATAGCATTCTGATTTGTTTTTAATATTACGTCCATGTAAGTGAAAACGTCACTGCTCAGAACATTCCCCCCCAATCCTCAACAACAGCACCTTCATCTTCCTCAGCTATCACAACTACCACCTGGAGGTGGTGACTGATCCCAAAACGACCAATCTCTTTGAGGACCTGTCCAACCTTGGACTAACACAGTGAGTGGAAACCCCGACAAGATGCTGCAGGACACCTACCAGACCCCATCTTCACCAGCTTGAGCAACATCACAGTAGACAAGCACACAAAGATCATCTGGTACATCCACACCCTCATCAACTTCAGCATACCCACCATACACCACTGCAGATACACCATCATCAAGTCTGCATGATAGGATTGGAGCAAGTTCTCAGAAGCATCCTGGTCTTCTGAACTCATACACCACTGGCCTCAACAAAACAACAACCTCCCTGAATTCATCTCCAACTTCAAAGCCTAGATCACCACCTACACAATTACTCTGGGTTCTGTCAAAGCCAGAAAAGCCATGAGAACTAGACAGCAAGCAAGCTGGTACATGGAAGAGCTCAGTGTCATTAAACACCAGTTCAAGCAACCTGGACTTAATGGAGACAAAGTCAGAACAACATCAACAAGACCACCTACAAATTTGGACTCAGACACTACCATCAGCAAATCTGAGCCACCAAATGCTCTGCACTCACTGACTGCATCAAATGCAGCACCAACAGCGCTAAGGACATCTTTGCCATAGTGAAAGGCTTCACCTCTCTGGCAGCAAGCTCCACCAGTGCAACCCAATTTCAGAACCTCTGCACCAAGCTGTCCCTATTCTTCCGCAAGAAGATCACCAGCATCTACAAAAATGTTGAGTCTCAAACAAACCCTTTCACCCTCGCAGCCCTCCTGCCCATCTCTACCAACACTCAGAGGACCACTTGACCACCTGTCCCACCATTGCCACTCAGGAAACTGCAATGACCATGCAGTCCATACATTCTAGACCGCCCTCGGACCACTACCCCCTCCAAGTCTTTATCGAAGGACTGGACCCCATCAGCACAGCTCTCAACGTAATCCTGAATGACTCAATCATTACAGCCAGCTACCCGGATGCTGGGAAACATGCCACAGTATTCCCCCTCTCAAGAAACTTTCAGCAGACCTGAAGACACTAGCCAACTACCGGACTATCTCCCTTACCCCGCATAAGTCATGGAAAAGATGATAAACGCATCACCGCCCACTTCACTGACAGCCACCTCCTTGACCTCACTCATTCCAGATTCCAGCCTAACCCCAGTACAGAGATCACTTCATTGCTGCTCCAGAAGGCTCCCAGATGATAATGGACCGAAATTACACTGCGGTCCTCATCCTACCAGGTTATTTTACAGCATTTAACATTGTCTGCCAACAATGACTCCAAAAAGCCAGCATCCAAGGTCCTGCACTTTGTTAATTTGCTCCTTTCTGACAGGCCACACCCAGTTAGTCAGCCTTTTCCCCTTATCTTAGACATCATCAACCTCACCTTCAGAGCTCCACAAGGATCCTCACTCAGCCCTAGTCTGTTCAACAGCTACATGACCCTATTTGCCAGTATCAATCGTGGAATCAATATGATAACCTCTGCTGATGACGCTCACCTCAAACTCTCTCTCCAAGACACCAAACACCCAGAACAATTTCTGCTCCTGCAGGACCGAAGTCACCTGATGGATGAAAAACAACTGCTTCAAGCTCAACACAGACAAGACAGAAAGTAGTAATCTTCAGCCAAGGTACCTCACTTTGGGACTCCATGTGGTTGAGTGCCAAACTCGGACCAGCACCCCTGGCAACGCAAAGAATCTCAGAATAGTAATCGACAGACAACTCACATGACTGGCCAAGTGAATGCAATAGACGCATGCAGTTCACAATGAAAAATTGGTCCAGAACGTCTTCTCTACAACGCACCCAGTCCTAGGAGATGCTCACTGACAGTCTAAACGGCAAAGAAGAAGCTCAATCAAGCCTTAAGGAGTATTAGAGGTGAGGAGGCAACACAATGTCCATTAGTGAAACTCCGTAATTTGAGGAAGTCCTCCAAAAATATCTTATGGGAAGAAATAAGACAACAACAGAATCTGCACTGGCTAGTAAAAAACAATTCTAAGGTCTTTTAGAGTATGGTTATTAGTATTACCAAAACAACCAAGCCACTCACGACATCCCATATAACAGAGACAGAATGTGTTTGATTCCTAACACTACATTTTAGAGAAAAACAATCAAAGACCGCTGTAATTAATTTTGAGGGTCATATTAAACAAAGTGGGCTAATCATTGAGTGGAATTTGAAACTTACTGCTGCCAAGCAGATCAGCACAGTGATATCTTGAGGGTGGAGCGATGGAGCACCTGAGCCCAATGGCATCCCCCAAGCTCTGTACAAAAATGAGCCAGAGTTCTAGACAGAGACTAATATACACCCTATTTAGTTCCTCCATGCAAACAGAAGTGCTCCCGGACAGCTGGCGGAGATCAGTAGGTAGCCCAATATTTAAGGGTGGTGTTAAATTAGTTCCGACAGAATAACATCTGATAGCTGTGTTAGATGCTGAAGCTAAATACTTTGCAGCAATCGTTTTCGATGAACTTAACAGTTGGGCAAAGGAGAACAAGCTGGGCAGGATAAACCAGATGGGTTTTGTAAAATGGACAGAAATGTCAATAAACCACATGTTGCTCTCTGTTCTAACTGATAAGTTGAAGGATAAACACCAGAATCTACAGCTTTGTTGTGTGGACTATAAATCTGCCTTAAACGCAGTTAACAGGAACATCCTGAGGGCCACTTGTATAAGTTGTGTATACCGGCTCCACTACTAAAAGCAAGAATAAAATTGGGAGCCAGAGACAGAATCTCAAGGAAAATTGCAACAATGCAAGGATTAAAACAGGGCTGGATCCTGGCTCCTGGCTTGTTTAATCTGTTCCTGGCAGGCCTCACACAAGTTCTAAATAAGGTTCCATTACATTCAGCCTGATTGAGCAACTTCAGCTTCTCTAATTTACTCTGTGTGAATGATGTAGTCCTAGTCAACCAAACTAAGGGTCTGATTTAGATATTGGCATCCGGGTTACTTCATCAGAATGGTGATGGATATCCCGTCTGCTGAAATAAAAATCACATTATTTCCTATGGGATTTATGATTCAGCGGACAGGATATCCGTCACTATTGTGACAGAGTAACCCATCCGCCGATATCTAAATAAGGCCATAAGATTGGTCTACGGTGGCTAAATAATACACTGTGTGCAACATGTAGAAGCAAATGCGATGGGGATCAACCACTCCAAAACAAAAATGTTGTCAATAATAATAAAAAACAGTATGGTACCTAAATGATCATCCCCTAGAGAATGTGACCAAATATTAGTATCTTGAGGTTAAGATGGATTCAGAAGGAACATTTCCTGCACAAAATCCCAAATAACCAGGAAGGGTGCAGCGCTAATGTCTACCTTCGGTGTTCTTTTCAGCTCCACTAGAAGGCACTAGCAGTTTTGAAGATGATCTCTGCCAAGCTCCTCCCAACGCTGGCATCTGGGTCGGCGGCACTCTGTGGCTCTGATGTGAGCACAATCGAGCGGGCTATTTTAAGAACTTTCATATATGTATACTCACTTCCAAAATACACATCACTGACACAAATACGCCTGGAATTTGGGATTCCTAAACAAGATCTGGCAAGATCCTATGTGAAAGTGCCTATGTGAAAGTGTTGTCATAGATTGAAATCAACGCACATTGGGAGCTTAAATGAAATTCTCTGGCTAGCTATTAAAGAAAACTCTCTGAGCCCAGCTAGCATATACCTGGAGGAAGCAATAAATAGGTTTCAGCTGCAATCCATTTGGGATCGCTCCCTCGAGCAGGGTGTCTTCAAGAAAACAGTAAATTCACTGGTCAAAAAAATATTGACGCTTGAAGATAAAGAATTAAATACAGTTTAAGAATTCCTCATTTGTGCTTTCTTTATATCAGACCTAAATTTATTCCGAACTGATTATCAAAATGGCAATATTGAATCCTTTTTTTATGTCTTTAGATCGTATATGGGACTCGATTTTAGCCATGTCTGTATGAGTATCCACTGGTAGCGATTTTTGTTTTTAAATGTGTAAACATGCAATAAAAATATTTTGTCCTACAATGAATATCATAACTCTGGTAATTTTAACACCGCTCTTTATAAAGTCTGAAGAACTTGTGTCATGGCTTTAACTAACTAAACAATGAGCAATTGATTGATTGATTGAATGCCGATAAAAGAAGGTGTCAGATTAGTTATTGGATTATCCACAGTCAATGAGATTACCAGATCAACCTATGTCCTGGTATCATGATCCTTGATGGGACAAGTACAGAACAACTTTTGCTGCAATGATAATTTGGTAGCCAATTCTAGACGGTGATGTTTTTATGTTATGGTTTAGATTAGGAAACCTATATCTATGGAAAATCCGATCATGCTATCCCCCGGGATTTCCTTCATCCTTACCTTCTCCATGAAGTTCATCGAACACTCCTGAATTAGGCAGTGCGAGCTGCCACTAGACTGCAGCCATGATTCCATCCTTGTTGTGTTTGATGCTGTAACACAAATAGCATATTTTATTAAAACCGCTAGTGGATCACCAGAAATGTCCATGCAACACGCAGCGTGTTGCCATAAAAGCCCTTGTTTATATCACTGACCTGTAGTGTCAGCTGATATCCATTTCTGGGAAAGTATTTTTTCAACCAAGGGTATCAATATGTATCTAGCAAACAGAGGCCAGGGCACACCCGTATAGTAGATCTAGGAAATGTTCAGGAATTAAGTAGACGTCCGGCAAGCAACGTGATGTTGGGTATTTATTTTAGATGCAAGTAAGTAGTCAAAGTCTCAATCAAATGACTACGTGTACAATAAGTCCATGTAGCAAAACAGCCAGATGAAAATGAGTGGTCAAAGTTACAATCAGATGACCACATGCAATAAAAGTCCATACAGCAAAAACAGCCAACATGTGTTTCGTCTTCAAGACTTTGTCAAGGCTTAAACTATGCGAACATGCGTATGTAGATAGGAGTAGATAATTATCCAACCGATGGTTGTCATGGATCTCCAAGTAGAGTCAATTATAGGTGGAAAAAATCAGGAATGGCCATGATAAGCCTAGTGAGGTCAAAATCAATAAACACCTGTGCCGGTCACGTCGGGATCCGATCAGTATGCTGGCAAATCAATCCGTTGATCAACCGGTGCCCATAAATATCAACTTCCCCACGGGCACACCTGCCATCTCCTCACCCACACATACTGCTGCAAGGAGGAAACGTGAAAGGGTAACAATTGGAGTCAGATTTTTATTTTGTCTTTGTTCTTTTTGCAAAAGTGCTGTGCATAACAACATTATGGTACATCAGAGCAATCGCAGATAAGGTGGTTACATGCAGATGAACTGACGATGATGTTATGACTGAATCGATTTATTTCAACATATGCAGCACATTAACAAATACTTTTAAATGACATAGATATTGATGTCATCGAGGCACTCAGAGCTGGGCTTGAGATGAAGTATGCGGATCAGGGTGGTGATGCTTCAGTTCCAGAGGGAGGAGATGGTTAGTTGCAGCTGAAAGCACATGAATCTAGCAGCGGGTCACTAGCCTTAGGAGGTGGCAGTATATTAAGTAGTGGTGTATGAAATACGATACCTTCAGGGAGATAGGGAGGTCTGCTGCTGTGAGTGGCTTTAAGTCCTAATGTAAGTAACTACCACTGTGCCTGAGTGTGGACACGAACCACCCTGCTTAGTGACAGCGAGAGAAGGGGACTGAATGCTGTGGCAGGTGAAATAGTGCATGCATAGAAGAAAGTCCATTTGTTAGAGGTTACTTCAGGTCCACTAACTCGTGGCTAACACACTGATCAAGTACTACTTCTAGACAGGTGAGGCAGATGGTTGCCTCTCTCTCAGTAGTGCTTGTAAAACTCGTTTTCTGTTGATCACATAAGGTCAGTGACAGGCGCTATAGAGACCCTCTCTTTGCAGCAAAGATAACGAGTGGAGTGGGGGGACGGGGGGTGCATATACAGATCTGAAGAGATCTGAAGGTTGAATGGGAAGTTACACAACGAATTTCTACCCTGGGTTCTTTTTGGGGTACGTCTGCTGTGGGCCATGAGCCGAGGGGAGATGCATTTACTTTCCACACCCCAGTTGATGCATCGATTATTCGTGTTGTGTGTCCCGTTGGCGTCCTGTGTGTACGCGCCTGTCTCCCTACCGCCCTCTCCTTGGGTGGGGGGGTGGGGGGTTAAGGCGAAAGGTTAACTGCCGGCTTAACCTCCTGAAGTGCATCTGCCTCGGAGAAAGCAAAAGCACATGTCCCCAACGTGTACAGTATTATCTTATTAGGGCGCTGCTTTCAGGAGCACGTTGTGTTAAGCAAAGGTACGCAAATTGACAATAAACCTGTCCTACCGTGTCATTTGTGAGGGCCCTGAAGAGAAACAGAACATGTAATCAGGTCTGAAGGGGCTGCATCATCCCGGCAGAGGCTGCTGCTGTCAGCTGGGGAGAGTAATTACAGTGTCGTCCCCGTGCAAGGAGAATGTAAATACATCTAAAACTCGGCATAATGACATTCTGTCCTCTGAGCCGGGGATCTGCTTCAAATAAAAGTACCATTAGAGGAGCGATTAAAGCAGATGGGCGGCCGGAGCGCCGGGCTCTTCCTCGGCCAGGCAGGGCTGAGGGGCAGTGAGTGTAAATCTTCTCCCATCATGGGCAGGAATGTGCCTCTGAGCGCTGCCTTGGCCCCCCTGGCTAACCCAGGGCGTATCTGCTCTCTGTCATTGGTACAATTCTCCAGCGTGTACCCTGAGGCTGCTGTCTAATAGTTTAAAAAGAGCTTAACCAAAGTGAGCTGGGCGGTTTAGGCGCCATGAGGTAACCGTGGGCGACGTGCGCCTCTCTTGTAGATGTGTTCATGATTCTGAAAAAGGTAAACATGGAAAGCCATATACACCTAAAACCGGTTGCCCGCATGTACACACGCGTTTAGCCTCTGTTCTGAGTATACATAACTCATATATCCATTGAATGTGTCAGTGGGGGTTATTAGGAATGTCTGGTGTAATGGCACTATGTCAGGGCGCTGTATTAAGGAGCCTTAAAGATCGGCAAGGCCAAAAACACATCCTTGAGTCGGTGAATATGTCAATCATCGCCAATTTTTCTGGTCACAAATCCAAATCCTTGAGGGCTTGCCTCGGGCGATGCACAACGGACTGCTGAGTGTTGAAAGTGATGGTGACCACGTATCAAACCGGTTTCAATATGTTGTGAAAGATTCAGACTCCTCTTATTCTGTGGGATGCTGCTGCACTAGGTACCAGAGTCAGAAACTAGAATCGGGTTCTGCTCGATCCTGTTCTCAATGATGAAGTCAAATTGAAAAGTGGGTGATCATCTTCATCTCTGGATGACCATTCAGCATGGAAATCCAATGGTAACTGAGCATGAGCATATCTGCTAAATGCTAACTGCACATCCATACGTTGTCTCATCATCCTCAATTCCTGAGGGTTTGCATCTTTGACATTCATCATCAACCTGAGGTGTTTCACCTTGGTTTGGCCTTAGCTCTGTGGGTGTTCACCAAGGTTTTGGTACCTCTGGCCATTCTCTTTTACAGCTAGTGGATTCTGATTATTCCCTCATTGGGTAGCTGGATTACCGTTATGTGCAAGGTTCAGTGTAACATTTCTGACTCTGGAGATTTGGTGCAAATTGTGAGTTTAATTGGTGGCTTTGTTGGGTATTACTTATGTATCCACCAACAAGTGGTGACAAGTCAAGGTAACCTAGTTGTTTCAGGTTCCATGTCCTACCCGCTCATCGAGTGGAATTTCACAGTCCAGTGGGGCTTGGCGGTTGTGAGACCCTTTTGGAGACGTTTAGTGAGTTCATTGCTTCCATTTTCAGGGTCCATGTTTCAATTTTTCCAGTGTCGAAAGGGTTGCATGTCACTACACGGAAGGCACAAAAATGGGGTTCACTACTTAATGGCCAGTAACTCACTATATTGCAAAAGTTATTACATTGCAGATACATTTTACATTGTATTATACATAGTGTACCTGAAGATGCACAGTGTAACACGCTATTATCGTTGTTGAGTGTGGGGAAGTTGCCATGGCTGGTAAGACATGAAGCCTCAAATGAGTCATGATGCTCCCCCTCTCCTTCAACAATGGTACTAAGCAGGATATAATTCTCTGTGCATCTACATTTATAGTTTATGCCATGTTTTTTTTTCATGTGTATGATTTAACTAAAGATATTTAACAAAACCAGGATACAAGAAGTTACATTTGAACAGTATAATAAAATCACACAGCAGAGACCTTTTTACTGTTAGGATAGTTGTTTTCTTGCGTAAAGTAATTGTTACCTGCAATCTGTGAGGCAGTAAAAAGTGTATTTCTCACATCAATTTTGCTATACTTTGGTAGTAAATTCAACTTTGGCATTTACAATGTACTAATAAATGTGCGAATCTGCATTTATTAGTACACCTAAATTGTAAATGTGTATGTGTGTTTGTGTTGATACTGTGTTACCATCAAGAGACTATACAAGAGTGAATGTTACATTTAACAAATAGCCTAATAATAAAATAATAATAATAATAATAATAATAATAATAATAATAATAATAATAATAACTATTTGTAGATACTTCTGATGTAATTGTAGAGAAAACTCCTATGTAATGGAGAGCCTCCCGATTAATTGCCTGCAATGCAGTGACTCCAAAATTCGTTCACTCAGTGTAGTGGGGCTACAAGATGGGAAGAAGCGCAATGCTGAACAAAATGAGAATCAAATTTTAAACACATTCTAGATCCCAGTACCATGAGGGTGCCTTGGTTGGGATGTTCTCATTAAAGCACTTCAGTGCCTGACGGGGTCAAACTGATACAGACTTCCAGCCACAGATTCTCTACCTTAGAATATTTCCCGGGTGTCAGACTGCATCCAGAGGATTTTTTAGCAGTACCCCTGCACACCGGTAGGTGGCGTCATCCGGCTCCTTGTTGCTGTCATCCGCGCAGGAAGTGTTGTGTGCAGTACCTATAAAGGGGCCACCCCAGCATGCTGATGTCAGTTCTTTCCTTTCCATGCCAGGTAGTGCTGATCTGATCTGAGCCACTCCTCAGTCACTTTTTGACTGGCTGTTTTCAACATTTCTGTTGAATTTTGTTAAAGAAATTTTCTCCTGGTGTGAGGTATTTAACCCAAGAAAGCGACTGGTATCAAACCATGTGGGGCATGCCACAGGAAAATGTCGGTGACAGACCCCCACTTGGTGTGTTTGTAGTGCTTGGAGAAGGGACCATGACTCCAAGAACTGCGAGGACTGCTGTGCATTGCAACCGAAGGTGCTGAGGGATGGCTCCCACAAGCTCCTTGCCACTCAAAATCAGTTGACTATGCAATGCTTGAGGTCCCGATTGCGCAGAAGCTCCTGGGACTGTTCGTGGAACCCTTCCATAATCGCATGTCACACGTTGCACCAAATCGTTGGGGAAGTCCCACAAACATAAAAAGTCCAAGAAGTCAAAAAGGTGTTCAACTTCTTGGCTTCCGCAGAAGTCTTCAGACGAGATGCGGGAGAGACGCCATTCCAGGTCCCGTGAGTCAGCGGGACCTGAACCCTGGTCTGCTCTGCACTTCCCAGATTTTCCCGGAACTGTAGGAACCCCCGCCTGGTTGAAGAAGTTCTGTGAGGCGGTACACCTCATACTTGGGGGGCCAGCCCCTCCGGAGCACCTTTGGCCCCACCGGTGGGGGACGTGCCCTCACTGGAACCACTCCGGCAGGTTCTCCCTCGGTACCAGTTGGGCTTCATGGATCCCATGCTGGTTCCCAAGACCATTCTTGGCTCCCTCACCAGTGCCGACACCCCCTGCACTGCTGATGCCCCTAAGCAGTGACATCCCCATTGTTATTCCCGACTCCGACACATAGCCGAATGGGTGTTGTCCGATGCGGACTCCGACACACTTTGGCCCGATGCTCCCCAGAGTGAAACCAGTGCCTTATTCGTTTTATAGGCTGGGTGAAGGAGAAAAGTGGGAGGGATCTATGGAGCTATATGGTTACTAGCTCCCCGATGAGGAACGGGACAACTGGCAGAGGCCAATAGTTTCAGTTCCTCACATGACACTGGTCTGGTCTCCTCCTACTGTGGCTATGGAGGGGGGAACCTCTCTTGCAATGGGGTGTGTAGGGCGGCTAAGGACTTGGACCTTCAGTTGCCCACAGTGGCAAACAAGACACATGTCTTGACTGACGTACTTCAGCCAGGAGTCACCCCTTCTGGACCCCTAATCCACTTCACTGAAGCCTTTAAAGGCGTCCTACTCAGCACCTAGTCCACAAACAGCACAGGGTCTTCTATGCTTAGAAAGCTTGCCTGCTGCCATCGCCCTGCTTCCATACAATGTGGGAATTGGTTACGCAAGTGCTGCGTATGGTCTTGGAGGAGGCCCAAGCCCTAGCCAGGCTATTGCTGATGGGAGAGATGCAGCTAAGTTCACCATAAGGTATGGGCTTGACACAACCGACATGCTTGGCAGAACAATTTCATCATCGGTGGCCTTGTGGCACCGTGCCTGGTTGCAAATGCCTGGATTTTAAGAGCATGTCCAGGCTTTATTCATGGACATGCTCTTTGATGGCTCTTGCCTTTTAGAACAGAAGGCGGACTCAGCACTTGAGCACCTAAAGGACAGCAGAGCTATGGCCAGGTGCTTGGGTTTGTCTGTGGACCCTCGCCAACCCCAGTCCTCCTGCCCCTTTCGTTGCCACAGAAGGGGCCTACAACCACGTCCATTCTCTCTCAGCAACTAAAGCCAACAAGCTTTCCAACCTTTTGTGGCCAGTGGTGCGGATCCAATAGACAACATGGGACAGGCTGCCAACAGTTGGGTCAATCCACCACTGTTGTGAAGATCTCTTGGGCCTACGTTGGTCACCTCTGTTTTAGCTTTATTTTATATTTCATATTTTAGTTGTTTCAGTAAGGCTGCTTTTAGCAATGACTTTTTACATATTTTTAATAGTGTGCTTTCATTCCAGGGATATAAGGAACAAGCTGCTTGTTTAGTTAGCCTTTGCATGGCATGTGATCAGTATTTTCTGTTCAAGGTGAAGAACCTTTCAGGAGACAGCTTTTAACACCTAGCCACAGCGTTGCGTCACAACTGTACTTCCGACAAAGTATGGTTTATTATAAAAATGGTGCACTGACCCAGAAGGGACAGAGATCATTCCGGCCATGGCCATCCTGGGACACATGCTGTGTGACATGCAGCTTGCTAGCGCTAATCGCCCAGCCTTCTGAGAGGTGTGCCATCTACATCACAGACCGACTCCTCATACTGTCTTCTGGTATGGGGTTGAGACAAATCCCTTAGATCGGACCAGGCAGAAGGATACACCCGCTATGCTGTCAGTGTAGACTTAGGGTTAGGTAGGAACCTGCAGAAATTCTAGAAGATCTAGAAGCACATTTACCACTGTGGTTCTTTTTTATCTTGTTTGTAATGCTGATTACTTTGCTTTGTTTCATCTGCCTAATTATCGCAACTTACACTTTATATGCCAGATTACGATTGTTTCAATCAATGTGTTGAAAACTTATCTTGCATCTCCTTGTGTCTTGCCTTGGCATGCATGTGTAATACCACGAAAGGGTATGATCTATTTCCACAACTTCTGGTAAGTCAGAGTGTCATGGGAAGGTTGCCATAATCACCTTCCACCACTGCAGGGTTTGGGGGTTCAGGTGAGGCACTGTGGGCTAGCCAGGAATTGGCCCGCCAGATACTGATGGTGTGGATGGACACAGTCTCCCACATTCTAAAGTTCTGCTGTCCTAAATACGCACTCCTATTATCGGCATAGGAACCGTATAACACCACCCCCCTGTAGCTGCTACTACTAAACTTCTTCAGTTTACCCTCTGACCATTATGGGCAACCAGTAGGAGGCAGGATACACCATCATCCTCCCCACCGGTGGCCAGTAACATCAGACTGCTGGGTCCTACAGGTCGTCCCAAAGGGCTACTCCCTCACCTTTGCGACTACCCCACCACCCATGACACCCACTTATAATCGACTGTCAGAGGACTATCTCTCCTTGCTCTATCAAGAAGTGGATGCTCTCTTTACCAAGTGAGCCATAGAGAGGGTGCCCTCATCAGAAGTGTGCTGTATTTGTTCTTCCGGCTGCTTTCTGATGCCAAAGAAGGACAGAGGACTGCTTCCTGTCCTTGACCTGTGCCTTCTCAACCTTTTCGTGCAAAAGGAGAAGTTCGAAATGCTCACACTCGCCAAGGTTCTGTCTGCCCTAACCCCGAGAGAATGGATCACAGAGTTGGACTTGCATGATGCATTTTTCCACATCCCCGTCCTGCCTGCCCACAAATATTACCTGTCTTTCATGGAGGACCGAGAGCACTTTCAGTTTCCTGTGCTCACCTTTGGGTTTAGCAGCACCCCATAGGTGTTCACAAAAGAGATGGTGGTGGTTGCAGCACATCTGCAGAGGTCAGGGGTTCTAGCCATACCCTACCTCGATGATTGGCTGTTTAAGGTAGGCTCACTCTAGACAGTCGCCTCCCACCTTCAGACCATGGCGAACATCCTGCATTTGCTCGGGTTCACTATCAATGTGCCAAAGTCACATGGCTGTTGAAGGCTGGTTCACATCAGGGAAATCTCTCCAACAAATCGGAAGTTCTGATCCTTGGTAACGGCCCCCTCGCTCTCCCTCTTCCATCTCTCTCAGATGCCTTTAAATCTCTTCCTCCTCCTAAACTCCAAGTTAAGACTTTAGGTGTGATACTTGATCCCCGGCTCACTATGGATTCTCAAGCCAGTAAAATCTCTTCTACCTGTTTTGGCCTCTTGAGGATGTTTAGAAAGATCCTTACCCTTCTTCCTCCCACAGCCAGAAGAATCCTTATTCAATCCCTAATTCTCTCTCGCTTGGACTACGGAAACTCTCTGTTCCTTAGTTCCCCGCTCTATGTTTTAAAGAAGCTGCAAAGAGTACAAAATGCAGCGGCCAGACTTCTTACCCACTCTTCAAAATTTGCCTCCGCTAAACTGGCTATCTCCACCCTCCACTGGCTTCCTGTCAGAGAAAGGATCCAGTTCAAATCTCTCTGCATTGTTCATAGGGCCTTACAGGACAAAGGTCCCATCTCTCTGAGGAAACATATTTTCCTGCACATCCCTTCCAGGAGCCTTCGCTCCTCTTCTCTTAGGTATGCACATGTCTCTCGCTTCAAGAGAGCCTGGGGTAATAACTCCTTCTCTACTAGAGCCTCCCACCTTTGGAACACCCTTCCTACGGAGCTCCGTTTGGAACCTTCCGAGCACCTCTTTAGGAAAAAGCTTAAAACCTTTTTATTCTGTAACTAATACCGGCTCTCTCTCCTTCTTGTGTTTCGTTACTTTTAGCGCTGGGATGCCTCCGGGCCGCCATGCGCTTTACAAATTCTGAAAACTAAACTAAACTAAACTTGGTTCAGCTCTCAGAGGGAGCTGCAAAATATCTGCATTGGTGTTTAACCAACTGCAATTGAGTCAGTGGCAGTCCTCTCTCTCTTTCTCAATCAGATCTGACTGTAGTAAAAGACGTGTCACTCCTGGGCTGGGGCAGCAATCTGGGAGAGGTGGACATCGGAGGACTCTGGTCTCCAGTGGAGTCTGAGCTCCACATCAACCTGCTGGAGCTTTGGATGATTTGGTTGGCATTAAAAGACTATCTTCCTTTGATCAGGGGAAGACTGGTGGAGGTGTTCACTGAACAAATCCACAACCATGTGCTACTACAACAAACAGAGCAGGGTAGGGTTGTGGATCCCCTGTCAAGAGCCTTGCGTTTCTTGACATGGCTGGAACATTACCTTGGTATTTCAACACTCGTCAGGCTCTTTGAATGCCAGAGCGGACTAACTTAGCCAAAGATTCCTAGCAGTTCACGAAGGGTGTCTCCATTCAGAGGTGGTGCAAGGTCTCTTTCAGCAATGAGGAGAGCCTTGATTAGATCTGTTTGCCAACACTGAGAATGCACAATGTCAGCAGTTTTGTGCACTGGATTTTCCATGGTGTGCTTCCCATAACGTTGCAGCCTTTCTGCAAATTCATCCAAGGTTCTTTTGTTTGCTTTATCCTTGCCCAGCATGGGTCTGCTCTGGGCACAATTGAAGGTTATCTTGCTGCCTTTTCACATTTTTGTGATTCCTGGACCAACCTTCTCTGTTTAAGTCACCTTGTTGTGCCTAGGTTCTTTACAGGCCTGCAGCAAATGTTTTCCCCCATGATATTCATCGTGCCTCAGTGGGATCTCAACCTTGCCCTAACCTTTCTTATGTGTGCGCCATTTGAGCCACTGCACAATTGCCCTTCTAGGCTACTGACCATCCAAACTACCTTTTTAGTCACCATACCATCGGCCAGGAAAGTTAGCAATTGCAGGCACTTTCTGTGCACCCTCCTTATACCACATTGTACCCGAGCAAACTGGTTCTCCAGACACGTGCCTGCTTCCTTACAAAGGTTGTGACTCCTTTATATGTAGGACAGAGCATACCCTGTCTACCTTCTTTGTTCCGCATCATCCCTCCTAAAAGGAGGAGAGACTCTATGGTCTAGAACCAAAAAGAGCATTGTTGTTCTATCTTGACCACACAAAAGAGTGGACGATCAACTCTTTGTGGGCTATGTAGGAGCTAAAAAAGGGAAGGCTGAGAAGAAATGGGCCATCTCAAGATGTATCGTTCCATGCATTAAAATCTGCTAAGCATTGGCCAAGCGCAACCCACTACGTGCTTGCAGGATCACTGAGTGCTTGCAGGATCACTCCACAAGAGCCAAGGCTGCGACCACTGCATTAGCGGGTGGCGTCCCTCTCCTTGGCATCTGTCAGTTGGCAACATTGACATCCCTGTACACGTTCAGCAAGCACTACTGCCTGGACAGTCAGGTCCGTTGTGATGGGAATTCCACCTGTTTAATCCTGAAGGACTTTCTGATTTAATTGGCTTTGTAGACCCACGTCCTTGGAGGTACTGCTTGGGTATCTGTTCTAAGGTAAAGGATCTGCGACTAGAAGTTTTTATCAGATGAACAAAGTACTTACCTTCAGTAATGCCTTATCTGGCAAAGACTCTATCTAGCTGCAGATTCCTTACCAGCCCTCCCATCATCCCTACTCTGTGAACCGATTATGGTGTAAGATACACCCTTCTTAGGGCCTTAGCATATCACACCACTGGTCAGTTACCATCGTAGCTCTGCGGTCGTGTTGTGGAAAGTTGCAACAGCATGCAGAGTTGGCACCAAATAGGTACCATGCACATCACTTATGGCGTGGATGACGCAGATGGAGAGCAGAACAACACCACCTACTGACGCGCGGGGGTACTCATCAAAAATCTTCCGGATCCAGTCTGATGTTTGGGGAATATTCTAACATAAGGAATCTGCGGCTAGATGGAGTCTCTACCAGATAAGGCACTACCAAAGGTAAGTAACTTGTTCTTTAGCCTCTGGCAGTTGACCCTCTGCAAATAGTTCTGACTTCAGTGGACTGGGCTAGGAGCCAGACTAGCCACACCAGGGATATTCTGATGTAACTGAAATTAGATTTCCTCCTCTGCCCAGATGTCTGCAAACAGATGTGTAGTGTTGAAATTACTGATTTCCTTGGATTCGATGAGGCTTTTGACCCAGTGGCCCATTCTTGGAGGCTACTATGCTTAAATGTGAATCAATCCCTTTTATTTTTTATATTACTTCTTGTACATAATACTTTTGATGTAGACAGTATTCAATTACATTGAATAACATGTAAACATGGTCATGTTATCACAGATAAATATTAAACAGTTAATTGCATTAAATTCCAAAACCTAAGGCACTTTGGGGGTCATTCTGACCCTGGCAGTCTTGGACTGCCAGGGCAAGAATGACGGAAGCACCGCCAACAGGCTGGCGGTGCTTCATTTCCCATTCTGGCCGCGGCGGTAAAGCCGCGGTCGCACCGCCGGGGACGGCGGTGTCCCGCCGATTTTCCCCCAGCGGTGATAATCCACCAGGGCAGCGCTGCAAGCAGCGCTGCCCTGGGGATTATGACCCCCTTACCGCCAGCCTGTTTCTGGCGGTTTACACCGCCAGGAAGAGGCTGGCGGTAAGGGGTGTCCTGGGGCCCCCTGGCATGGGCAGTGCAGGGGCCCCCTAACAGGGCCCCGGCCTGCTTTTCACTGTCTGCATGGCAGACAGTGAAAAGCGCGACGGGTGCAACTGCACCCGTCGCACCGCCGCAACACCGCCGGCTCCATTAGGAGCCGGCTCCTGTGTTGCGGCCTCATTCCTGCTGGGCCGGCGGGCGCTAACATCGTTAGCGCCCGTCGGCCCAGCGGGAATGTTGGAATGGGGGCCGCGTTATTGCGGCCGCATGGCGGCCACTTGGCGGTTCCCGTCTGGCGGGCGGCAGTAGCCGCCCGCCAATGTTAGAATGACCCCCTTTGTGTTTGTCCATTCACACCCCTTCAGAAAAAAGTTGTGTGACTTAGAAGAAGCCCATGCAGTAGTCAATATTTGTGAGCAAAGTCATTATATTGTAAAAGGTAATAAGGACCCAGGGTATTTTATGGTAACTGGGTGTTTGTTTCCAGGAATGATATATAGTGAAATGGCCTGGTTCATGGAGGACAGCCCATCAAGGGGACACAAAACATACAACACAGTAGCCTAATTACAGGGATCTAAAGTATTTCAGTGTTGTTGCAGTCAGTGGAAACTGATGTACTATTCTTCTTTGTTGAAATGTTGATGTCTTATGACCCATAGGGCCTGGTTTTAGAATCATTATTAGGACAGGGGTTCCATTAAATCTGCAAAAAGGTAATTAGGAATATAATGACTAAGGAGACTGAGAGAGAGAAGCTAAATTGTGAAAACAAAGTGGTACTTAAATAGTTGTAGAGCAATGCCTGTTTCCCGTAGTGTTGTAAAAATTGAGGTGATGGCTAGGGTAAATTAGCACCAAAGTGGAATTATGATGAGAATAGAATGGACGCACGAGCTGCAAAACTATTCTTACCAGTGGGATGAGATGGTGTGAAGGTTGTTAATCCTGGTAAACTGCTAAAAGGTATAATCAAATAGTTTACATTAATTCAACAGCACACACACAAGAGGGTAAAGAATATAGCCTCCCTTATGTGAAAAATGTATCTTTTGATAGAGACTTCTAACAGCAGATTCCTCACCTTAGAATATTAGCCAAGTGTCAGACTGGATTCAGAAAATCTTGAGCAGTACCTCTGCATGATGGTAGGTAGCGTAGTTCTGCTCAGCATTGCCTGCATCAGAAGTAATGTTGCAGTGCCTTTATAGGTGCCACCTCAGCACAATGACATCAGTTATTTTCATTCTGCACCAACAGTGCAGTTCTGGAGTGCTACAGCTGTCACTTTATGAGCAACTTTTTGTTGACATTTTTGAGTTTTGCTTCTAGTGTGCATAGTGTTTTATGATCCATGCAAAACCCTAGGAGTTCAGGCCTTGTGGGGATTGTCACAGTCAAATGGAGCTCATTGGGCCCCACTCCCCAGGATTATAGGACGGGATTTCAATGTTGTGCTGATTGTCCTCCTACATAGGTCATATCCTTCATTGCCCCCATGCCAATGATCAGCACCGCTGTCTACTTCACACAGTGGTTGTCACACTGGTCCCTAGCAGACACCTGGAGGGCCCTTTCCCCTACTGGGAAAGAATTCTCTTTTTACTTCTCTCTGCATGATTTCCACGTTCAAATCAACCACGTCTTCTGCTCGCCATCCATCCAACTCTCAACGCACAGTATAGAATACCTTTGAAAGACTGTCTAGGACCACAAACCCTTATTGCTACACTTTACATGGGGAGAACACACCTCTCCAATCCCAAACTGGCCACTCCAGCCCTCCACACTAGAGGATCAGACATTTTGCAAGACTATCCGAGAAACCATAGTTCAATACTTTGCTGAAAATATAGGCACTTCTTCTATCCGCCTTGTTGAATGAGATGCTTTTCTGACTGAATTGGGAGAAACATGTATGCGCTCGGTGGTTGGGGTGTGTAACACTGTGGAAAGTGAGCTGGGGAGAGTCAAGGACTGTCTTGGTGGACTGGAGCAGTCTGCACTGACACGTAAAGGAGCCAAACAGGAGCTTATCACCAGCACGGAAAAGCATGCACAGCTAATCGACACACTATGGCTTGGCAAAAATGCATGTAGACTCCTAGTCTGGATTATCAAACTGAACACTGTCAATGCCATCACCACCATCCAGTTATCCCCAAATAACACAGTATATTCCCAAGCAGCCATGCATGTGCCTTCTGCACCCACTGCCAGGCTCTGTATGGCCCTGAGAGCTCCCTTTCTCAGTCTCATATTACTGAATTCCGAGATAGGGCGGCCATACTTATGTAACCTGCTGATCGAATTGAGGCCCTGGTAAATCCGATCACGGAGCAGGAGATTTGTGATGCTGTGCGTGACTCTACCATTGGAAAACCACCTGGAGTTGGTGGCTTGCCAATTGAGTTCTATAAAGCATAGCTAGACCTACTGGCAACAAGATTAACTGAGCTGCACAATGCGGCATTCGGTGAAGGAGCGCTGCCCATGCGGTAGTCTCTTTTGTTCTCCCTACCCACGTGAGGAGTGACCAATTGGATGTCACATTCTGTAGACCACTGGTTATGCTGGTAGCAGCTACTAAATACTGAGTAAGCTCCTTGCACTGTGACTAAGACGTTATGCCTGAACTGGTTCACCCAGAGCAAAACAACTTTGTACCTTGCAGGTCCACATCCATAAACATACATTGACTGCACCGACATCGAGGAGTCACCGCCTTAATGGCCATACTCAGCTTGTCTGGTACTGGACATAGAGAAAGCTTTCTATATGATTGACTGGGACAATATGTTTGTTGTCCTTGTTAAGGTAGGGATAGGCAGCAAGATGCTTTGATTGATTAAATTGCTGTATGCAGAGCCAACAACAAATGGCAGAATCAACAAACATACCTCCATATGAAGGGGGACACATGACAGGGGTGCCCAGTTTCGCCCCTTCTTGTCGCTCTGGCAATTGAGCCCCTAGCCACCCGCCTGCACCAGTTTGGAGGGGACTGGGACAAACCAATTAGCAACAAGTCACATGTATGGTCCATTTATGCAGACGATGATCTGATTTATTTTATTGACATTCACACAGGGGTTGATATAGCAGCACACATCCTGTGTATTATCAAACTAGTGCCAGGGTTGGGAGTTAACTGAACAACAGTGTGCCTGTTCCTCCTAAGCCTCACATGCCCCATGCAAAACATAATGGTGGGTGACCGCTTAGTGACATGCAGTGCTTTCACCTTCTCTTACCTTGGTATCCACATATATCATTCTAGTGTAGAATTTCTTGAATCCCTGACGGGAATCCAATGAGGACCATATCCTGCCTTCGAGCATAGATCATGTTCTGGCATTCTCTTTCACTGACAGTGCATGGCTGCTTTTCATTGCTCAAAATGGTGATGAAGCTGAGTTTACTCTACCGTTTGTCTAATTTGCTAATCTCTATGCTGAAGAGTCTCTTCCTCATCCTGGACGCCATGCTATGGGGCTTAAGGCCTGATTTATGTATTGGTGGAGAGGGTACTCCTTCACAAAGATAACAGAGTTCCCCTCCCGCCAATATAGTGGACCACCCACCGAATGTAATTTCGGGTGGACCTTAAGTTTGTACACAGTGGAGACTACGCTGTCTCTGCTGTGGCCAAACTTCTCAAACGGCCCGGACGAGTAAGGGCCGTAGGAGAATTGACTATATGTCTGCCTACCCAATATAGATCGGCGGACATGTTATTATTTTTTACTGTCCTTTACAACCAGATAAAACTTGGTTGCAAGGAACATTAAATGCATTGTAATGCTCCCCTTGACAAGGGGGAGGCCTCCCATGGTGACGGGAGCATTACTTTTTTCCTTTTCAAAAAGAAAACCCAGTTTTTGGATTTTTTAGTTTGAAAAGAATAAAAGAATTCCGTTTGCTGCAGCGAAGCGTGCTTATGACGCAGCCCCGTAGCAAACAGTAAAATTCATTGACAGGAACCACAGTGAAGGCGACTCCTGCCCATGCCTTTATAAATGACTGCCTGCTAGGCAGTCATTTATAAATTTGGCGGTCGGAGCAGTCTCTGCCTGGCTGACAGAAAGTCCTCCTCTAGGCCAAGGTCAAGGTACAATAGAGAGCAAGGAGGCCTAGGGGGTCCCTTACTTTGAGCACTAATATTTAACAGCACTCCAATGGCCTCTGTGCTGTTTTGGGCCCACACTTCATCAAAGTGGGGCATGCTGATACGCGGACCACTCGGGATGCCATCTGAGAATTTTTTACCCCAACATTGATCTTGCCAGCAACTTCTAACAAATTGGCGTTCATTGTCTATGACACCTACCTTAGGGCTCTAAAGGTTACTCCAAAAATAATACAGTATTCACCAGAAATTCCCCTGGCAAGCATACGCAGTTTCCGACAGGCCACAAAGGGAGATACAGCAGTGGCATAGGATAACGCTGGGAAGACATCTCATTGCAAAGCTGGAGCACATTTGTGTGAATTACTAACACAGAACCACTATTGCCATCCCCCTACCTGGACATTATACATGATCAGGGAGAGCAGGAGACTGATCTCCTGTCTCGTTAGGGCCATTCCATATAAGAGGCAACCCTCCCCCCTTGGCTAAGCTCCATACTAAGTGGTAGTAGGATGGTGGACGCCCCTTCATGCAGAAGGAGTGGGAAAGATCTCTCTCTCTTCCATCTGATGCCTTTTGGCATGATCTTCTGTTTTGGTGTTTCATCACCCAGTTTATGATTAGGCTGAAGAGCAATGCTGACATCACGCATTCCCCGTTTCACACCAGCCTTGACTTCAAAGCTGTATTCACTGCCTCCCACCTTGCAGGTAAAATTATAATAGAAACTCTTAATGAGGAGAACTATCTGCTGTGGTGTGCCGTAGGCTCTCAGTATATTCCAAAGACTGTAATGATGGATAGATACTGACAAAATGATGATGTTGATGTAAATTTGTCCCTGCCATTCTGTTCACTTCTCTGTGATGTTGTGTAGAGTAAAAGTCTGATCAACATACCCTTTGCGGAACCCAGCCTGTTAGTTTCTTAACTGTTCTTCCACAGCATGAGAAATGTGCTGTATAATGATTTTTGCCGGGAGTGACGGAAAGGTGATTCCACGCCAGTTGTTACATTTGGTTAATGTGCCCTTCTTTGGAATCTTGATGATGATGCCTTGGTTTCTTTCCCTCCCAAATCAATGTAAGCAGTAGTTGGATGATCTTGTCTAATGTTTCAGGGTCTGCCTTGAACATTTCTGCATTCAGTTTGTCTTTGCCAGGAGCTTTTCCGTTATTGAGAGATTTGATAGCAGTGATGATTTCTTCCTTTAGTGATGGGACGGTGTTCACACCCAAGCCTGTTTCTGCTTCGTGAGACCTACTTTGCACATTGATACAGTTGTTTTCAAGACTTCTTTGAAGAGCTCAGCCCAGCATGCTTTCTGCTCTGTTGTGAATAGTCTGCCTTGCTTGTCGATGGTAGGGGTGATGTATGTTGCACAAGATTTACCACTGAGTATGTTCGTTATCTTGAAGATCTTCCCCTTTTTTCCTCTACTGACTACCTCCTTTGCTTGGCTGGCAAGGTTATCCCAGAACGTCTGCTTGTTTGCTTTTGTCATTCTTTTTACTGCTCAGTTTGCATCTATAGACTGTTGCTTGTACTTTTCCTGGAGCCTCTCAGATTTGGCCTCCATACGTTTCTTTTTTTTTCAGCTCTCTTGCCTTCAATAGCTTGCTACGTGTCTGGTCTTATCTATTCTTCCCTCGTATGTATCTTTGTCTCCGTGTATGTTTCGATGCTCTTAACACATATTGAAAACACATTTCCATTCCTTGTTGACTGCGCTCAGACTGATCTTTCATGTCTGCTAGGAGTTGGAACCTGTTTTTGATTGGTAAGATGAATGCCTTCTCAGTCTTGGAGTCCTGTAATATTGTCACATCGAAGTGCCGTCATCTTGATGTTTTGTTTTCTGTTTTTCTGAGCTTCAACTTCATAAGAGCGGTCACTCCTTACTCTGACATAGTTCAGTGAGCGTCTCCAGGTGCCACTTATTATCAGGTGGTCAATCTGGTTTCTGTCTCTGCCAGTGAGTGAGGACTAAGTTACTTTGTGAATATCACATTAGGGAAAGAGTCCCACCTATGACCAGATCATTTGTGGTGCAAAATTCCTACAGTCCTGCTCCATGGTTGTTCATTGTTCCACAACCTTCCTTTCCCATGACTCTGTCATGGTTCGTGTTGTCGTTTTCCACTTTAGCATTGCAGTCTTCTGTGACAATCTTCAGGTCGTGGTTCAGCACGGCGTAAAACTCAGCTTGCATCTGTTGATAGAATATGTACTTGACTGTTTCCGCTGCATTATTTGTTGGTGCATTGCACTGAATAATGTTAGTATTCATGTGTCTGCCTTTTAACCTGGCCGTCATGAGTCTGCTTTTGACTGGATTCCACTCAATAAGGTTTTACTCTGTCCCCCTGCTCAGGATGATTGCTACTCCTTTGTGATGTTTGTCATGATCTCTTCCCTCCTATTGTTCTGCCAGATCCAGTGCACCTACTTTCACTGACCCCCAGGATGTGTAGGTTGTAGAGCGTTACCTCTGATGTTGTTGGAGCCATCTTTCCTGTATCATACATAATCAGCATGTTCCAGAGTCCAATTCTGGTCTTCACGTGGCACTCAGAGCTTTAGTCACCCTGTCAGTAGTTTCCTTGTGGCTTTGACTGCTGTCAATCATTCATGTTTCATGCAGAGACTCTGGACATCCCTCATGCATAGAAAAAACAGTGGTTCCATCTGCTGTTTCTGTAACAAATGTTTTTTGTGGGGCAATGTTGTTAGCCTTGTGCCCAACCTGGAGGAACCAGTGGATTGTGCGTTGTCTTGTCTCTAGCCTTTGATCCGTCTGGCTTCAGCGACTTGCCAGGAGACTAAGCTCCCGCAAGAATAGCTCTCGTCACTGAAACACACAACCCTCAAAAGCACTTCATGGTGGTGATCCTCCAAGGAGTGTTACAAAGGATGTTGATGTTTTTTCTGGGTGGATTTTAGGTCTTTCGCAAGTCGTTTTTGTAGGTTTTGTTTCCCGCTTGGAAGAAACATTGGACTTTCTAATTTGTGGCCCAGACTGTTGAGAATGTGCCAATTTTTGTATTAATTATTTTCTTAATGATGTTCATGTATTCGCAAAAGGTAGTGGCAAAAGTTATACTGCCCGCTTTGTCTTCTCTTCCTTGTCTTCAATGTACATTTATGGGGAGTGAAACAGGCTCTTTTTTGGTTTCTGTGAGTAGTGTCTTGGGATATCCTCTATTAAATCTTGTGATAAGTTTGCCAGCATGCCTTTGATAATCCCTTATTTGTGCAGTTGTGCCAGATCCTAAGGAATAAACCCAAAAGGGTCTTCTCTTTCTGAGTTGTTGGAAGAAGACTTTTAAAATTAAGTAACGTGTGTCTAACCAATAGCTTCCCATACAATTCAGTATAAATTTCATGATCTGAATGTATTACCCATAAATCCAAACACATTTTGTCTGCCTTTTCAGTAGTTTATTATGAATTGTGTGTCCGGAATTCTGCTGTCGAGCCAATCATGTAATTCTGGACGTTCTTTAAGTGGGCCTTTCTAAATTAGTTGGATACCATCAATATACTGTTTCTATTTCACAATACCATTATGAAACTTTTGTTAGAAAAAGATCCATTTATCCTCCATATCCATTTATCCCCCTATTTATCCTTGAATTCTGAAATCCCAAGGTTTGCTATTTCAAGCACAAATATTTGCACACAGTGATTGAATGAATAGTGCAACTAGAATGTCTGTTTTTTTGCTGAAAGGTTGGTTTTTGAACTCATTTATACTGTTCATCGTGTCCCTGAGGATAGCTCGACCTGCTGATATAAAGAGTTCAACATTATTGTTGATATATATATAGAGGATGGGTCAAAGACTGAGCCACAGCCTGGAACAATCAGTCTTCCTGGTGGGTGTAGAGGAAATCATATTCCTTGTTAGCAATCCATCATCTGTGTATCCCTTTGTTAGTGTATGTTCAACATGATGGGTGTGTAATGCTCCTGGTTATGCATTTGGAGGAAGACCTCTTTCTCATAGTACACTTTGTTTTGGAGAACTATGGGGGTCATTCTGACCCTGGCGGTCATCGACTGCCAGGGCCAACGACCGCGGAAGCACCGCCAACATGCTGGTGGTGCTTCCTGGCCAATTCTGACCGCGGCGGTAAAGCCGCGGTCGGAAAAGGGAAACCGGCGGTTTCCCGACGGTTTTCCCCTGGCCATAGGAATCCTCCATGGCGGCGCTGCGACCCCTTCCCGCCATCCTGTTCCTGGCGGTTCTTGCCGCCAGGAACAGGATGGCGGGAACGGGTGTCGTGGGGCCCCTGGGGGCCCCTGCACTGCCCATGCCACTGGCATGGGCAGTGCAGGGGCCCCCTAACAGGGCCCCATAAAGATTTTCAGTGTCTGCTTTGCAGACACTGAAAATCACGACGGGTGCCACTGCACCCGTCGCACCCCTTCAACTCCGCCGGCTCCATTCGGAGCCGGCTTCATTGTTGAAGGGGCTTTCCCGCTGGGCCGGCGGGCGGCCTTCTGGCGGTCGCCCGCCGGCCCAGCGGGAAAGTCAGAATGACCGCCGCGGTCATTTGACCGCGGTACAGTCTTCTGGCGGTTCCCGCCAGGCGGGCGGCTTCTGCTGCCCACCGGGGTCGGAATGACCACCTATGTCACAGACTTTGTCAGTCAGTTTTATGATAAAACTATCATCTTCCTTCAGTCTTTTAATAACAGTTTTTGCTTAATATGCTAGGTTGAAGCCAATGCTTGCTTCTCTGATGACCTCTCTACCCCCTGTAGTATTTTGTCTCACATATTGATATTTACAGTGGAATTGAGTGTGCTATAAGACTGAGGGGGTTATTCCAACTTTGGAGGAGGTGTTAATCCGTCCCAAAAGTGACGGATATACCACCAGCCGTATTACGAGTTCCATAGGATATAATGGACTCGTAATACGGCTGGTGGTATATCCGTCACTTTATCGTCACTTTTGGGACGGATTAACACCTCCTCCAAAGTTGTAATAACCCCCTGAATTTGGTTTGGGTTAATAGCGTAAAGTTTAGTTCCAGTAAGATCTATGTGTGTCAATTTAAGGCAAAATTTACCACCTTTGAGAAGGAGTGAAATTTGAGCATTGTTCAGTTGTTTGGATGATAGGTTGTATAACAGTAGGAGTTCTTCCTCAATATGTCCTGTGAGCTGGGGCGTTTCTGTTTCCCGTAGGTCTGTTGATTGATCTGTAAATCGCCTTGGCCAGGGTGACTTTTTGGCGGCCCCTGCCTTCGCCCCGTCTTTGTTCTCTATCTCATTTGCCACTATGTCACCTAATTGATGAGTTCTAGTTTCAGTAGAGGAGGTTTCTGAAAAGGTAATAAATCTCTTTTTGGATTTTCCTTGGAATTTGAGGAGTACATATATGTTCGTTCCTTTGTTGTAGAATTCCCTTCTTAAGCGGTGATATTCCTTCTCCCTCGACAAGTTGGCAGTAATTTTTGCAGTTTTTGATCTGTTTGATCCTTCGAGTCTGTGTGTTTGTTAGTAGTAAACACCTCAGTTTGTTTGCTAATCCGTTCTAGAAGTCTTTTGCTGTCATGCAGTGTTGCAATTACTTTTGATTTCCTTAATTGAATCCTCAGTCTCTTCAAGTTCCTTTTTACTGATGTGCTCTGCTTTTTCGATTAAAAGTTCTAGCCAACCACAGTAACATTACAAGGAGAGTTAACTGAAATGGGTTCTAAACCGATGTTTTTCTATAAACATAATGGGTACATTTTTTACTCCTCGGCAATCTCGTTGGGATGTTTTATGCCCTGAGATGTTATCTAATTCCATCTTGTCCATATCAAACGCGTTATCTACATAAAGCAATCAATCTAGATAAAGAAAAAGGATTGATTCATATTTATGGACATGCATGTTTTTGTTGTGTTTTTATATGGAATTAAGAGCAAACATGTATGGCCTGTGGGGTATACTGTTCTTCAGTGGCTCGGGCAGATGAGGCATGTGAAGCTATGTATTCACAAATAGTAGTAGACATGCCCTGCCTTGGCACGGAGTCCCACCATCCCTGTTTATTATGGTCTCTAACCTCATGGAACATGCTATTCCACCTTGAAAATACAAGGCGGGGGGACGTGATCAGCTCTGGAGGAGGATGACTTATTATAGACATACCCCTTTTAAGTGCCACATTTATCCCAACACCCCTGTGTGCTCCTCATAAACAGTACGCCCAGCATATCATACGCCAAAGCGCCCAAATTGCCATTTACTGTTTATTTGATTGAATGTTGACGAGGTAGTTAGGGGTGTGCCATTTATTGCTTCCTCTACAAGTGTCACGAATGTGGAATCCCCTCTTAATTCTGCTGCAGTGGAATTCTGATGTGGGTTCTACTACTGAAAAAAAGAGTTTTGGGTGAAATACTTGAATTAATACCAGGCATGTGGAATTACTCGGGCTGCATCGTAGCCCAACTTTATTTTGACGGCATTCCACACCAGATTAGAGTCAGTCATATACAAATCAGTCCTGGTTCGTGCTCCAATAGGAACAGTCACGGCCCAAACTGTCAAGCCAGATCCTCTCTGAACCAGAACGTAAACAACCCAAGACCTAACAATGTCTTTTCAATTGGGTGTGGCTTGGTTCCAATGGCATAGTGAGTATGGGACCCAAGTCTCGACATACCGGTAGCACTTCGGATGTTGCTCTGAAGCAACAAAAAAGTGATAGGTATAATACTTTAATTAATTTCAGCCTCTGGTAATTACTTAGGTCCACATCTCAGTACATCATTATTTTATCCACCGTGCCACCTCACATTCGACCCAGGCACATGCAAATTTGTCTTGGCCTGCTCCAATAGAAAGAGGCCAGCTCGATCTGCCAAACCAGTTCCTCTCTTAACTGGAGTGCAGCAAACTAAGGCTCTTTTCAGCCTATATGGGCCTCTTCAGTCATGGTGACTATGACACAGTCCAGAGCACGCTGTCCCTGCAACCTTTGAAGCTAGGGGTCCAAAGGGTCAAGACCTGGGTAGCAACTGCAACTCCTGATGACTTTAAATGACGTTCATACCAGTCAGTTTGTAAATGAACACATATACTGGAGTAAAAAATATAAAGTACACCAGAGAATGCCCAAGTAGTGTGCTGTACTTTTTCCAAGCCTTGCAGAGGTCTTGTCCCAAAATAATAATCTTAATAACACTGAGTTTTATCCCATAATTCTGGCAAAATGGTTTGCTGAAGCAAACTTTAGAATAGATGACTGGCTTAACAGAACTCCAAATGAATATATAACATATTTGAAGTTTGCACTTGTAGGAGGCTGGCCTGGTTTGTAGTGGTTACCTTGGGTACTTACACCTTATACCAGGTCCAGTTATCCCTTATTAGTGAAATGTAGTAGTGTTTTAGCAGCGTAGGCTGATAGAGGTAGCTATAGCAGAGCAGCTTAGGCTGAACTAGGAGACATGCAAAGCTCCTGCAATTCCACTTATAGTTACACAGTACTTATACACAAGTAAAGACAATACTAAGGCCCTCATTATGAACGTGGCAGTGTCGCCCGCCATGCCGGCGTTGGCGGGTGAAACCACCAGCCGGCATGGCGGGCCACACCGTCACATAAAGAACCCCGTGAGGGCCGCCATCGGCAGCCCTCACTCACCCCCAGGCTGCCTCCGTCAGGCAGCCTGGCGACGGGCGGAAACATTATCTGACAGGGCAGTGGTGCTGCCCCTCGGATAATGTTTCCTCAAACTCCAGCCTTTCCCTGACAGGTTTCCCTGCCAGGGAAAGGCTGGTGGAAGGGGTGCATCCCTGGGGGCCCCTGCACTGCCCATGCACTTGGCATGGCAGTGCAGGGGCCCCGGTGCAGTGCCCCATCGCGCAGGTCACTGCCTGATTTTCGGGCAGTGATCTGGGCGATGGGTGCAGCTGCACCCGCCGCACAGAGGCATTGGTGGCGGCTCCATGTGGAGGTGCTGTCAATGTCCCGGCCAGGCCTTCCTGTGGGCCAGCAGGCGGAAACAATGTTTCCGCCTGCCGGCCCACAGGAATTTTCTTTATGTGGCCGGCAGGGATCTGGGGACGCTGACGGTCAGTGTTTTGACCGCCAGCATGAACACATCGGTTTTTACCGCCGTGTTCATAATGAGGGCCTAAATGTTACCAAAAATAACGGTGCTTTATTTGGGTGACACAGTACCAAAAATATCTTAGAGACAATACTCCTTCTGGAGGTACGTATTATACATAATATATACACTAGACACCAAAATTAGACAAGTAAATAGTTATAGAACAATGCAAACAGTAGGAAATCCTCTAGAATGCAATGGGAGAAAATAGGTCTAGGGGCAACACAAACCATATACTAAGAAAGTGGAATGCAAATCACGAATTCCCCCCTAGACAAGTGTAGTGTGTGCAGAATCGTTGGGAGAGTAAGAATACAGTAAAGGTAAGTAAATGACCCCACCCCAGAGCACAGAAAAGCAGGAGTAAAGTACGGCAAGTTTCCTTACGACACACTACACCTCCTTTTTGGGATTTTGCAGCAGCCAACCAAGTCTGCAAAGAACAACTGCTGGATTATTAGACCTGAAGACCTGCAAAGGAAGGGGACCAAGTCGAAAGAAGTTCCAGGAAGGATAGAAGCCCCTGCCAACCCAGAAGAGGGTGCTAAAGAAGAGTCCCCGGTTCGTCGAAGACTGTAGAAATGCACCCTAGGAAGATGCCAGCGGGTTCCTGCATGATGCAAAAGATGTCACATGGCGTGAAGATTGTTTCAGACAAGATTTTGTGTTGGAAGGTGCCAACAAGCCTTGGCTATGACAAAAGTGTGTTTTGTGTCAAAATGGCACTGGATGGACCCAGGAGGGACCTGGGGGCCTCAACTCTATATGAGGATGAAGAGAGGGCTCTCAGCACTTTATAAAGCCCTCAGGATACCAGCCAGCACCCCAGGAGTAGCAGGGTCTGGGTTCAAAGGAGGTACAAAATGCGGTTAATGCAGCACAACAAAAGAAGGTCACACGCCGCTGGAGAACAACTCAGCGAGTTGTGCATCACAGGATGTAGTGCTGGGGACCTGGACCAGGCTGTGCACGAAGGAATTTTGCAGTGCACAGAGGCCTCAGGAGGCAAAGAAGACACAGTACACAGGGGTACCATCGCTCTCGGGGAAGGCAAGGTCTTAGCTCCTCCAAATTGTGTCAGCAGGACCTCAGGACAGTCTATGTCAATTATGTCCACCCTCTGTGTCCTTAGGAGCACGCTCGTTGCTGTGAGAGGAGTCCCAGGGTACTGATCGTCACCTTGGAAGGTGCCTGCTTGGAGCAGGGGAGTGACTCCGTCACTGCACAGGAGATTTCTTCGGTCTTTCTGGTGCAGGATGAAGACAGGGAGTCCCCAGAGCATGCACACAGTGGAAACTGTTGCAGTTGCTGACTTGAAGTTGAGGTTGCTGAAGAAAAGTGTCTAAGGTAGACACTTTGTTGCAGTTACAGCATTTCTTTGAGCAGGCTGCGGTGATCCGAGGTCAGAAGAGTCTGAAGTTGTTGCAGAGGATTCCTGAAGGAAACTTGCAAGCAGAATCTGAAGAGAACCCACAAGAGAGACCCTAAATAGCCCTGAGAGGGGGATTGGCTACCTTATCAGGTATGGACCTATCAGGAGAAGTCTCTGATGTCACCTGCTGGCACTGGCCACTCAGAGCCTTCCAGAGTGCCCACACACCTTGCAAAGCAAGATGGCTGAAGTCTGGGACACACCGGAAGAGCTCTGGGCACCACCCCTGGGGTGGGGATGGACAGGGGAGTGGTAACTCCCCTTTCCTTTGTCCAGTTTCCCACCAGAGCAGGGGGGAAGGGGTCCCTGGACTGGTGTAGACTGGTTTATGCAAGGAGGTCACCATCTGTGCCCTTCAAAGCATTTCCAGAGGCTGGGGGAGGCTACCCCTCCCCAGTCTGTAATACCTATTTCCAAAGGGAGATGGTGTAACACCCTGCTCTCAGAGGAAATGCTTTGGTCTGCCTTCCAGGGACTGGGCTGCCAAGAACCCAGGAGGGCAGAACCCTGTCTGTGAGGTGGCAGCGGCGGTAGCTGCAGTGCAAGCCTCAGAGAGCTGGTTTGGCAGTACTGGGGGTCTATGGTGGAGCCCCCAGTATGCACGGAATTGGCTCCCCAATACCAGATTTGGAATGGGGGGGGGACAATTTCATGATCTTAGACATGTTACATGGCCATATTCAGAGTTACCATTGTGAAGCTACATGTAGGTATTGGCCTATATGTAGTGCACGTGTGTAATGGCGTCCCCGCACTCACAAAGTCTGGTGAAATGGCCCTGAACTATGTGGGGGCACCTTTGCTATTGCAAGGGTGCCCTCACACTTAGTAACCTTGCACCTAACCTTCAGCAAGTGAAGGTTAGACATATGGGTGACTTATAAGTTACTTAAGTGTAGTGAAAATGGCTGTGAAATAGTGTGTGCACTATTCCACGCAGGCTCCAATGGCAGTCCTGTGTAAGGGTTCGTCTGAGCTCCCTATGGGTGGCAAAAGAAATGCTGCAGCCCATAAGGATCTCCTGGAACCCCAATGCCCTGGGTACCTAGGTACCATATACTAGGGACTTATAAGGGGAGTCCAGTATGCCAATTGAAATTGGTAAATGAAGTCACTGGCATACAGTGACAACTTTAAAAGCAGAGAGAGCATAAGCACTGAGGTTCTGGTTAGCAGAGCCTCAGTAACACAGTTAGGCACTACACAGGCATACACATTAGGCCACAAACTATGAGCACTGGGGTCCTGGCTAGCAGGATCCCAGTGAGACAGGCAAAGCATACTGACATATAGGTTTTTATCTATGAGCACTGTGGTCCTGGCTAGCAGGATCCCAGTGACACAGTAAAAACACACTGACACACACTCACAAACAGGCCAAAAGTGGGTGTAACCATGCTAGAAAGAGGCTACATTCTCACAGCACTGCTGGGTAATTTGTGCTGCAGGCTTTTGTCATCCTAGCTGGGATGCAGAGGAGTAGTTTCTAAAAAATTATTTTGCAGTTCATGTCTCTAAAATATTTCTTTCACAGGATGGCTCCTGTTCAAATTTCCAATGAAGAAACAGGAGATGACATGCTTAGTTCCTCCCAAACCATCATGGTCATTTCAGCAGCATGTGACGTTATCATATCCTTTAACTATCATGGCAACACTAATTCCTGTATGCCACTTCCTTCTTCCCTTTTCACCTACTTCCTGTTTCACTCTATAATAGGAGCTGGAACTCTTATTACTATACATTGTAAATGCTCCAGTGACCGTAGTCGTGGGTTTTCCATCTTAGTTACTTGCTCTTGGTTTCCTGGAAATTCTGTTTCACCTTCTGGAATCTGACTCCTGCTGGATTCATTCCTCGAGAACTCTGTTCTGGGTCTTGCAATGCCAGGTTATACAACAATTCTCTACTTTAGATATCCTTGGCTTTTTCCTCCAATCAGTATCCTTCAAGGAAACTACTGATTCCGCTTGATGTTTCTAGGTGTTAAGCCACAGAGTGGCTACACAGGGTCGCCCTTATTTCTGGCAGCTTTGACGAGCGAGGAAGATGTATCTATCTAATCTAGCTATTAACAAATGGCTGGAAAAATGAGTAAATGATAAGCTCTCTTGCCATAATCTGCAAAAGCTAATGTGGGTTAGTTTTAGTTATTTCTTGTGTGGGTCAAATGACCTCCATGTCCCATGACAAACAGCAAAAATATTTCTATAGACTGATACTGCAGTGCAGGTGATTAATCTGTTCTCAGCAGCGATCAAAAGTATGTCCAAAAACATTGGTGAGGTTCAGGCAAAACGTTTATATAACCTGACATACAGAATACAGGTTATATTGTTTCTCTAACCAACATAGGGGGTTATTCCAACTTTGGAGGAAGTGGTAATCCGTCCCAAAAGTGACGGTAAAGTGACGGATATACCACCAGCCGTATTACAAGTCCATTATATCCTATGGAACTCGTAATACGGCTGGTGGTAAATCCGTCACATTTGGGAACGGATTACCACCTCCTCCAAAGTTGGAATAACCCCCATAGTTCATTCAGTACATTAAGAGGTTGAGGTAAAGTAATATATTAATTACTAACCCTCCTCCATTTACTCTTCAACTTCAATTGTTAATGATTTGGGGCCTAATTACGAGTGTGACACGAGAGCTGACAATTTTTCAGACTGCTCCTTTATTCCTTTCAACCATTCATACAAAAGACATAAAGGGATACAAACACCTCATAATCTGATTAGGCTGGAAATAATTCATTCTTATACCCATAACAATGCAGCTCTTTCATGTTAGCCTGTTTGTGGTTCTGATGGACCTTAGTTGCTTTGAACTTGCCTTATTTTCAACATGGGGAACTGCCAAGTGCAGAGTTGCCACATGTGTAAATATCACTGAAATGCCTATCATATTTACAATTTTAATGTTGCATCCTGTTCTGTGCGAGCCACTCACCTGAATTCCAGGTGTTCCGATGGGGCAATGACAATTCCGCAATCCCAGGGAGTACCAAAGTGACTGCGATGAAGAGTACATTGCCCTCTCGCAAGTCCTCAAGGGGAAGGGCGTTTTGGGGAGAAAAAAAAAGAGAAAATACCAGCTTCTGCCTCATGGACTGCAGAATTGGACTGCTGGACCCTGGGCTGTGTGTCGTGTTGGACATCAAGACTTCTGATTTCTCAAAACACTAACAGCCTCATTACGAGGCTGGCGGTCGGACCTCCACAGACAGGGCGGTCCGACAGCACCATTTTGACCCTGGCAGAGCCGCCACGGTCATACTGCCGACATGGCCAGGCTGCAGCCAGCCTGCAGCCTGGCGGTCCCAGCGGTTGTAATCCACCAGGGCAGCACTGCAAGCAGCACTGGCCAGGTGATTACGAGTCCCCGTCTGCCAGCCTTTCCCTGGTGGTAAACACCGACATGGAAAGGCTGGCAAAATAGGGGCTTTGGGGGCCCCTGCAGTGCCCATGCATTTGGCATGGGCAGTGCAGGGGCCCCCATGCAGATCCCCATCGCGCATTTCAGTGCACAAATTACAGGCAGTGAAATGTGCAACGGGCGCTGCTGCACCCGACGCACAACAACATTACCTCCGGCTCAAATAAAAGCAGGCGTCAGTGTTGTGGTGAGTGTTTCATTGGGCCAACGGAAGACTCCTAATATGGTGGCAAAAGACCTCCATTACTGACGGTCTTTTGCCTGCAGTGGCCTCGTAATGAGGCCCTCAGTTCTTGGTTTTTAGGATTCTGGGCTGCAAAAGAATTACTTCAATAATACATTGAACTTGCATAAACTATTGTACATTGCATAATGTAAGTTATTTTTGACACATTGTGCATACGTTTCCATAAGGCTGAACAAGTTGCTTCCTCTTTTTACAATATTTTCAGAGTCTCTGAAGCAATGTCCAAACTCAAAAACAATCAATTTGACGAAAGGGCTTCCTTGTGTTCTGGCGTAATCTCTTGCCAATAATAGTTTTGATAAACTTGCTCTGTTTCCAATCTCCTAATTATAAGGGTTGTGGAAATATGTTTTCCCTTAATGTCTGTTTAGCTGTATCTTGGATTTCCACTCAAACGATAAATCACACTCATTCTTATTGTCACAAATTATTTAAAAAACAGAGCTCTGTTTTGTTTCATTTAAGCAAATAATCTTTCTTTACTTTGAAATGAAGATACTTCCTTGAAAATGTCAGAAGAACCCAAACTGGGTTTTTTCACCTTTCTTATTTTCTCCCTTTTACAGGAAAAGTGGAATAGTAGGCAAAAGATGGAAGAGGAGAGCTGGGACTCTGCAGGAAGCCGAGCAAATGGCGAGGATCGCCAAAACTCGCCTGGAGGCTGCCTGGAGGACGAGAAATGCTGGAACTCAACTGGAAGCTGGTCGGAGAACGAGGAACACTGGATCTTGACTGGAGGCACGCTGGAGAAGAAGGAACTTGACTTGCACTGGAACTCGACTGGAGGCAGGCACGAGGACATGGAACTTGACTCACAAGCATCCTTAAATAATCAAATGTGTACATGTGCCTTTTGGCAGTTGATTTCTTGATAAGGAAATGAACAATTATCCTCCTGATTGTGGCACATGTTCAATACAGATCACATTGTGACAAGCACATGTTTTGGCAGTTACAGTTGGAGCAAGTGGAAAGGCAATTGGTTGTTTGTTAACGAAATGAGCAACTCTCCTTCTGATTGTGGCACATGTTCAATACAGATCACATTGTATAGAGCACCTGTTTTAGCAGTTACAGTTGGAGCAAGTAAAGTACAATGTGCATAATCAAGAAGCATTGGTGATAATAAATTAGATATTTAATAAGCATTCATTATTAAAAACATGATTTTCAAGGATGTAATGAATGTACTCAAATAAGTCTGAATGTTGCAAGCAACAGCATCTTACAGCAATCAAGCTCTTTGATATGATAGTGTACCCACAACACTGCCACAGTTTAAAGAAGGAACTTAGTGGAAACTCTTGAATGTTTAAACTTTTATGAGATTGTATTATCTTAGAAGTGCTGTATTTTAATCACTGTGTCTCCTCTCTCATTGTTATGCTCCCCTCCAAGTGCCAGACAGGTTTTTTATCCCACCGGGCATTCTGTGGTGGGAGCCATTTCTGGTGCCCCTGTCACTTTCCCCAGCTCCCTTAGGTTAATTGCAGCAGGCATAGGAGGGACATTTTAAGAAGGAGTGAGAGGGAGAGAGAAGATAGATAGGTTCAGAGAGAGAGAAGACAGACTAAAGAAGGAGAGAGGGAGAATGAATGGATGGAAGCAGATTGCATGAGGAGATGAAGGAAGCAGGGCTGCTTTGAGCTTTTTTTTTCAGGGCTGCTTTTCGTTCCCCTGTCTGGCCTTGACATCTCCCTTCTTCCACATCTCATTCCTCAGATCTTTCATCTCCCACCCTTCTAGAATAAATCTCCTACAACTGGCAGTCAAACAAATAAAATCTGTGGAGCTTCAAGCCTGTTGTCTTGACCAAGACTTCTGGAATTTACTTTCTCTTAGTAGTTATCTATGTTCAAAAGGCCTGTGTCAAGTGCCTTCTCCACTTCTTTTTATCCCTATTGCCTGGTGTCAAACCAGGTTTCTGGCCTTTCATTCCTTGGTACTGAGTTGTTCTTGTGCAAATTGACCTCTTCTTCTCTCTTTTGGACAGTGACGGCCCGTCCTTTACCCCATGAAGAGTGTCTGTCAGGCTGAACAAAGGTCAGCCTGACAGACACTCTTCATGTTCAGGTCAGGCAGCCAGGAGTGAGCCATGTGCGATTTGCGCAGACTCCTGGCTGCCTGAGCTGAACTTTGCTGGGCTGAGGAGATCACAGCTCCTATGGGCGTGACCTCCTCGGCCCAGCAAAGGTGCCTCGAGGCCCTCCCCTGGGTGACGAGGAAAGCGTCACCCATTGACACTCACCCTGGGCGCTTCAGTTTTAGCCCTGAAGCGCCCAGGGCGAGTGTCAATCAGTGACACTTCGTCACAGAGTCGGGTGGGGTCAGCAGTCTCACTGACCCCATCCCACTCTGTGACGAGGCTGGGACTGCTGCCTTCCCTAGGTCAGCCAATGAGGGAAAGCAGCAATCCCAACCCTCCTGGGACCTGGAGGCTAAAGGTAAGTGTGTGTGTGTGTGTGTGTGTATGTAAGTGTGTTATGTTTTACATTGAATGTTTGGTGCGCGCGTGCATGTTTGAGTGTTATGAGTGTTGTTAATGGATGTGCGCGCATGCGTGTGTGTGTGAAAGAATGAATATGTGTGATCTTGTAAAATGAATGTTTGGTGCGTGCGTGCATGTTTGAATGGAATGAGTGTTGTTAATGGATGAGCGTGCGTGCGTGCGTGTCTGTGTGTGAAAGAATGAGTCTGTGTGTGTGTGTGTGTGTGTGTGTGTGCCCCGCCCGCTCCCCTCCCAAAGCTGCCGGCCGCCACTGCTTTTGGAGTTGTTTATGCTGTTTTTTTACTACTAGATGACTATTAAACCTATACGTATCACTTGGCCCTTCTTAAGTATGTTATGATCAAACCTTGGTTGTCTTCAACACTGCTGTGCCTTGTGTTGAGTGATAGCTTTTGTGGTTTCTTCTGATGCACTGTGATTTGCCAGGAACGCACTGGTCCCTCAAGCTATTCCAAGTGCCTTGTGTCTCCTCTGGGGAATGTTCTCTAGAGAAAACATTCTCTAGTATTTCAGATGGCACGCACAGTGAAGCAGACATTGCCAGTTGGTGTTCCATCCAAACATCGACTCAAAAACTACTGTATGGCAATAATATTGTGGTTGCTATATTGTGACTACAAAATTATCCTGTACAAAAATATTGAGGATAAGTGCATTTTTTAAACTTTTTAATTAAAATATTAAAGTTCAAACTATAGTTTACTATTATATTTTGTTTGTATTAAGTGTTTTACTGTATAGTATTTTTATTTTGGCATGTATGTCATAGTAAATTTTAGTTTCATTTTTAATAGTATTATAGTGATGTATATTTTATTGGGGGTGGTAGGACCTTTTACATGATACATGAATGTTAATGGATAAACTTGTTATTTTTTATTTGTTATTAATTAGTTTACATTTTTGGTAGAGCTTTATATTGTTTTTTAAATTGTAATTTAGGGTTGTGGGTTTTTGGGGGTTTGGATGTGGTGTTTTTAAATATATAATAATGTTAATTGAAGTACATGTTAATGTGATTATTAGGTTACTATTTAATTGCTATTTATTTGTTACGTTTTATAACTGTTAAATTATAGATTTAGATTTTATTTTTGTTGTGTAGTTTATTAGGTGATTCAGTGATTAGTGTTTGAATAAAATATATGTGAATTTATAATACTTTATTAGTATATTAATTATGCATTTTCTATTTGAAAATGTTCCTTATAAGTGTCATTATTTTTACTTTTTATGAAGGTTTTTTATACGTTCTTAACTATTATTTGTTGTGGCTTGTGATGTGTATTGGGTCTTGGTTAGATATTGTTATTTTTAATGTATATTTTATTTTTTGTTGAATATTTTATATGTAAACTTTTTAATGTCATATTTTATTTGACATTTTTTAGATATATAATAATTTTCTATTTTTTGGATGTGGGGTATGTTGGTGGTGGAATTTGTTTTATAAAATAGTCAAATCATAATTGAATTCAATTTTTTTATGATAGAGTTTATTATTACTTTTCTTTCATTTTTGTGTCATATGGTCTATTGAGGGCTACTGTTTATTTTAATTATTATTTAATGAATCAAATAAAAGAATGTGTAATTATGATTTCTTTGGTAATGTTCACCAATTATTCATGATTTTTAGAGTTTCTATTTACATTCATGGAATATTTTATTGGTTACTTTTACACTTCTAGTGTTTGTTACACTTGAGATTGAATAGTAAATCTTCCCCCCCTGTCTGCACTTTTCCAAAGTTTGGTAGCTTGGAGTTATAATAGTAGTTCTCTCATAGGGGATTTCCATGTATAGTCACAAGCACTGAATAGTCCCACCCACACGCGGGGACACCAGAGCACTTCTTTAAAATATCTTCTTAAGTGGAAGTTTTCAAGGAAGGCCTGTAAAGTCACTTAAGAAATGGAGAGATAATGCAGCCTGTGTACATAGGCTATGCTGGCTAAACTCTTCATCCTAAATCAAAGAGAGGGCCAGCACAATATAATTTGAGAGTAATTTGTGAATAGAATGCATCTCCCTCACAACCCCTTTTTGCATGTTAGAGATGAAGGAGAAGGACAGAGTAGCCCCGTAGGCTGCCATTACATGGCTGAAAAAGAGACTGTGCCTTTGAGAAGTCAGTGACCACCGGTATCCCATCATGCACAGCTGGTAGCAGTTGCGATATGATCCAGCCCTAGGGGGCGCTTATTAGGACAGACGCAGTCCCGCTGCACGGGAGACATGATCCAGCCTTAGGACGGGCCATGTACAAACCAGATGTCATTCCCTGTGCCCGGAGACACTTATTAGGAGAGACACAGTCCCGTCTTCGCCCATCATCACCCAGAAGAGGCTGGGCTGGGCCATTCCCCTTTTCATGTAAGTCTCTGTATTTCTGGCTGTGTTTAGCTGCGTGTTGTCCCTCTTTGGATACACTTGTTTGCACTTTGGAACCTATTTGTGCTTAGATGTACTAGCAGCAATGGGCAAGCGAAAAGCTATAGCTGTTCCTTCTCACAATAGCGGTGCCAAAAAGTCCAAGAGGCCCTCTATCAAAAGTCTTCCTTTGGAGTGCAGTGAGAGTAACACCCTAGAAGATATTGATAACCTGATTAAAGAAGTAGAGGCATTTTGGGTAATTATGTGACTGCAACTACTCTTAGTAGTAGCCCTCGATCAAATAAAACAACTGAAATGTTTAAAAAAGATCTGTGTTGGTTGAGAAAAAGGGCAAATCTAGCAACAAGCAAGAGGCCCAATTTATTAGCAAAATTGCAATCCTGTGATGGCGGGGAGTCTATGCGAAGGGCCTCTCACACAGGCTGCAATAATAAAACCACTGCTACTGACAATGAGATATCTTGTTTCCCTATTTGCCCTGAGGTTATAGGGGTATCAAATGTTTTATGCTCTAATAGGTTTGGGCCGTTGGCGGAGAGCGAGGGCACCCATGTAACTGCTGTCTCGAAACCCGAGGGGCTGCCTGTTGTAGACAAGAGCTTGGCTACTAAGTCTCCGGGAGAAGGAAGCCTGACCAAGGTCTCATCCAGTTCTGATTTGACGTCTGTACATCAGAAGCTGGACGACGTTAAAAGATTATTGCTTATATTGCTGGAGGAAGTAGCGAGGGAGCCAGGTCATACATGAGCAGGCCAGTGACTACTTCAGGATCAAATGTGGGAGGGCTAGCCTGCACTGCCTCTTTGGAAGACCGGATTTTGCCCATGGATTCGCTCCATGAGTGTGCCACTAATACCCTAGCTAATATTTCAGCTATATATGAGATTGCTGCATGCACTGGGGATGGTGGGGGCAACTAGGGGGTAAAGAAACAGCGGTTTAGGCATGAAGCAACTGGATGTAATCTTTTGGATGGTGGCCAACTTGTCGTTGGTAGATCTGACCCTCAATACAAGTTCAAGCAAGTGGGTGCACACTGCCAGGACTTTGCTTATAATTTGGCACCGGGATTGCGAAAGAGCTCTGATAGGGCTCCAGAACACCATCAGGGGTTACATGTTAAAAGGTCATTAGTCTCTAAGCACCGGTTTTTGGGTGTAGAGAAGCCATTTATATGGCGTGCGTCCCTAAGTTGTCACTAGGGTCCTGTGAAAATCATTGTTCTTTGATAAATACGATTATTTATTGGCTCAGAGCCCAGCGTAATTGTTTCTCAATTATAAGAGCAGACATTCTAGAGGCAAGAAATCATAGTTCCCCAGAGTCAGACTATGATTTTATTTCTGTGCTTCTGAATGATAAATTACTAGTGAGTAACCTAACTGATTTCGAATTGCACAATTGCTATCTTAGAGACACCCTAAGTACTGATATCAGATTGAAGTTAGATTGAAGTTATCTCTACCGGAAGCTGCCATTTCCGTAACTTGCAGGAGAGAAGGTGGACCTTGGCAGGTCCTAGTCAAACTCATGTCCCTGGGACAAATAGTGAATTATATAATTTCAACGCAAGTTATTCCCTTAATGAAAATGACTGACTACTCAATGCTGATAGTTTAGCATCTATTGAAGAGGTCACAGAATGTGGGGGTCACTTACCAGTTACATCTATGGCTAAGGGAGGTGATTTTGAGCACTGGGTTGCTTACATTAATTAATAAAATATTTGTATATTCCAGGAGACTTGGGAAATTGACCTGGTGTTTCTGGATGGGTATTTAACATATAATGTGGGGGCCCAGTCTGCTGGGGGAAGTGGTCAGGCTAAGGGAGGCCTTCTAATACTGTTAAGCGTGAAACTGCAATGCACTCATTCGATTTTAAACATAAACTCGCCGGAGTTATTTGGTGTACAGCTTAATTTTTTGAAGGGCTGTAAGCTTGAAATAATTAATATTTATGCTAGATCAGTGACACCCAGAACTGAGATTCAGACCCTGACACAGCTGAACGAATTTGTAGAATCATTGCATCAATGCTTTAAAATAGTGGTTGCAGGTCATGTTAATTGTTAATTTGAGCCGTCATCATATAGTAGTGATTTAACTGATTCAGAAAATGAATTCTGGGATATTCCTCAGTTGCACAGGGAGACAACGGTGCGTACGCTCTTGTGCTGCTCTCCCACTGACAGCGCTGTGTCTTAGGCGAGGGCTCAGGGCTTGTTAGGCACGCACGTGCTTTGATTCTGCAATGCTCCAACTTTTAAACATGGTCAGTACACTACTGTCATCGATTACATATTACTAGATGCCAGGCTGTGGCCGTTTTTAGAAGATATGAGGGTTGATAGTGATGACGCAGAAATGAAGGTTTTACATTTATTAGCGCATAAACGTAGTACTGCAATAATCAAGTGTGGCTTTAACCGAAATAATAAAGATTGTACGGGGACAAATGTGCCCTCAGAGTAGTTTGCCAACATTTATAAGCGTGCTTTATATAATGTGATGTATTAGAATTGTACGAATTTGACATAATCGTAAACGTGTGCCATGATTTGCTTGTTAGAAATGTTTTAGCTTAGCATTACTTTAGTGGAGGCTTTGGCCTAGTTGCCTTGTCTCACGGTTTAGATGCTCGTATTTTTCCAATGTGCTAGTAAAACGTGTATTCTTGCTTGAAGCTGTAGGTTCACATGCTTATCTTTAAGGTTTCGTGCCAGCCTGGCATCTTCTTCTTTGCTCCAAGGTCAATTTGCAGGTGCAGACAATGGACGCTCTGAAAGTGAGTTAATTGGTAAAATATGTTGCAACTTACGTTCCCGACTCCAAGGATAATGTATGCCTAGGTAGAAGCTTGTAAATTGTTGTTTTTGATTGGACAATTTGAAGCCAACCTATGAGCCCTCCAATGGAAGACCATATTGGATTTGAACTGTTGTCTTTTTAAACCAGGTGCGCAAGAAGAAAGCAGCCATTACCTATCGGACATTGCCCATTACCCATTGCATTGCAGACATTATGGCCCATCTTGCTGCGACGCCATTTTGAAAGAAACTTTGATGTTTTCTCTAATCGAGAGAAAAAGACTTTAAGTAATTCTCGCCCTAGAGACTTTAACTTTGATTCGTCCCTTTGCAAAGTAGTAGTTTTGTCCTTTATCTTGCCGCTGTGAGGCAATTGCCCCGTCCACGCTGCCCCTTTGCCCCGTCCCATGCTGATCGAAACCGGTGCCCATGCTGATCGAAACCGGTACCTGTGAGACGAAGACTTCCTTGAATGCTGATTGAATTTGGTAAATATGAAAGGAAAATGTACAATTGCATTGTGTTTCTTTTTAGGTAACCAACTGCTGATTTTGATAAGAGCCCTAGTTAGGAGTTTTCCAAATTAATGTTGCTAAATTGTTTTTGCATGAAGTCCCACATGCAGATGCTAATTTGAGGTTAGATGAGGATTCATTTGTTGCACGATGCAATTTGAGACCTTGTTATGCTGACTAATGTATGCAATTAGCTCATTACAGATTATAGTTTTAGTGGTTTGCGTTGCTATCATCGAATGCATTGTTATTCAAATGCTGCATAGATTGCATCTTTTTCGCCGTTATGGACAGCTATTAATGTTCATTTACATATATCATTTGGTGTTGAGACACATTTATATTGTGCTAGCTTTGTTAATATAGGGAAATAAATTCATTAACTTTGAATAAACTGGTGTGGTTATTTATGGCCGAAAGGTCATAGTTCGCCGAAATGTTTTCTGGATTAATTGTGAAGTGTTATGTTGATCAGGGCATTGCTTATGTTCGTTATTGATTATTAATTTGATTAAATTGACTGATCTCAGGTGAGGAGAGCCCCACTTGGTCAAAAGATTCATCGACCTAAGAGCGTCCACATACAGGTAATTTATTAGGTCGGAACGCTCTATCAGTAGATGGTAGCAGAGGACGGTTACGCCCTTTGGGACCCCTCACTCTTAAAGTACATGGTGTCGAATTAACGGTTACGCCCTTTGGGACCCCTCACTCTTAAAGTACATGGTGTCGAATTAATGGTTTCGCCGTTTGGGACCCCACTCGAGAAGTACATGGTGTCGAATTAATGGTTTCGCCCTTTGGGATCCTGCTCGAGAGGTATATGGTGTTGAATTAGATTTTCTTGGGTAAAACAGATTGAGAGAATGATGATGGGCTAAGTCCCCCGCGACTTTCCCGGGATCTCGGAGCTTGCGAATGGAGAGAATGGAGGTGTGAGATCGGCGTTGGCGGTACTAGTGATGGTATGAGTGAAGTTAGAATTTTGCGCTTGCATAGCTTATTGCCGCAGATTGTGTGAAAAGGTTGCGAGGATTTTAGAGAATAGCGGAGGTGCGACTCCGAGTGTGAGAGTAGGGAAGTCGTCGAACTTCATGTGTATGTGGCGCTTTGTGCAGAAAAAGGTCCACGTGGTTGTTGTTGTTGAGACGGGCCCTGCGAGGTCAAGAGACTCCGGAGTATGTTGAAAAGTGTATGAGACACTTGTTTTATGTTGTGGTCTGGTCGGTTTAATAGGTTGACCGGGCGTGGTCAACGAGTCGGTACGTGTGTTAAGGGAGTGAAAGAAAACTTCGACTTCGGGCTTTGACAAATTCTAAGTGCACTAGAATAGATCACTGACAAGTTGAGAGCAGAATCTGCGGGTCAGATTTGCTTGCGAAAGTGGGGACCGAGAAAGATGGAATAACTGCCGAGGCTAGTGAAAAATCCCTAAGGTCCTGAAGCGATTGTGTTACCCTTCCTGTAGTAAACCGACAGATCTGTTTTATTATTATTTGGTCGCTCGTGATACATGCTAGAAGTTGTTACGAGAGGAGCTGAGTGAAGGAGGACTAGCCGCGAGGCTTTGTCAGCCGCAGTGTGTGAGTGTGACGTCACTAGGAGCCGCGCTGGGATAGGTTGGTTGCAGAGAAGGGTCGCGCACGGATTGGACGCAGTCCGTGGGGCTCGATTGGAAGGGGAAAGGCAAGCGAAGAGTATTCCGGGAATTAAAGTCACTTATTGATTACAAATTTTGTGAAATAAAAGACGAGAAAATGAAATTTTTTAAAGCATTAAAGAGTGCGATGAAGGGGGAGTCTTACATTAAAGCGAGCGTAGGAGAGGAGACGCCACCCGAAGATACACCAGCTTACATTGTAATGGAGGAAAAGGGGGTAGCTCCGTGCCTTTGGCTAAAGCAATGGCACAAGCTGACAGAGAAACATGGGAGCGTAGCGTTCCCGATCCATGGGACATTCAATATAAGGATCCTAGAGAATTTGAGATTCGCGATGTATGACATGAAGGTACCCCCAAGGCCAGCACAGTTTGAGGCTCTAGCGATTTGGGAACTAATGGCTAGACAGCAACAGCAAAAGAAGTTCGAAACCAGGATGAGAAAGGTAGAAAAGACACTAGCGGACTCTAGATGGGATAATGCACAGAAGGTGTGGAGGTCAGATATATTGCAGGGGATAAAATTGTTTCCCGCAATTGCTAAGGAAGAAGAGGAGACAGGTAAGAAAGCTACCTGTAAGACGAACAGGAGGTGTTCCAAAGATAGAGAGGAAGACGAGTCAGAGGATGAGGAGTTCATCATGCAATTGCTGAACGACCGTCCACCACCTTATGCAGAGAGTGGACAAGGTCCAAGTACCAGTTCTGCCCCTCCGGCACCGGTACAGAATAATGAAACTCCGAATTCAGAAACGCCATCGGGATCTAAGGACCCGAGTTTACTGTTCACCCCGCAGATACCGCAGGTTAGGAGAATATATCCAGATGTGCCTATGTTGAAAGCAGCAGAAAATTATCAGCCTCAGGTCCCAAGGTACTACAGCAGTGACAACGGTACGGGAATGGTTCTAGATCCAACCGTAATGGGAGTACAGAATGGTCGCAACCCAGCATTGGCACAAGCTGAATCAACCCAGTTTTTGATGCCTCAAAAGCAGATGCAGGGGGGAACGGCACATGCTCAGATGACGGGGAGTCAGACGGGCGTGCCGGCAATGATGACCCATAGTGTGGGAATGAACATGCCTCAGAACCTGGGGAATGGACAGAACCCAGATGCGATATCCCTACCCATTACTGTAGGTCCACCGGTACCTTTGTACAGTCAGCCTAACTCAGGTATGAGCGGTCAAGGATTAATGGTGCAGAATGGGACGGAAAGGAGGTACACAGAAAACGCTCTAGAGACGACTCCGATAGCGGCTCAGCCAACTGGATCTGGGTCCTTGATGGAGTTTAGTCCCATATGTGCTCAGTCAACAATGGTGAGGTCGAGTCCCCCACTGATGATACCGCTGTCATCGAACACTGAAAAGTTGCCGCAACCATCAATGGCAGTCGATGTGAATGCTACACTGATGGGGTTGAATGCGCAACAGTTAACACAGTGGTTCAACAGTCTGAATTCCACACAAAGCTCAGCCAGTGGGAAGGGAGAAGACTATCTGAATAGGGTAAGGTTGAACATGGAAGCAGAAGAGTTGGTGGAAGGGACTATGGGTTTGAATAGGTTAGAGTCCTACTCGGAAGAAGAGCTGAGGTATCTATGTCCCAGGGTTACGAGAGAAGTGAACAAGGTACATAGAAGGTTGCAAGAAATAGCTGACAAAAACGGGGTTGAGATAGACAAGACAAAACACTTGAGCAGGAGCTATAGATTGGATTTCGGGACCACAGACTTTGAACACATGAGGTCAGCAGGCATGAAAACGCACCTTAGAGAATTGCTGCAGAGTGCACAAGTGTGGAGGTGCTTAGACAAATGGGAAAGCAGGTGGGCAAAGAAAAAGGAAAAGAGGAAAGACAGTGTCTCAGAGCACAAGGAGAAAAGACCACAGAGTAGTGATGCAATAGCCATGTTACCAATGAGGGAGACAGCAGGGGGAAAGTTAATACATGTACCGTGGCACAGAAGCGACATTCAGTCTTTTATGGATGATTTTCCCAAATTGAGAGAGAAACCGATTGAATGGTATCAACAGACTGATAGGTTTGTGAAGCTTGCAAAATGTCTTTGGGAAGATCTGAACACCCTCTTTGAGATTGTGGTTCCGGCAGATTTGTGGGAGGACTGCAAAAGGGCTGTAGGTTGACCCGACAAGTGAACCAGAGAGAGACAGGGATACGGGTGCACCGTCACCTATGGTAATGAGCTTGTACTATAAGGTGATTGAGCACTTGAAGACGAAGGTTGCCGTGAAAAATGTGGATTGGCAGAAGATTGATCGAACTGCCCAAGAGGCTAAAGAGTCGATTCATGGTTACTATGAGAGGTTGTTGAAGGCGTTCAAGAACTACAGTGGCACGGAAACAATAGAGGCGAAGGACATGCTTCATTTCGTGTTTAGAATCGTGGAAGGGCTGAGACCAGAGATAAGTCAGATGATAAAGACGCATTTGATTTGTTGGCAGTCGAAACCTATTGATGAGGTGTTGAATTATGCGAAATACTGTAGTGATGAAATTGAAGTGAAACAGAAAAGGTTGAAAGAGAAAGTGATGGTGATGCAACTTAAAGCAGCTCAGACAGGTTTGCAAGGGTTGCAAGGGTTCCAACAGCAGATACCGCAGCCGCAGCCGCAGGGAAACATGGTGTTTCAGCCACAGGCCAGAGGCAGAGGAGGTTTTGGGAGTAATGGTCCGGATTTGAACACTGTTGTGATACCGAATGGTGTGCAGGCAATGAAAAGGGTGATGCCGTGTCACGCGTGCGGAATAGTCGGACATTGGAAACGCGAGTGCCCGATGGTGGTGCAGGAAGGTGCAGGTGTTGGTCAGCAAAACAATGATGTCAATGCATTTCAGACAATGAGGGGACCGAAAATGAGAGGTCCAAACCCAAATTTTCAGACCATAAATCAGCTGCAGGGATTACAGCCCATGCAGCCGCAGCAGATGCAGATGCAGATGCCCCGTATGCAGATGACGCAAATGCAGCCAATGCAACAGCAGTTACCCATGGTACCTAATCAGCAAATGCAAATACCTTTGGCACCAATGAGTCAGCAGCAAGTGATGGTTCCTCCACAGGTCTCGGGTCAGGTGATGAGTACAAATGACACAGTACAACAGTTCCCATTACACAGTGAGAATGGAATAAACGATGGATGGGAGAATGAAAGTTCAGATGAGGAGGGAAATTGTGTGCTTGCAGCATCCTTGGAAGTTGATCAAAAGGGTCCATATGTGGAGGGAAGAGTTATGGGTCATCGAGTTTCATTCTTGGTTGATACAGGAGCCACACGTTCAACTGTTAGGAGCATTGAAGTACCAAATTTGCCCCTCTCAGGGAGAACAGTTCAAGTGGTGGGAGTAGCAAACAGGTACCTGACGAACCCAATCACAGATCCAGTACCAGTCAGCATTGGTAACTATCAAGGGTCACATAATTTTGTGGTATGTGACTCAAGCCCGATAGCACTGTTAGGGAGAGACCTCTTGTGCAAATTGGGATGTTCGATTATGTGTTCGAACGAGGGAATTAGGATTCAGACGAACAGTGATGGGGAAGAAGAGGACAGTGTAGAATGGGATGAGATGGAAACTGTCGATGAAGAATATCCTCTGATTAACCTTTGTCCGATGTTAACTGAAGCAGATATTCCAGCTGAATTACGGGAAACAGTTGGAAAGGAAGTGTGGGATATGACAGGAAAAGAGGTGGGATTGGTGAAAGGAGTGGAACCAGTGAAAGTGACCGTAAAACCCAATGTTACCTTTCCCCAGACCCCACAATACCACATGGCACAAGACACCCTCATGAAAGTCGCACAACTCATTGACGAGTTTGTAAAACAGGGAGTACTGAAAGAAGTGTTAAGCAGTCCATGTAATTCACCAATCATGGGACTAATAAAGCCGAGTGGAAAGGTCCGAATAGTGCAGGACTTGAGGAAAATAAATGACATCATAGTTAAATGCTGCCCTGTAGTACCGAATCCAGCTGTGATAATGTTTCAAATCCCTTGTGATGCCGAGTGGTTCTCAGTCATCGATTTGTCACAAGCATTCTTTTCGGTGCCTCTTCATGAGGACAGCCAATTTCTCTTTTGTTTCAAATTCTTAGACAGAGTTTACAGTTGGTGTCGAATTCCTCAAGGGTTTTCTGAGTCACCGCCAATTTTCAATCAGATTTTAAAGAAAGACTTGGAAGAGTTAGAATTGCCATTCGAGTCAACCCTAGTACAGTACATTGATGACTTACTGATTGCATCCAAGACAGAAGGTGGCTGCACAGCCGACACCATTGCTCTATTGAACCATTTGGGAAGGAATGGACACAAGGTGTCTCCTTCAAAGTTGCAGTTCTGTCAGAAGAAAGTGAAATACTTGGGTCATCAAATAGAGAAAGGGTCACGGAGAATAATGAAGGAAAGAATAACAAGTGTACTTCAAATGAGTCCACCAAAGACGAGGAGGGAGGTGAGGAAATTTTTGGGGATGGTGAGCTACTGTCGCCAGTGGATTCCCAACTTCTCAACTCTAGCAAAGCCTTTACTGAAACTGACCCAGAAGGATGCCTTGGATGAAATTGAGCTGAAAGGAGATGAGATGGATGCTTTTATTGAATTGAAAGAATGCATGTGCAGGGCTCCAGCTTTAGGTATGCCTGATTACACAAAGCCTTTCACATTGTTTTGTCATGAACGTGATGCATGTTCTTTGTCTGTCTTGACCCAAGCCCATGGTGGCATAAACAGACCAGTAGCGTATTTTTCAGCTACTTTGGATCCGGTCGCAGCAGCACTCCCAGGGTGTTTGCGCGCCGTAGCAGCAGTTGGTATTAGCCTCACTCAGAGTGAAGGAATAGTGATGGGACACCCATTAACAGTCATGGTCCCTCACTCAGTTGAGATACTTTTGACCCACTCCCGAACGCAACACATGACTGGAGCAAGACTCACAAGGTATGAGACAATAATTCTGGGCTCACCGAATGTGCAGCTGAAAAGGTGCACTACGTTGAATCCAGCAACCTTGCTTCCCGGTGAAAATGCTGAAATTGAGAACGTTGAAGACGTCGAGCACGATTGTCTTCAGGTGACTGAATTTTGCACAAAACCCCGACCTGACATTAAGGATACTAAGCTTGATGAAAATGACCAAATTGTTTTTGTTGATGGGTCATGTTTAAGAGATGCATTGGGAGTATTGAAAGCAGGATATGCTGTATGTACTGTAACAGGTGTCTTGGAAGCGTCCTGGCTTCAAGGAGTTTATTCCGCACAAGTAGCAGAGCTCGTAGCCCTTACAAGAGCATGCCAACTGTCTACATTGATGAAGGTTACCATTTACACTGATAGTCAGTACGGGTTTGGAATTGTGCATGACTTTGGGCAACTATGGTCACAGAGAGGTTTCCTGACCTCATCAGGGTCCCCAGTGAAAAACGGGGAGAGAATAAGGGAATTGTTACACGCCATTCAAATGCCAGCCGAAATTGCAGTGGTAAAGTGTAGTGCTCATACAAAAGGACAGGACTATGTTTCCCTGGGGAATGCATATGCGGATCAGGTCGCAAGATTTTGTGCCTTGAACTGTATATTGCTCAGGGATGAATGGAATTTGATAAGTGAGCCAGAGCTCGAACCAGCCGAAGCATTTGCCTTGAAGGTTGTGGATACAATGGATGAACTAAAAGCATTACAGAATGGCGTCAGGGAGGAGGAAAGAGCTTCCTGGATTAAGTCACAATGTACAAAGAGACCAGATGAGTTATGGGTTTCAAATGAGGGAAAATTTGTTTTACCAAATTGTCTCTTATCGCAGCTAGCGCGGTTCTATCATGGGCAGGCTCACCTAGGGAGAGATGCCATGATAAGATTGTTCAAAACTGATTGGTTTAACCCCAAATTCCGTCAAGTTGCAGAAGCAGTTTGCCATCGTTGTGTCATTTGTCAGCAGATGAACCCAGGAAAGGGAACGGTTGTGAACGTGAGCCACATAGGCAGGGCAGGTGGCCCGTTCAGTAGAATGCAGATGGACTTTATTGAGATGCCTGTGCATGGAGGTCTAAAGTATGTGTTGGTGATTGTGTGTATTTTTAGTCACTGGATTGAAGCATACCCCACACGTAGAAATGACAGCCTTACAGTTGCAAAACTATTGTTGAGGGAGTTGATACCACGTTTCGGATTCCCGATCTCTTTAGAATCAGATAGGGGAAGTCACTTCAATAACGAGGTGATAAAGTTACTTTGAGCAGCGCTGAACATTGAGCAAAAACTGCATTGTAGCTATCGCCCTGAAGCATCAGGACTGGTGGAGCAAATGAATGGCACACTGAAATCAAGAATGGCGAAAATATGTGCATCGACAAATTTGAAATGGCCTGATGCATTGCCTTTGGTGTTAATGTCAATGAGAAACACCCCTGACAGAAAGACTGGATTGTCCCCGCACAAAATTCTCATGGGCAGGGCCATGAGACTTCCTGCAGTTCCCGCAAACGTGCTTTTGAATATTACAGATGATATGGTGTTAGACTACTGCAAAGGTCTGGCTGACGTGGTTCGCTCTTTCTCTCACCAGGTGGAAGCAACCACCTTGCCACCGATCCAAGGTCCAGGACACACACTGAAAGCAGGTGACTGGGTCGTGGTAAAGAAGCACGTGAGGAAGTCGTGTCTGGAACCCCGTTGGAAAGGCCCTTTCCAAGTGATCCTGACGACCACTACCGCTGTGAAGTGTGCGGGAGTTCCCAACTGGATCCACGCCAGTCATACAAAGAAAGTGTTGTGTCCCACAGATGAGGAAGTTGAAGCGCTGAAACTGCCAGTTCCTGATAACAAAGTGCCAAGCGCTGAGACAGAGCAAAACAGAACTAGAAGCGAACAGACAGAAATAGAGGAGAGAGAAATATTCTCTGAGGACGAAGCAACTGATTCACTTGGGGAAGACCAAGGAGAAACCTCAGACAGCGACGAAGCAGCTGAAGGTAACAAAGAGCCTGAAGCAGCTGAAAGTGACAAAGAGCCTGAAGAAAGTAACGGTGACAAAGGGCTCGAAAGAGGTGAAGAAGCAGGAGAGCCTGATCAGAGGAGGGCTTTCCCAGAAGCAGACGGTACAGAAAAAGAAAGGGAGAACCTGATTGACTCCCCAGAAGGAGGGGACAAGGCAGAACAGAACGAAACTGTTCAAATTTCTTCAGAATAGATCGCAGGTCCATCAAATGGACACAGTGCAAAGAAAAGACCAAGTATATCACCAGTAAAAGTAAAGACTAGAGAAACGTTGAACGACAGTGAAGGGCCAAGAGTGAAAGAGAAAAGAAAGGAAGTGTCTGTCGTGATACCAACATCCAGTGCAGAAAAAGACTTGGCCAAAAAGGAAAGTACCAGTGAGGCAGAATCAAAGAGAGATGCAAAATTGAAAAGGAAAAGAATACCAAACAGGAGGTATTCCGGTCCAGAATGGGCATATGTGGTCAATGACGATTGGACTGACGAATTTGTATCTCTTAGCATCGAGAACGAAGAAGAAGAGATACCAATAGAAAAGAAAAGTTTTATGGACACTGTTGATTGAAAAGCTGATAAATGACATTGCTTGCTATAATCTAACGTGATACAACCAGTTGAGACATTGCTAAACCGGATGAGACATTTGCTAACTTGATAAGACTTTGATAACCTGATTGACTCTTAAACACGATTTGACACAACGTTGCTAACTGGTAAAAGACTGAGTTATTGCCGAATAGAAACAAATGCTGCTAACCGATAAGTGACTTGGCTCCTGAAGAAGACTGTGTGAACATTGCGCTCGTTCAGCTTTGTAACTGAATTGCTAAATAGTTTCTTTTATAGGTGCTTCTAGCTCTCTGATTCTATACAGATCATGACACAAAACAGCAGAGTGAAATATTGTAAATATGTGTGTATAGGCTTGATAGCTGCATGTGTACTAATAATAATGGCAATAGTGCTTGCAACGCGTGGTAAGGGTGAGAATGAGAAAATTGATGCTTCTACTCCTGTTCCTATTGCTGTCACTGAACTAACCGCATTGAAAAGACTAGAATCAGATGAGAGACACTTGCATGAAAAGAAGGAACTTTCGTATAACGTTTTCTATCGCTTGCTAACAGAATATGTTGAGACTATGGATGCGAAAGATTGTTATGTGTGTACACAGATACCGACATCGGTAAAGGAAGGGGTGACTTATCACCACATGCCTCTTACATATGGGATTACATGTAGTATAGTAACTTCTAGATTTTATGGTCAAACAAACATACAGTATTTTTACTCAAATTATGATGTTACCTTTGCATATGTTCCTATAATCACACAGCTAAGCCAGATTGCTAACGATTGGGATGCTAAAATAATGAGGGAATTTTTCGAGCCAATGCAACCTTTTGAAACAGCTCACGCTCATAGGGAAAATCTAACTTGCTCGCTCACTGCAGTAGAAATAAGCTTTTTAGATCGCACAGATGATAGAAGGGCACAAATGAATGCGAAATTAGAAAAAGAGCTAAGTAAGAGGACTTCAGTAGATAATTATGCTTTTGCCGCAATAAAAACACAAGGGAGAATAGCTTTAGATGCTTGGCATGTAGGGAAATTTTGTATATATCGTGGTGAATCTTATTATGACAACATTTTCGTGGGAGCGAGTGAATGTATGCATACGTTTATCTTTAAAGCCAAATGGACATTCATGCTGAACGGACTTGACCCTGTCATACCTGGTGTATATTACATTTGCGGGCATAATGCCTATTATCGTCTTCCAAAGGGATGGTGGGGAAGATGTTATTTGGGTATAGTGTTCCCAAAGGTTTATCAGCTGGATGACCCATCGGTGATTTCAAAGACGCCTGGATCTCATCGTATCCAGAAAAGAGAGACCGCAGCTGCTGTGGTAGGAGATATATTTGGAGCCATGATTCCTTCATTGGGAGTTGTGTTGAATTCCATCAAAATAAGAAAGTTGTCTACTATAGTGGATAACATGTTGACAAAGTTTTCAGGTGCTATAATCCTGATGGATGCTGAACTTGCAGCAGAAAGAGCTATGACTCTTCAAAACAGGCTTGCCCTAGACATTCTTTTAGCAAAGGATGGCGGCGTTTGCAAAATGCTTGGTGCGCGCCACTGTTGCACTTATATACCAGACAACAGTGTGAAAATTAAAACAATGCTTGCTAATCTAACGAAAGAAAGTGCAGACTTGAAGGAATTGAAAGAACCAGGAATTTGGGAGAAGGTTGGAAAGGGAATTGCTTCAGTGGGAAATTGGCTTGGTGGCATTTGGAATGGAATATTATTAAAGATAATACAGGGAATATTAATAGTACTGATCTGCATCTTTGGAATTTGGGGAATAAAGAGGGGAATATTAATGATCATGGCAAGAATTAAGAGAAGGAAGGAAGAGAAAATGATTAAAAGAATGGCAGAAGAATACAAAATAAGAACAAGGGGAACTAAAAGGCAAAGAGAACTGACAGAATTTTAATGGAATAAAATTTGTGGGAATGGGTTTGTGTGATGACAAGTAGTCATCAGAGGAGGGATTGATGACGCAGAAATGAAGGTTTTACATTTATTAGCGCATAAACGTAGTACTGCAATAATCAAGTGTGGCTTTAACCGAAATAATAAAGATTGTACTGGGACAAATGTGCCCTCAGAGTAGTTTGCCAACATTTATAAGCGTGCTTTATATAATGTGATGTATTAGAATTGTACGAATTTGACATAATCGTAAACGTGTGCCATGATTTGCTTGTTAGAAATGTTTTAGCTTAGCATTACTTTAGTGGAGGCTTTGGCCTAGTTGCCTTGTCTCACGGTTTAGATGCTCGTATTTTTCCAATGTGCTAGTAAAACGTGTATTCTTGCTTGAAGCTGTATTTTTCCAGTGAGATCGGTTCACATGCTTATCTTTAAGGTTTCGTGCCAGCCTGGCATCTTCTTCTTTGCTCCAAGGTCAATTTGCAGGTGCAGACAATGGACGCTCTGAAAGTGAGTTAATTGGTAAAATATGTTGCAACTTACGTTCCCGACTCCAAGGATAATGTATGCCTAGGTAGAAGCTTGTAAATTGTTGTTTTTGATTGGACAATTTGAAGCCAACCTATGAGCCCTCCAATGGAAGACCATATTGGATTTGAACTGTTGTCTTTTTAAACCAGGTGCGCAAGAAGAAAGCAGCCATTACCTATCGGACATTGCCCATTACCCATTGCATTGCAGACATTATGGCCCATCTTGCTGCGACGCCATTTTGAAAGAAACTTTGATGTTTTCTCTAATCGAGAGAAAAAGACTTTAAGTAATTCTCGCCCTAGAGACTTTAACTTTGATTCGTCCCTTTGCAAAGTAGTAGTTTTGTCCTTTATCTTGCCGCTGTGAGGCAATTGCCCCGTCCACGCTGCCCCTTTGCCCCGTCCCATGCTGATCGAAACCGGTGCCCATGCTGATCGAAACCGGTACCTGTGAGACGAAGACTTCCTTGAATGCTGATTGAATTTGGTAAATATGAAAGGAAAATGTACAATTGCATTGTGTTTCTTTTTAGGTAACCAACTGCTGATTTTGATAAGAGCCCTAGTTAGGAGTTTTCCAAATTAATGTTGCTAAATTGTTTTTGCATGAAGTCCCACATGCAGATGCTAATTTGAGGTTAGATGAGGATTCATTTGTTGCACGATGCAATTTGAGACCTTGTTATGCTGACTAATGTATGCAATTAGCTCATTACAGATTATAGTTTTAGTGGTTTGCGTTGCTATCATCGAATGCATTGTTATTCAAATGCTGCATAGATTGCATCTTTTTCGCCGTTATGGACAGCTATTAATGTTCATTTACATATATCATTTGGTGTTGAGACACATTTATATTGTGCTAGCTTTGTTAATATAGGGAAATAAATTCATTAACTTTGAATAAACTGGTGTGGTTATTTATGGCCGAAAGGTCATAGTTCGCCGAAATGTTTTCTGGATTAATTGTGAAGTGTTATGTTGATCAGGGCATTGCTTATGTTCGTTATTGATTATTGATTTGATTAAATTGACTGATCTCAGGTGAGGAGAGCCCCACTTGGTCAAAAGATTCATCGACCTAAGAGCGTCCACATACAGGTAATTTATTAGGTCGGAACGCTCTATCAGTAGATGGTAGCAGAGGACGGTTACGCCCTTTGGGACCCCTCACTCTTAAAGTACATGGTGTCGAATTAACGGTTACGCCCTTTGGGACCCCTCACTCTTAAAGTACATGGTGTCGAATTAATGGTTTCGCCGTTTGGGACCCCACTCGAGAAGTACATGGTGTCGAATTAATGGTTTCGCCCTTTGGGATCCTGCTCGAGAGGTATATGGTGTTGAATTAGATTTTCTTGGGTAAAACAGATTGAGAGAATGATGATGGGCTAAGTCCCCCGCGACTTTCCCGGGATCTCGGAGCTTGCGAATGGAGAGAATGGAGGTGTGAGATCGGCGTTGGCGGTACTAGTGATGGTATGAGTGAAGTTAGAATTTTGCGCTTGCATAGCTTATTGCCGCAGATTGTGTGAAAAGGTTGCGAGGATTTTAGAGAATAGCGGAGGTGCGACTCCGAGTGTGAGAGTAGGGAAGTCGTTGAACTTCATGTGTATGTGGCGCTTTGTGCAGAAAAAGGTCCACGTGGTTGTTGTTGTTGAGACGGGCCCTGCGAGGTCAAGAGACTCCGGAGTATGTTGAAAAGTGTATGAGACACTTGTTTTATGTTGTGGTCTGGTCGGTTTAATAGGTTGACCGGGCGTGGTCAACGAGTCGGTACGTGTGTTAAGGGAGTGAAAGAAAACTTCGACTTCGGGCTTTGACAAATTCTAAGTGCACTAGAATAGATCACTGACAAGTTGAGAGCAGAATCTGCGGGTCAGATTTGCTTGCGAAAGTGGGGACCGAGAAAGATGGAATAACTGCCGAGGCTAGTGAAAAATCCCTAAGGTCCTGAAGCGATTGTGTTACCCTTCCTGTAGTAAACCGACAGATCTGTTTTATTATTATTTGGTCGCTCGTGATACATGCTAGAAGTTGTTACGAGAGGAGCTGAGTGAAGGAGGACTAGCCGCGAGGCTTTGTCAGCCGCAGTGTGTGAGTGTGACGTCACTAGGAGCCGCGCTGGGATAGGTTGGTTGCAGAGAAGGGTCGCGCACGGATTGAACGCAGTCCGTGGGGCTCGATTGGAAGGGGAAAGGCAAGCGAAGAGTATTCCGGGAATTAAAGTCACTTATTGATTACAAATTTTGTGAAATAAAAGACGAGAAAATGAAATTTTTTAAAGCATTAAAGAGTGCGATGAAGGGGGAGTCTTACATTAAAGCGAGCGTAGGAGAGGAGACGCCACCCGAAGATACACCAGCTTACATTGTAATGGAGGAAAAGGGGGTAGCTCCGTGCCTTTGGCTAAAGCAATGGCACAAGCTGACAGAGAAACATGGGAGCGTAGCGTTCCCGATCCATGGGACATTCAATATAAGGATCCTAGAGAATTTGAGATTCGCGATGTATGACATGAAGGTACCCCCAAGGCCAGCACAGTTTGAGGCTCTAGCGATTTGGGAACTAATGGCTAGACAGCAACAGCAAAAGAAGTTCGAAACCAGGATGAGAAAGGTAGAAAAGACACTAGCGGACTCTAGATGGGATAATGCACAGAAGGTGTGGAGGTCAGATATATTGCAGGGGATAAAATTGTTTCCCGCAATTGCTAAGGAAGAAGAGGAGACAGGTAAGAAAGCTACCTGTAAGACGAACAGGAGGTGTTCCAAAGATAGAGAGGAAGACGAGTCAGAGGATGAGGAGTTCATCATGCAATTGCTGAACGACCGTCCACCACCTTATGCAGAGAGTGGACAAGGTCCAAGTACCAGTTCTGCCCCTCCGGCACCGGTACAGAATAATGAAACTCCGAATTCAGAAACGCCATCGGGATCTAAGGACCCGAGTTTACTGTTCACCCCGCAGATACCGCAGGTTAGGAGAATATATCCAGATGTGCCTATGTTGAAAGCAGCAGAAAATTATCAGCCGCAGGTCCCAAGGTACTACAGCAGTGACAACGGTACGGGAATGGTTCTAGATCCAACCGTAATGGGAGTACAGAATGGTCGCAACCCAGCATTGGCACAAGCTGAATCAACCCAGTTTTTGATGCCTCAAAAGCAGATGCAGGGGGGAACGGCACATGCTCAGATGACGGGGAGTCAGACGGGCGTGCCGGCAATGATGACCCATAGTGTGGGAATGAACATGCCTCAGAACCTGGGGAATGGACAGAACCCAGATGCGATATCCCTACCCATTACTGTAGGTCCACCGGTACCTTTGTACAGTCAGCCTAACTCAGGTATGAGCGGTCAAGGATTAATGGTGCAGAATGGGACGGAAAGGAGGTACACAGAAAATGCTCTAGAGACGACTCCGATAGCGGCTCAGCCAACTGGATCTGGGTCCTTGATGGAGTTTAGTCCCATATGTGCTCAGTCAACAATGGTGAGGTCGAGTCCCCCACTGATGATACCGCTGTCATCGAACACTGAAAAGTTGCCGCAACCATCAATGGCAGTCGATGTGAATGCTACACTGATGGGGTTGAATGCGCAACAGTTAACACAGTGGTTCAACAGTCTGAATTCCACACAAAGCTCAGCCAGTGGGAAGGGAGAAGACTATCTGAATAGGGTAAGGTTGAACATGGAAGCAGAAGAGTTGGTGGAAGGGACTATGGGTTTGAATAGGTTAGAGTCCTACTCGGAAGAAGAGCTGAGGTATCTATGTCCCAGGGTTACGAGAGAAGTGAACAAGGTACATAGAAGGTTGCAAGAAATAGCTGACAAAAACGGGGTTGAGATAGACAAGACAAAACACTTGAGCAGGAGCTATAGATTGGATTTCGGGACCACAGACTTTGAACACATGAGGTCAGCAGGCATGAAAACGCACCTTAGAGAATTGCTGCAGAGTGCACAAGTGTGGAGGTGCTTAGACAAATGGGAAAGCAGGTGGGCAAAGAAAAAGGAAAAGAGGAAAGACAGTGTCTCAGAGCACAAGGAGAAAAGACCACAGAGTAGTGATGCAATAGCCATGTTACCAATGAGGGAGACAGCAGGGGGAAAGTTAATACATGTACCGTGGCACAGAAGCGACATTCAGTCTTTTACGGATGATTTTCCCAAATTGAGAGAGAAACCGATTGAATGGTATCAACAGACTGATAGGTTTGTGAAGCTTGCAAAATGTCTTTGGGAAGATCTGAACACCCTCTTTGAGATTGTGGTTCCGGCAGATTTGTGGGAGGACTGCAAAAGGGCTGTAGGTTGGCCGACAAGTGAACCAGAGAGAGACAGGGATACGGGTGCACCGTCACCTATGGTAATGAGCTTGTACTATAAGGTGATTGAGCACTTGAAGACGAAGGTTGCCGCAAAAAATGTGGATTGGCAGAAGATTGATCGAACTGCCCAAGAGGCTAAAGAGTCGATTCATGGTTACTATGAGAGGTTGTTGAAGGCGTTCAAGAACTACAGTGGCACGGAAACAATAGAGGCGAAGGACATGCTTCATTTCGTGTTTAGAATCGTGGAAGGGCTGAGACCAGAGATAAGTCAGATGATAAAGACGCATTTGATTTGTTGGCAGTCGAAACCTATTGATGAGGTGTTGAATTATGCGAAATACTGTAGTGATGAAATTGAAGTGAAACAGAAAAGGTTGAAAGAGAAAGTGATGGTGATGCAACTTAAAGCAGCTCAGACAGGTTTGCAAGGGTTGCAAGGGTTCCAACAGCAGATACCGCAGCCGCAGCCGCAGGGAAACATGGTGTTTCAGCCACAGGCCAGAGGCAGAGGCAGAGGAGGTTTTGGGAGTAATGGTCCGGATTTGAACACTGTTGTGATACCGAATGGTGTGCAGGCAATGAAAAGGGTGATGCCGTGTCACGCGTGCGGAATAGTCGGACATTGGAAACGCGAGTGCCCGATGGTGGTGCAGGAAGGTGCAGGTGTTGGTCAGCAAAACAATGATGTCAATGCATTTCAGACAATGAGGGGACCGAAAATGAGAGGTCCAAACCCAAATTTTCAGACCATAAATCAGCTGCAGGGATTACAGCCCATGCAGCCGCAGCAGATGCAGATGCAGATGCCCCGTATGCAGATGACGCAAATGCAGCCAATGCAACAGCAGTTACCCATGGTACCTAATCAGCAAATGCAAATACCTTTGGCACCAATGAGTCAGCAGCAAGTGATGGTTCCTCCACAGGTCTCGGGTCAGGTGATGAGTACAAATGACACAGTACAACAGTTCCCATTACACAGTGAGAATGGAATAAACGATGGATGGGAGAATGAAAGTTCAGATGAGGAGGGAAATTGTGTGCTTGCAGCATCCTTGGAAGTTGATCAAAAGGGTCCATATGTGGAGGGAAGAGTTATGGGTCATCGAGTTTCATTCTTGGTTGATACAGGAGCCACACGTTCAACTGTTAGGAGCATTGAAGTACCAAATTTGCCCCTCTCAGGGAGAACAGTTCAAGTGGTGGGAGTAGCAAACAGGTACCTGACGAACCCAATCACAGATCCAGTACCAGTCAGCATTGGTAACTATCAAGGGTCACATAATTTTGTGGTATGTGACTCAAGCCCGATAGCACTGTTAGGGAGAGACCTCTTGTGCAAATTGGGATGTTCGATTATGTGTTCGAACGAGGGAATTAGGATTCAGACGAACAGTGATGGGGAAGAAGAGGACAGTGTAGAATGGGATGAGATGGAAACTGTCGATGAAGAATATCCTCTGATTAACCTTTGTCCGATGTTAACTGAAGCAGATATTCCAGCTGAATTACGGGAAACAGTTGGAAAGGAAGTGTGGGATATGACAGGAAAAGAGGTGGGATTGGTGAAAGGAGTGGAACCAGTGAAAGTGACCGTAAAACCCAATGTTACCTTTCCCCAGACCCCACAATACCACATGGCACAAGACACCCTCATGAAAGTCGCACAACTCATTGACGAGTTTGTAAAACAGGGAGTACTGAAAGAAGTGTTAAGCAGTCCATGTAATTCACCAATCATGGGACTAATAAAGCCGAGTGGAAAGGTCCGAATAGTGCAGGACTTGAGGAAAATAAATGACATCATAGTTAAATGCTGCCCTGTAGTACCGAATCCAGCTGTGATAATGTTTCAAATCCCTTGTGATGCCGAGTGGTTCTCAGTCATCGATTTGTCACAAGCATTCTTTTCGGTGCCTCTTCATGAGGACAGCCAATTTCTCTTTTGTTTCAAATTCTTAGACAGAGTTTACAGTTGGTGTCGAATTCCTCAAGGGTTTTCTGAGTCACCGCCAATTTTCAATCAGATTTTAAAGAAAGACTTGGAAGAGTTAGAATTGCCATTCGAGTCAACCCTAGTACAGTACATTGATGACTTACTGATTGCATCCAAGACAGAAGGTGGCTGCACAGCCGACACCATTGCTCTATTGAATCATTTCATTTGGGAAGGAATGGACACAAGGTGTCTCCTTCAAAGTTGCAGTTCTGTCAGAAGAAAGTGAAATACTTGGGTCATCAAATAGAGAAAGGGTCACGGAGAATAATGAAGGAAAGAATAACAAGTGTACTTCAAATGAGTCCACCAAAGACGAGGAGGGAGGTGAGGAAATTTTTGGGGATGGTGAGCTACTGTCGCCAGTGGATTCCCAACTTCTCAACTCTAGCAAAGCCTTTACTGAAACTGACCCAGAAGGATGCCTTGGATGAAATTGAGCTGAAAGGAGATGAGATGGATGCTTTTATTGAATTGAAAGAATGCATGTGCAGGGCTCCAGCTTTAGGTATGCCTGATTACACAAAGCCTTTCACATTGTTTTGTCATGAACGTGATGCATGTTCTTTGTCTGTCTTGACCCAAGCCCATGGTGGCATAAACAGACCAGTAGCGTATTTTTCAGCTACTTTGGATCCGGTCGCAGCAGCACTCCCAGGGTGTTTGCGCGCCGTAGCAGCAGTTGGTATTAGCCTCACTCAGAGTGAAGGAATAGTGATGGGACACCCATTAACAGTCATGGTCCCTCACTCAGTTGAGATACTTTTGACCCGCTCCCGAACGCAACACATGACTGGAGCAAGACTCACAAGGTATGAGACAATAATTCTGGGCTCACCGAATGTGCAGCTGAAAAGGTGCACTACGTTGAATCCAGCAACCTTGCTTCCCGGTGAAAATGCTGAAATTGAGAACGTTGAAGACGTCGAGCACGATTGTCTTCAGGTGACTGAATTTTGCACAAAACCCCGACCTGACATTAAGGATACTAAGCTTGATGAAAATGACCAAATTGTTTTTGTTGATGGGTCATGTTTAAGAGATGCATTGGGAGTATTGAAAGCAGGATATGCTGTATGTACTGTAACAGGTGTCTTGGAAGCGTCCTGGCTTCAAGGAGTTTATTCCGCACAAGTAGCAGAGCTCGTAGCCCTTACAAGAGCATGCCAACTGTCTACATTGATGAAGGTTACCATTTACACTGATAGTCAGTACGGGTTTGGAATTGTGCATGACTTTGGGCAACTATGGTCACAGAGAGGTTTCCTGACCTCATCAGGGTCCCCAGTGAAAAACGGGGAGAGAATAAGGGAATTGTTACACGCCATTCAAATGCCAGCCGAAATTGCAGTGGTAAAGTGTAGTGCTCATACAAAAGGACAGGACTATGTTTCCCTGGGGAATGCATATGCGGATCAGGTCGCAAGATTTTGTGCCTTGAACTGTATATTGCTCAGGGATGAATGGAATTTGATAAGTGAGCCAGAGCTCGAACCAGCCGAAGCATTTGCCTTGAAGGTTGTGGATACAATGGATGAACTAAAAGCATTACAGAATGGCGTCAGGGAGGAGGAAAGAGCTTCCTGGATTAAGTCACAATGTACAAAGAGACCAGATGAGTTATGGGTTTCAAATGAGGGAAAATTTGTTTTACCAAATTGTCTCTTATCGCAGCTAGCGCGGTTCTATCATGGGCAGGCTCACCTAGGGAGAGATGCCATGATAAGATTGTTCAAAACTGATTGGTTTAACCCCAAATTCCGTCAAGTTGCAGAAGCAGTTTGCCATCGTTGTGTCATTTGTCAGCAGATGAACCCAGGAAAGGGAACGGTTGTGAACGTGAGCCACATAGGCAGGGCAGGTGGCCCGTTCAGTAGAATGCAGATGGACTTTATTGAGATGCCTGTGCATGGAGGTCTAAAGTATGTGTTGGTGATTGTGTGTATTTTTAGTCACTGGATTGAAGCATACCCCACACGTAGAAATGACAGCCTTACAGTTGCAAAACTATTGTTGAGGGAGTTGATACCACGTTTCGGATTCCCGATCTCTTTAGAATCAGATAGGGGAAGTCACTTCAATAACGAGGTGATAAAGTTACTTTGAGCAGCGCTGAACATTGAGCAAAAACTGCATTGTAGCTATCGCCCTGAAGCATCAGGACTGGTGGAGCAAATGAATGGCACACTGAAATCAAGAATGGCGAAAATATGTGCATCGACAAATTTGAAATGGCCTGATGCATTGCCTTTGGTGTTAATGTCAATGAGAAACACCCCTGACAGAAAGACTGGATTGTCCCCGCACGAAATTCTCATGGGCAGGGCCATGAGACTTCTTGCAGTTCCCGCAAACGCGCTTTTGAATATTACAGATGATATGGTGTTAGACTACTGCAAAGGTCTGGCTGACGTGGTTCGCTCTTTCTCTCACCAGGTGGAAGCAACCACCTTGCCACTGATCCAAGGTCCAGGACACACACTGAAAGCAGGTGACTGGGTCGTGGTAAAGAAGCACGTGAGGAAGTCGTGTCTGGAACCCCGTTGGAAAGGCCCTTTCCAAGTGATCCTGACGACCACTACCGCTGTGAAGTGTGCAGGAGTTCCCAACTGGATCCACGCCAGTCATACAAAGAAAGTGTTGTGTCCCACAGATGAGGAAGTTGAAGCGCTGAAACTGCCAGTTCCTGATAACAAAGTGCCAAGCGCTGAGACAGAGCAAAACAGAACTAGAAGCGAACAGACAGAAATAGAGGAGAGAGAAATATTCTCTGAGGACGAAGCAACTGATTCACTTGGGGAAGACCAAGGAGAAACCTCAGACAGCGACGAAGCAGCTGAAGGTAACAAAGAGCCTGAAGCAGCTGAAAGTGACAAAGAGCCTGAAGAAAGTAACGGTGACAAAGGGCTCGAAAGAGGTGAAGAAGCAGGAGAGCCTGATCAGAGGAGGGCTTTCCCAGAAGCAGACGGTACAGAAAAAGAAAGGGAGAACCTGATTGACTCCCCAGAAGGAGGGGACAAGGCAGAACAGAACGAAACTGTTCAAATTTCTTCAGAATAGATCGCAGGTCCATCAAATGGACACAGTGCAAAGAAAAGACCAAGTATATCACCAGTAAAAGTAAAGACTAGAGAAACGTTGAACGACAGTGAAGGGCCAAGAGTGAAAGAGAAAAGAAAGGAAGTGTCTGTCGTGATACCAACATCCAGTGCAGAAAAAGACTTGGCCAAAAAGGAAAGTACCAGTGAGGCAGAATCAAAGAGAGATGCAAAATTGAAAAGGAAAAGAATACCAAACAGGAGGTATTCCGGTCCAGAATGGGCATATGTGGTCAATGACGATTGGACTGACGAATTTGTATCTCTTAGCATCGAGAACGAAGAAGAAGAGATACCAATAGAAAAGAAAAGTTTTATGGACACTGTTGATTGAAAAGCTGATAAATGACATTGCTTGCTATAATCTAACGTGATACAACCAGTTGAGACATTGCTAAACCGGATGAGACATTTGCTAACTTGATAAGACTTTGATAACCTGATTGACTCTTAAACACGATTTGACACAACGTTGCTAACTGGTAAAAGACTGAGTTATTGCCGAATAGAAACAAATGCTGCTAACCGATAAGTGACTTGGCTCCTGAAGAAGACTGTGTGAACATTGCGCTCGTTCAGCTTTGTAACTGAATTGCTAAATAGTTTCTTTTATAGGTGCTTCTAGCTCTCTGATTCTATACAGATCATGACACAAAACAGCAGAGTGAAATATTGTAAATATGTGTGTATAGGCTTGATAGCTGCATGTGTACTAATAATAATGGCAATAGTGCTTGCAACGCGTGGTAAGGGTGAGAATGAGAAAATTGATGCTTCTACTCCTGTTCCTATTGCTGTCACTGAACTAACCGCATTGAAAAGACTAGAATCAGATGAGAGACACTTGCATGAAAAGAAGGAACTTTCGTATAACGTTTTCTATCGCTTGCTAACAGAATATGTTGAGACTATGGATGCGAAAGATTGTTATGTGTGTACACAGATACCGACATCGGTAAAGGAAGGGGTGACTTATCACCACATGCCTCTTACATATGGGATTACATGTAGTATAGTAACTTCTAGATTTTATGGTCAAACAAACATACAGTATTTTTACTCAAATTATGATGTTACCTTTGCATATGTTCCTATAATCACACAGCTAAGCCAGATTGCTAACGATTGGGATGCTAAAATAATGAGGGAATTTTTCGAGCCAATGCAACCTTTTGAAACAGCTCACGCTCATAGGGAAAATCTAACTTGCTCGCTCACTGCAGTAGAAATAAGCTTTTTAGATCGCACAGATGATAGAAGGGCACAAATGAATGCGAAATTAGAAAAAGAGCTAAGTAAGAGGACTTCAGTAGATAATTATGCTTTTGCCGCAATAAAAACACAAGGGAGAATAGCTTTAGATGCTTGGCATGTAGGGAAATTTTGTATATATCGTGGTGAATCTTATTATGACAACATTTTCGTGGGAGCGAGTGAATGTATGCATACGTTTATCTTTAAAGCCAAATGGACATTCATGCTGAACGGACTTGACCCTGTCATACCTGGTGTATATTACATTTGCGGGCATAATGCCTATTATCGTCTTCCAAAGGGATGGTGGGGAAGATGTTATTTGGGTATAGTGTTCCCAAAGGTTTATCAGCTGGATGACCCATCGGTGATTTCAAAGACGCCTGGATCTCATCGTATCCAGAAAAGAGAGACCGCAGCTGCTGTGGTAGGAGATATATTTGGAGCCATGATTCCTTCATTGGGAGTTGTGTTGAATTCCATCAAAATAAGAAAGTTGTCTACTATAGTGGATAACATGTTGACAAAGTTTTCAGGTGCTATAATCCTGATGGATGCTGAACTTGCAGCAGAAAGAGCTATGACTCTTCAAAACAGGCTTGCCCTAGACATTCTTTTAGCAAAGGATGGCGGCGTTTGCAAAATGCTTGGTGCGCGCCACTGTTGCACTTATATACCAGACAACAGTGTGAAAATTAAAACAATGCTTGCTAATCTAACGAAAGAAAGTGCAGACTTGAAGGAATTGAAAGAACCAGGAATTTGGGAGAAGGTTGGAAAGGGAATTGCTTCAGTGGGAAATTGGCTTGGTGGCATTTGGAATGGAATATTATTAAAGATAATACAGGGAATATTAATAGTACTGATTTGCATCTCTGGAATTTGGGGAATAAAGAGGGGAATATTAATGATCATGGCAAGAATTAAGAGAAGGAAGGAAGAGAAAATGATGAAAAGAATGGCAGAAGAATACAAAATAAGAACAAGGGGAACTAAAAGGCAAAGAGAACTGACAGAATTTTAATGGAATAAAATTTGTGGGAATGGGTTTGTGTGATGACAAGTAGTCATCAGAGGAGGGATTGATGACGCAGAAATGAAGGTTTTACATTTATTAGCGCATAAACGTAGTACTGCAATAATCAAGTGTGGCTTTAACCGAAATAATAAAGATTGTACTGGGACAAATGTGCCCTCAGAGTAGTTTGCCAACATTTATAAGCGTGCTTTATATAATGTGATGTATTAGAATTGTACGAATTTGACATAATCGTAAACGTGTGCCATGATTTGCTTGTTAGAAATGTTTTAGCTTAGCATTACTTTAGTGGAGGCTTTGGCCTAGTTGCCTTGTCTCACGGTTTAGATGCTCGTATTTTTCCAATGTGCTAGTAAAACGTGTATTCTTGCTTGAAGCTGTATTTTTCCAGTGAGATCGGTTCACATGCTTATCTTTAAGGTTTCGTGCCAGCCTGGCATCTTCTTCTTTGCTCCAAGGTCAATTTGCAGGTGCAGACAATGGACGCTCTGAAAGTGAGTTAATTGGTAAAATATGTTGCAACTTACGTTCCCGACTCCAAGGATAATGTATGCCTAGGTAGAAGCTTGTAAATTGTTGTTTTTGATTGGACAATTTGAAGCCAACCTATGAGCCCTCCAATGGAAGACCATATTGGATTTGAACTGTTGTCTTTTTAAACCAGGTGCGCAAGAAGAAAGCAGCCATTACCTATCGGACATTGCCCATTACCCATTGCATTGCAGACATTATGGCCCATCTTGCTGCGACACCATTTTGAAAGAAACTTTGATGTTTTCTCTAATCGAGAGAAAAAGACTTTAAGTAATTTTCGCCCTAGAGACTTTAACTTTGATTCGTCCCTTTGCAAAGTAGTAGTTTTGTCCTTTATCTTGCCGCTGTGAGGCAATTGCCCCGTCCACCCTGCCCCTTTGCCCCGTCCCATGCTGATCGAAACCGGTGCCCATGCTGATCGAAACCGGTACCTGTGAGACGAAGACTTCCTTGAATGCTGATTGAATTTGGTAAATATGAAAGGAAAATGTACAATTGCATTGTGTTTCTTTTTAGGTAACCAACTGCTGATTTTGATAAGAGCCCTAGTTAGGAGTTTTCCAAATTAATGTTGCTAAATTGTTTTTGCATGGAGTCCCACATGCAGATGCTAATTTGAGGTTAGATGAGGATTCATTTGTTGCACGATGCAATTTGAGACCTTGTTATGCTGACTAATGTATGCAATTAGCTCATTACAGATTATAGTTTTAGTGGTTTGCGTTGCTATCATCGAATGCATTGTTATTCAAATGCTGCATAGATTGCATCTTTTTCGCCGTTATGGACAGCTATTAATGTTCATTTACATATATCATTTGGTGTTGAGACACATTTATATTGTGCTAGCTTTGTTAATATAGGGAAATAAATTCATTAACTTTGAATAAACTGGTGTGGTTATTTATGGCCGAAAGGTCATAGTTCGCCTAAATGTTTTCTGGATTAATTGTGAAGTGTTATGTTGATCAGGGCATTGCTTATGTTCGTTATTGATTATTGATTTGATTAAATTGACTGATCTCAGGTGAGGAGAGCCCCACTTGGTCAAAAGATTCATCGACCTAAGAGCGTCCACATACAGGTAATTTATTAGGTCGGAACGCTCTATCAATAGTCTTCAAGATAGTGACCACAGTTCCCTAATTCTCACTCTTTCGTGTGATGAATTTTTGAGGACTGGAAAAAAATGCCACACTGTGGTATCAGAGCCAATTTTGGCTAATACATGGCCGAAAGTAATGACTAATCCATACTTGTACAAGGAGACTTACAGTCTGTTTGTTGAAGCTCTAATCAACTATGAAAAGTGTGAGGTAGAAAGTATTCCGATTCTTGCTCTTCATGAAACCTTTGTTTCCAAACTACAGGATATGTTTTACAGAAAGGTGACTTCTAAGCTGGATGACATTCCGAATACTAAGAAGTGGTACAATGCTGATTGTTCTAAGGCTAAAACAGTCCTAAAGTTGGCAGTTTTGAGTCACTTGCAGGGGGTGATTACAGAGGCCAGAATGGGGTATAAAAAGACTAGCTCAGGCCAAGAGATGCTGGGAGGACACTATCTGTCAGAATTTTCTGGAGGCATCTAGATTAAATGTTAACAGGATTTTCTGGAAGATACTATCTCATGGCGCCTGTGACAGTGGGAGATCCTTCCAAAGTCACATTCAGCTGGGGAGCTGGGTCAGCTATTTTACCAACTTGTATGCCTCAACTACTGACACTCCTGGGTCTGACTTTTCTTCACTTAGGCTGATCAAATCTAATCCTCTGACAGGAGACTCTGGGGCTGGCAGCAGCAACCCAGACGTTCCAATTTTTTCTCTCTTGGAGAAACTAATGTAGCAATAGCATAGTTGAAATCTTCAAAAGCCTCTGGCACTGATAAAATACCAGGAGACTTATATAAATCTGAGCCGATAATCTTGGTCAGTCAAATCAATATAATATCTAATGCTATTGCAGCATGTGGACCCATTCCTGATACTTGGAAGGTGGACGAAATAATGCCAGTTTTTAAGAAAGGTGATGCGAGTATCCCCTTTAAATTATAGACCAATCAGATTTATCAAAGATTTTTTGCAAGACAGGTTCTCTATAGGCTGTTGGACTGGGCTGATACTAACGATGTGCTGTCCTCCCTTCAAGATGGGTTTTGGCCCAATTCAGCACCTCATTTCAAGTTTTTCAGTTGGTACGTTTGTACTGGAAATATGTGCTTCCTTGCCAAGCAGAAATTATATGTGGCCTTTGTGAACCTTAAGTATTCGTATGGGTATACATAGGAACTTGGTACATCTTATAGCGCAGCTACATGAGGTAACCTACACCAGGGTCAGATGGGGCAACCAGGGTGAACTTACTGACCGTATCCCCATAAAGCGTGGTGTTCGTCAGGGCTGTGCTTTGGTAACCACATTGTTTACATTATATATAAATGAGATGGTTCAGGTTTTATCTTCTTGCCAGAATGATGACCCATCTTGAATGCCCAAAAGGTTCCTATACTACTTTTTGCAGACGACTCACTCTTAATTTCCAAGACTCCGATAGGACTCCAGACTGTTATTGACAGATTTTTAGCTTTTTGCACAGCTCGTGATTTGGAATTGAATGTTAATAACACATAGCTGATGGTATTTAGCCCTGGGATGGCCAAGAGTTGCACAACTCTAGAAGATGGTATCCCTTTGGAAAGGGTAGGCTCCATAGACTATCTTGGTGTAAGAGTGTCAGATAACCTAGGTTGGGAAGATCAGATCTCCAAGAGTTCTCTTCTGACTCAGACCAGGTCAAGTGCCATCCTGCACTTTTACGAGAGCACTAGTTCGTGGGTGGTATCTCCAGCTCTTAAAGTATACCAGGCAAAAGCGCAGAATGCAGCCATTTATGGAGCAGAGGTGTGGGGCAATTGGAAAGCCATAACTTGACTGTGGCTAAAAATGTTTTTGTTAGTTCACTACTTGTGTAACCAGTTAATGCTCCTTTGACTCGTATTTATTATGACTAAGGTCTAAATATAATTTCTGACCTGATAGCACTAAAACCCTTGACCTAGTGGGTTAGGCTCTGGACTACTCCTGAACTTCATACACATAGGGACTCGCTTTTTGATCTTTGGGAAGGCCTCCATTCCTTGAGTTAAGCATGTGTTTACTTGGTTTTGCAAGTTAGGCCTACGTAGGTTTTGCAAGTTAGGCCTATGTAGCTATTGGTAGAATCCCACTGGCCTAAGAAAGGCACAGTTACATTCTTTAAAATAGTGTTATTGGGCATTTGTTAGAAAGAGTTATGTTCTTGATATTACTCATGGACTCCTGACCAATCAATTTTTTGAAGTAAAGTGGTATCCTTACTTTCAGCTTTTTTTTAAATATTATTTCTGAACCTCTTGCAAGAAAGTCTTTCTATCCGCTTCCAATATGGATGTTTGCCATTGAAGCTTTTTACCAGTAGCCAGAAGAAAGCATTAGCTTCCAACTTGTGCCCGGCTTGTGGTTTAGTCCCTGAGTCGGTTGAGCACATACTGTTCTTCTGCTCAGCTTATGCCGCTACTTGGCGAAAGTGGATTCGTCCTATCTGTTTCAATATGGGCATTAGACAGTATGCCACTGCCTCTAGAACCTTAAAATGTGATACTTCCTATGTAATAGTTCAGGCAGTTAGCACGTTTTTAGTTGCTGTATGGCATACGTGTAATCGATTTTTAATGGATGGCTGAAGTCATTATGCTCAGAAGATAGTATTCAATAGGCTGCTTATAAATGAAGATGATTTGAACAAATATTTATTAATTCAAGAATGGGATCTTATGGGTTAGTTTTCATTGTGTTTTTATTGTAGTATTAATATGATACTGAATAGAAAATTTTAGGGTAACAATATTATCAAAGGTATGTGATTGTTTTTATTCTATGATATTTATTAGGACTGTTTTAGTTTTGCATGTCTCTATGTTTGTTTTAATTAATTATGCATGCTTTGATGGTTTTATGACCAAATAAAGATCTGTTTTGATGACGATGCTTCAGTTCTTAATTTCCAACCAATTTATTAGTTTTTTTTCAGGGAAATTCACTTCTGAATTTCATTGACAACTATTTCACTTGACATCTTTGGTCTTTCTCCACCTTTTTCTGATATTTTCTGACAGAACTCTGTGTTTTTTACTACCAAAATGCCATCTCTTTTTCATAAGTGTCCAGACTGTGGGAGTTAAAAGGCCAAGACTGATCCTTATCGAGTTTGTATTCTATGTCTTCTAGATTCCCACATACAATACTTGTGCAAAATTTGCAAGACATTTTCCAAGTGCACCCCGCGTGATAGGGAGAAGAGTCACCTTCAAGGTTTGGAGGAGTGGCGAAAGCGAAAGACCCAATCTACAGGTGGGACCTCAGGGTGAGGAGAGACTCTTTCCTCTATCAGGGCTCTATCTTTAGCCTCTGGAGGGAGCTCCAGCCAAAGAAGACTTGAAAAACGACTTTGGTCCCGGTTGACGTCGAGAGTGTCAACGTCGAGGAGAGGTGCAGAGCTGATCTGTTCACCATTGATCCATGGGCCAACGTCGAAGAAACGCCGTACATCGAAGGTGAATGACAATGACACTGTCATCACACCGAAGACCTTCAACGTCTAGGACTCCGACGTCGAGGCACTTTCACCGGTCGCTGTCAAGGTCCTTATTGATGTCAACTCATCATTTTCTTTCGCTGGAAAGTCAATGTCGACACCAGCAAGGCAGACTCCAGCGTCGAGACGGCAAGGTCGTACGACAGCAACAAGTGGATCGATGTTGAGGGAGAGAGGGAGATCAAAGTCAATCACCATTTCAGATTCTTCACCTCTAGAAGGGTGCAGAAAGCAGTGGCGAATCTATGATTCTCGTGATTCGGATTATTTGCACACCTATTCTCCATCAAGAGCAGCCCCAATTGATCCTGCACCTATACCTGCAACGCTTCCTTCATTTCTACCAACACCACCACCAGCAGCCTCTACTGTGAGAACTAGGTTTAAGGCAACTTTCTAGACAGTGCTCCAGACACTGTCAACGTATGTAACACTCGCCTACAGTACCAAGACGCTGACATCATCAACGCCGTTACACCAGCTCTTGTTCCAGGCATACTACAGATACTTCCTCCTCAAGTACAGGGAGATATTCCCCACCTTTCTCCGTCTCTCCTCCACTGCGTATCTCGCCGGTAGATGACGTTTCTACATTTCATGAAGTACTAGTCAGAATTGCAAACAAGTTAAATTTACCTCTGTCCTCAGCTACCCTGACAACATCTGTCATCTTTGAAACCTTACAGCAGAGGTCAGCCTCACATCTGTTACTACCTTTGGTTCTACGGCTCTTGGAACTGGCCAAGGACCTACTCTTGAGTCCATCATCCATCAAAGCTGCAACTTCAAGACTTCAGAAAAAATCTCGACCTCCCAAACAAGATCCGGCCTTCCTACGTTATGACCCAACTCCAGACTCAGTGGTAGTGGTAGCAGTGATAAAACAACATGCCAGAGCTCCCACTTCTAAGGTACCAACAGACAAAGACAGTCGTAAATTAGACTTAGTAGGTCATAAAGTCTCCAATACTGCATCAACTACAATGAAGGCAGCAAGTGCTACGGACTTGTTAAGCTGTGATGACAGAGCCCTGTGGGAATTGTTACAACAATTTATTGAACATCTTCCTAGAGATAAAAGAGAGGACTTTAATGAAATTCTCAACAAAGGCCTAATGGTATGGAATCAGATCATCAGCGCAGCAGCAGACTCCTCTTTGCTGGCAGCACACGAACACTGCCACAGAGTCTCCCTACAACGACACTGATGGCGTCGCCTCACCTCTCGCAAACCAGAATCTCAACAAAGGATTCTTAACTTGCCATTCTCTGGAACCACCCTCTACGGCCCTCACACAGATGACAAAATGGCAATGATGAAGGGAGAGCTAGAGACATTGAAAGCTGTTGGTTCAGAGAAGCCTAAGGACTCAAGAAAATCTTTCAGGCCTTTCCAAAGCCGCTTCTTGTCACAGAGGGTTCAAGTCCCTCACTGGTATCAGGGGCGCCAACAGACTGGGGCTCAGTCTCAACGCTATCAAAGGTCCTACCAGCCTTATGAAAGAAAGTAGGCTAGAGGAAGTTTGAGTCAATGACCTGCTCAGGGAGTAAAGCAGCCAACAAGAACAAAACCCTGAATCATCTCTTCCCCCTCTTCTGTTAGCCACTCCGGTAGGGGGAAGCTTCAAAATTACTTGGAAGAGTGGCATACCATCACACAAGACGCATGGGTTCTGAATATTGTTCGCAATGGTTGCTGTCTCAGATTTTCCGCTCCTCCACCGTCTATTCCACCAAAAATTCCAATTTCCACAATCCACAATTACAAGCTGAGGTAGACATCCTATTACAGAAGCAGGGACTGGGATTTACACCAGATACTTTCTTGTCAAGAAAAAAGACAGGAACAAATTCAGACCCATTCTCGGCCTCAAGCTGGCCAACAAATCGATTCGGTGAGAAAAATTCTGCATGCTGGCATTACAATAGATATATCCCCAGCAACACCAACGAGCCTGGCTCTGCTCGATCAACCAACAAGACACATTTTATCATAAACCAGTGGGCAGAAAACATCGAACATTCATGAGGTTCGTAGTGAGACACAATCATTGCCAGTACCAAATGCTTCCAAGTCAGCAGACAGGACTTTTTCCAAATGCATGGCAGTAGTTACGGCCCACGTTCAGAGACACAAAGTATTCGTCTATCCTTTCCAGAACGACTGGCTAATGAAAGTGTCCACATTTCAAAAGGCCCAACTTCACTACAATTAGACTCGCAATCTCATGCAATGGTTGGGACTTCAGGTCAACCATGCAAAATCAATCTCTGTCCCAGTGCAAACGATACACTACCTGGGAGCCCCCATTAATACCCTGTGAGCAAATATGTATCCTTTGGAGGAGAGACGCTTATCGATCCTTTGGCAGTCTCAAGCGCTCATCAGAATTTCTCGTCCAACCGCGAGAGCAGTGTCCTCTCTCTTTGGCTCAATGATGTCCTGCATATTTCTCACATCGAATGCCCATTTCCATATGAGACCCTTACAGGAATGCCTCGAGGATCAATGAGACCAACTGACAGGCAACTGAAACAACACGGTTCAGCTGTCTCCTCAGTGATGCCTTTCTTCTGGCATGGGGAACCCACATGGACCATCTTCAAATTCAGCGCAAGTGGTCTCAGAGAGAATCTACATATCACATCAACCTCCTCGAACTGCGAGCAGTTCATTTGGCGCTGAAAGTGCTCCGTTCATCGCTCAGATTCAACTCCCTGCTTATTAAGATGGACAATACGACAACCATGTACTACCTCAACAACCAGGGAGGAATGAGGACCAGGCCATTGTCACACAAAGCCCAGCCAATCTGGAGATAGCTTTTGACCAGGAACTTATCGATGACTGCTACTCACTTTCCAGGAGTGCAAAATACCCAAGTTGATTCTCTCAGCAGACACCTTCAAGAAAATCACGAATGGGTTTTAAACGACAAAGTAGTTCAAGACGTATTTCAACGGTGCGGAGCTCAAGACGTCAACTCATTCGCGAACGAAGAAAACGCCAAATGCCGAAGCTTCACATCGAGGTACTTCCAACCAGGGACCCTGCGAAATGCCCTATGGATCAATTGGTCAGGCAGATTGCTCCACGCTTTCCTGCCAATCCCCCTAATTCCAGCAGTCCTCTTCAAGCTATCCCAGTCGAGAGCCAAGATGATACTCATAGCTCTGGAGTGGGCATGTCAGTGGTGGTTCAGGGACCTCCTTCACCAATCCATCCATCCACAACTCAAGCTTCCATGCAGACCGGATCTATAAATGAAATTTGGAGGCCAGATGGTGCATCCCAGTCTCTCCTCTTTGAGTTTGGCAGCATGGCTTCTGAGCTAGTACAATATGGTCACCTGAATCTTCACAAGACTTCATGGACATTTTTAAAGAAGAAAAGCAGTCTTCCACACGACCTGTGTATGCCTTCAAATGGAAGAGATTATGCATATGGTGTTCATCTAAAGACAAAGACCATACCATCTGCCAGGAAGATGTCATTCTTCCATACTTACTCCATTTGGCACAATCTGGCTTGCAGTTCTCTTCCATAAAAGTCCACCTGGCAGCTCTTACTGCATACAGAAAATGTCCTTCACAAACCTCTTTTTTCAGAATCCCTGTCATCAAAGGTTTCATAGAGGGTTTGAAGAAAGTTTTTCTTCCCAATAGATGCCCTTCTTCTCCATGGGAACTAAATATAGGTCTTTCACGCCATATGCATGACCCTTTTGAGCCCATACATAAGGCTTCTCTCCAACACTTATCTTGGAAAACCGCTTTCCTAGTGGCCATTACATCTGCCCGCAGAGTTAGTGAAATTCAGGCACTGTGATAAATGATTCATACACAGTATTTAATTCCAACAAAGTAGTCATGAGAACTCACCCGAAATCCCTCCCGAAGGTGGTTTTGTATTTCCACGTCAACCAAGAAATCCATCTCCTTGCCTACATTTTTTCAAAATCCATATACCCCAGCGGAATGATCGCTCCATTCCCTGGATGTAAAGCGCGATCTCAAATTCTCCCTTGACAATACACGAAGCATATGCATATATCAATTATGGTCCTCTACGCACAAGCTTAGCCACCTCAAAGCAATTCATCTTGCGAAGTATAGACTCATGTATTTTAGTCTGCTATCAAAACAATACCAAAACACTCCCTAGTAGACAAAAAGCACACTCTACTAGAGAGAAAGCAGCTACTGCTGCTTTGCTGCACAACATTCCTATTCCAGAAATTTGTAAAGCAGCAACCTGGAAATCTGTTCACACATTCACTAAACAGTACTGCCTAGACTCCGACGCTAGAGCAGACGTTTGAGTGGGACAGGCTTCCCTCAGGAACCTATGTGCTTAAAACATTTTCCAGCTTATCATCTGCCTATACATGGAAATCCCATATGAGAGAAGGAATGGTTTCTTACCTCTAACTCTAGTTCTCTCGTAGGGGAATTTCTATGATGTCAACCCTTCCTTCTCTCCGGGAGAATAGTCAGAGGTATTGATACACACTATATAAGTCTAATGTCACCTTCAAATAACTAAAGCAACTGCCTCCAGCTGTGCATGATGGGATATCAGTGGTCTGTGACTTCTTAAAGGCACAGTCTCTATTTTAGCCATACAATTTCAGCCTATGGGGTGCTCTCTCCCTCTCCTTCATCTCTATCATGCAAAAGGGTTTTTTGAGGGAGATTCATTCTGTTGGCCAATTACTCTCAAATTATATTGTGCTGGCCCTTTCTTTGATTTTAGATGAAGAGTTCAGCCAGCGTAGCCTATGTACATAGGCTGCATTATCTGTCCATTTCTTAAGTAACTTTACAGGCCTTCCTGAAGAAAGGTGAAAACTTCCACTTAAGAAGATATTTTAAAGAAGTACTCCAGGGTCCCCGCATGTGGGCAGGACTATTCAGTGCCTTTGACTTATCATGGATATTCCCCTATGAGAGAACTGGAGTTGCAGGTAAGAAACCTTTCTTTCTGACTTCCCAACCATGTATTTAATTTTCCAGTTGTTTGCTAGAACAATACATTTTGCCCCCAATGCGTACACTCTCCCCAAGGTTTTTAGACCGGAGTTAGAATAGTCAATCAATCAATCATGGAGTCTTATATACCACAAACTAGTCAACTCGACGGGTCACTAGAAGCTGGGGGGGGGGGGTGCTGCGGGCCTTGTCTGGCTGGTGCTGGCAGTCAAAGAGCCCGGTCTTAAGTTGTTTTCTGAAGTCCTTCATGGAAGGGGAGGTGCGCATGTAGAGGAGGGGGTCGTTCCAGGATCTGGTAGCGTGGTAGGAGAAGGAGCGACCTCTGTATTGTTTGTTGTGGATGCGAGGGATGTGGGCCAGGGCAAGGGAGGCTAAGCGGAGGCCTCTGGTTGGTTGGTGGAGAGTGAGACAGTTGTTGATGTAGGTGGGTCCGGCATTGTGGCTGGCCTTGTACGCATGTATGAGGAGCTTGAAGAGGCATCTTAACTGGATGGGGAGCCAGTGGAAGGCCCTGAGGTGAGGGGTGATGCTGGTTATTCTGGGGAGGTCAAGAATGAGTCTTCTGGATGGTCTGGAGGGGGTTCGTGAGCTGTTTTGTGGTTCCAGCATAGATCGCATTGCCGTAGTCGAGTTGGCTGGAGATGAGGGCCTCGCTGATCGTTTTCCTGGTAGAGATAGGGATTTATTTGAAGATCTTGTGGAGCATGCGGAGGATGTGGAAGCAGGCAGAAAAGACGGTGTTGATCTGTTTCTTTATGGTCAGATGGGTGTCTAGGAAGATCCGGAGGTTGCATGCGTGTTCACAGGGTGTGAGTGGGAGACCGAGGGCGGCGTGCCATCCCAGGGGAAGGGCTTGTTCCCGAAGATGAGGATCTCTGTTTTGTCTGAGTTTAGCTTGAGGCAGTTGGTCCTCATCCAGGCAGCAATGTCGGTCATCGTGTTTTGGAAGTTAGTTTGTGTGGTGGCGAGTCGTCTGTGAGGGATAGGACGAGCTGTGTGTCGTCAGTGTTGGAGACGATGTTGAGTCCGGTGCGTGCAATGTCTGCCAGTGAGGTCATGTAGATATTGAAGAGAGTAGGGCTGAGGGAGGAGCCCAGGTGGGATCCACAGATTATGTGTTTGGGTGCAGAGACATAGGGAGGGAGGACGATCCTCTGTGTTCAGCCAGAGAGGAAATTTGGAGATCCAGTTGAGTGCATTGTCTTGGGTGCCAATGCTTTGGAGCCTGGTGATGAGAGTGTGGTGTGACTTGGTGTCAAAGGCTGCCAAGAAGCCGAGGAGGATGAGGGCTGCTGTTGCCCCTAGGTCAAGGAGGCGCCTGATGCAGTTGGTACCAGGGATCAAGGCAGTTTCTGTGGTTTGATTGGGCCAGAAGTCAGATTGGGATGGGTTGAGCATGTTGTGTTCAAAGTAGTCCGTGAGCTGGTGGTTGATGGTCTTAGACTTTGGCAGGGAAAGGGAGGAGCGAAATGGGGCAGTAATTATTGAGCTCACTGGGGTCAGCTGAGGGTTTCTTCGGGAGGTGCTTGACCTCGGCTTGACCTGGGCATCCTTTCAGGTGCCCGGAACGGATGCTGTGGAGATGGAGGTGTCAAGGAGTTCTGTAAGGGAGGCTCCAATAGTTTCCCCTCCTAGGTTGTAGAAGCGGTGCGGGCAGGCATCCGCGAGGGACCCACAGTGGATGGAAGCCATGATGGAGATGGTGTCTTCGGTAGATAGGCGCTTCCATCCGGTGATCCTATGGGGGGAGGTGTGGTGGGATCGACTGCAAACCAAAGGTACAGTTTGTGGGTCAGTATCCAGTTTTTGAGCCACGGCTTCAGAAACTTCGCGGGCTGGATCTTCTCCTCTCCCTCCTGGAATCCTATGAAGCGCAAATGGTTGCGCCTGGAGTGATTTTCAGTGTCTTCGGCCCTGTGATGAAGTTCACCTGTGTGGGTCAGCAGCTCGGCTACTTAAGTTCTGGAACATCGTCCTCTACCATGGAAACACGGTCTTCCACCTTTTTGATTCGGCCCACCGTTGTCCACAAGTCTTGACATAATAGACTCCTGTCCTCACGTACTTCTCCAATCTTGGTCTCAACAGCCTGTTGTGAGGATTGGATAGCCTGCAGGATTGTGTCCAGACCCTCTATCGCAGGAGCCCCATGCGCCGAGGTGCCGGGTCCATGAGGGGTCATTTGGGTAGTAAACTAGTCAATATGCTGCTGTGATGCGGTCGGCTGCTTACTCAGTTTCTCCTTCCCTATTGTGTGCCTGAATGGACCCAGGAGCTTTAGATGCTGATTCGCTGCCCCTCCATCTTGATGTGACCAGCAGGCAAATCCAACTCCAATTACTAGGGAGGATTCAAGTCGCCCCATTGCTGGGTCCAGCCCTTCACTTGTCTCTGTCTGCAGGTGCTCTCTCCAGAGGAAGGCTTCACTCTCGGGGGATCACACCCTCAACCGAGATCCTGTGCCTTTGTGCACTAGTCAGAGGATACAGAGAGGGGTAGGATTTCTCCATGCCATTCAACTCCTCATGGCCTCCCACTCTCATGCAAGCAGCCCCTTTAGGGTTCTTAGTAGGCAGACAAGCTGGTGCAGGAGACCCCTTTGGATTCCTCCATCTGGTGTCCCTAGGCTCCACTCTGCCCAGTACATGTGCTCTGGCCCTGGGCTGGCCACTGTCACTCACCGGGGGATTGGATGGGTGTCTTTCCTATAGGCCCTCCACTCGGTACTGTTTCAGCCACACCTCAGCAACCCCCAAATCAGGCTGCAGCTTTAGGAGGCGACGCGCATTCTCTGCTGTAAGCCGCCCTGTGGCACCCTATTCTCTACAATGCGGGGCACTACTTCGGCCTCGCTCCGGTCCCGCGTCAGTGTAGCCGGTCTTCTTCCTCTGCACGATTGCCTGAGTGCTTAGGTCATGCAATGCCCCACAGCCCTGCTCAGATCCTGGCTTGCGGGCCAGGTGAAGGACAAATATTCTCCCATCCGGAGGGGTCGGCAGAGGATGCGCCCAGGGCCTCGGGTGGTTGTCCCATCAGCTGCCCCCATGGTCACACCTCCCTCCTTCTCTGGCCCCCGTCTAGGGGATGGAGACAGCAGCAAGCACATGGAGGGTGGGCGGCTAATCCCCCCCGGCTGCCTCCCAAGCAGCCGGGCCCACAGTGCAGGCTGCATCGTTTCACTTCCCAGCCAAGTCCACCTTACCAGGTGCGGGCTCCCGGGTGGGCTCCTCCGCCAGGGTTCCAGACTCCCCCGGCGTACCAGTCCCCAGCTGGAGCAATCAGAGGGGAGCTGCCTCAACTTCAGATGCAATGGGTGCAGGGCACTGGTGCTGATGGCGGCGGTTGATGGAGGGGTCTGGAGCATTCTTAAAGTGAGACCGCCATCTTGACGCCCTAAGCCACTCCCCCAATAATTGTATGCTTAACGTAGGAAGCTGGCTCTATATATACTATATCAAAATGAGATATAGTTGGTCATTACAACCCTGGCGGTCAGTGTTAAAGCGACGGTAAAAAAAATTGAATTACGACCGTGGCGGAAACTGCCAACATAGACAGCCACTTTAACACTCCGACCGCCACGGAGGTACAAACAAACAGCTTGGCGGTCACCGCCAACAGACAGGAGGAGGACAATGTACCGCCCACAGAATTACCCCCACCAATCCGCCACCTTTTCCGGGGCGGATTCACAGCGAACAAAAACACAGCGGAAACAGGACTTCGAAGGGAAAACGCTCACCTATACACACCCCACGAGGAACCAGGACGCCATGGAACCAGAGCTCCAGATTTTCCCAGCCTTTATCTTCCTGCTCCTCTACCAGGAGCACGAATGCCGGCAACGAAGACCACGGTGAGTACTGCACCTACGACAAAGGGGAGGGGGGGAGGGAAAAAACTGTGACACACACACGCAATACGCAACACCCCCACCCCCACCCTCACCCACGACAACACACACACACCAATACATCATGATACATCACAGTTACACCCCCCAGGCCTCCTGGAAGAATGCAACGACAAAAGGAAATGAGTCAAATTATTGTGATGTATTCAAAAACATGATTCAAAAATATTTACAAATATATACATTTATACTATATACAATTAAATACACCAAGAACACAAGTCCAAGGTATTCCACCATCATAGTCCGTGGATCACTGGGCCCAAAAGGCATGGGCGAGGGCCACACAAGATACCCGAACAAGACGGACAGAACACTGCAGGGGCATCAGATAGAAACAAAACAGGCACCTCAGGGGGAAGGGAAAAGGTGCACCTCAGCCGGTTGAGTGCACGGCGCAAAATCCACGAGGGGGCCCCATGCCCACTGTTCAATCCTGGGGAGTGCAAAGCCACAGTCTCTTAAGTCTCTACAGTGGGTGGTTTGCCCACTGCTATATCCTGGGGAGTGCAAAGCCACAGTCTCTCAAGTCTCTACAGTGGGTGGTTTGCCCACTGTTCAATCCTGGGGAGTGCAAAGCCACAGTCTCACAAGTCTCTACAGTGGATGGTTTGCCCACTGCTATATCCTGGGGAGTGCAAAGCCACAGTCTCTCAAGTTTCTACAGTGGGTGGTTTGCCCACTGTTCAATCCTGGGGAGTGCAAAGCCACAGTCTCACAAGTCTCTACAGTGGATGGTTTGCCCACTGCTATATCCTGGGGAGTGCAAAGCCACAGTCTCTCAAGTCTCTACAGTGGGTGGTTTGCCCACTGTTCAATCCTGGGGAGTGCATAGCCACAGTCTCTCAAGTGGATAACAGTCTCCACTGGTTCTGGAGGGGGCTTTGTGCCCAGAGTGCTTCATCCTGCCAAGGACTGAGGTAGTGGATAACAGTCTCCACTGGTTCTGGAGGGGGCTTTGTGCCTAGAGTGCTTCATCCTGCTCGTGCCGGGCTCAGTAGCGTCAGAGCTTTTGGCTCTCATGGTCCTGCGATGCTTGTGGCGGCGGTGTCCTTGGCAGCAGTGCTTGTGGCGGCAGTGTCCTTGGCAGCGGTGCTTGTGGCGGCGGTGTCCTTGGCAGCGGTGCTTGTGGCGGCGGTGTCCTTGGTAGCGCTGCTTGTGGCAGCGGTGTCTTTGGCAACGGTGCTTGTGGCGGCGGTGTCCTTGGCAGCGGTGTTCTTGGCAGCGGTGCTTGTGGCGGCGGTGCCCTTGGCAGCAGTGCTTGTGGCGGCGGTGTCCTTGGCAGCGGTGTTTGTGGTGGCGGTGTCTTTTGCAGCAGTGCTTGTGGCGGCGGTGTCTTTGGCAGCGTTGCTTGTGGCGGCGGTGTCGTTGCCAGCGGTGCTTGTGGTGGTGTCCTTGGCAGCGGTGCTTGTGGCGGCGGTGTCTTTGGCAGCGGTTCAGCTGCTGGTGGTCCTGTCTGTGGCAGCGGGGCTGCTGCTGGCGGTCATGTCTGGGGCAGCGGGGCTGCTGGCGGTCGCCTCCTGGGCAGCGGGACTGCTGCTGGCGGTCCTGTCTGGGGCAGCGGGGCTGGTGGTGGTCGCCTCCTGGGCAGCTGGGCTGCTGAAGGCGGTCCTGTCTGGGGCAGCGGGGCTGCTGGCGGTCGCCTCCTGGGCAGCTATTGCTATCGGGGAGAAATGTAAGGGGGAAAAAAGCGCTCACAACCGTACCAAGCAAGAGTAAGAGAAGTACTAAGTATTATAAAAAGTTGGATGCTCCCGGCCTCGGAGGAATCTCCCCTACCCCCACACCTGTGATAACACAGATAAGCAAACTAAATATTGGAGACCTAGGCACTCATATTATATATCAATATAGTATTAAATAAAGCTCTAACATGCAGTGTAGTATAATTCACTAATTAATGGAGCATTCATTGGAAAAATGACATTTAACACAATCCAATAGACTTCAAGTTGATTGGCCAATCCATCCTTTATTGTGACAATGAACCAGCCAACATGTGTTTCGTCATGGGAGTAAGTACTCCCCGTGACTTTATCAAGGCTCAATCAATAATAATGCGAGAAGACTTTGTGCTGCTATCATCGTAATAAGCATATATCTCATCAAATGCCGCTTAAGGCCATCCAGCCATATCAACGTTAAGATGAAAAAGAATGTCCACAACGTCTTACAAATCTTCTTACAAAATACATATGAAAGACCGGAACCGAAAATTGCAGTTCCGATCGCACCGGCCGTAGGAGCGGTGCTTGTGGCGGCGGTGTCTTTGGCAGCGGTTCAGCTGCTGGTGGTCCTGTCTGTGGCAGCGGGGCTGCTGCTGGCGGTCATGTCTGGGGCAGCGGGGCTGCTGGCGGTCGCCTCCTGGGCAGCGGGGCTGCTGCTGGCGATCCTGTCTGGGGCAGCGGGGCTGCTGGCGGTCGCCTCCTGGGCAGCGGGGCTGCTGCTGGCGGTCCTGTCTGGGGCAGTGTGGCTGCTGGCGGTCGCCTCCTGGGCAGCGGGGCTGCTGCTGGCGGTCCTGTCTGGGGCAGTGGGGCTGCTGGCGGTCACATCCTGGGCAGCGGGGCTGATGGCGGTCTTCTCCGCCGTGCTGATCTTCCCAGACTTGCCGGTTTTCTTGTGCCCCTTCCCCACCTTGGAAGGTGTCGCAGCTGACTCCACAATCTCAACTGTACCCCTGGGAGCGGCTTTGGTGGCTAGTGTCTTCCCCCTCTCCTGCTGGGCACTTGCCAACTTTTGATGCTTGACAGGTGGGGGACTGTCCATGCTGTGGCTCCTTGCCACACTGGCTGCCCTGCTGCCTGGTGCACTCCAGAATCCGGTGACTACTATTTGTCTGGCCGATGTTGTGGCTGAGGTGCTAGGTTGGGACCTGGAGAGTCGGGCCCTAGGCGACTGACAGGGTGGGGGAGGTGAGGGAAAGAGGTCAAGGGTGGACAGGAAAAGTTTCTTAGGAACACTGGGACAGGTAGATGGAGGGGGTTTGGGAGTGAAGGAAGAGGTAGTGGTCGTAGGAGGTGTACGTTTGGCGACTTTGGGTGAAGGTGCATGGGCTGGAGGCTATCGTGAGGTGGATGGCTGTTGGGTGGGTGTGTGGCTGCGTTTGTGTACCTTGGGCGGTGGGCTCACAGACACACTGGGAGAGGACTCAGGGGATGTGTGAATGGTAGCGGGGGTGGTGACTGCATGTGAGCGGGGTGTGGTGCTGGGTGTGCTGGTGAGGGACAGAGTGGCTGAAGATGTAGTGCATGCAGGTGTGAGTGGAGACGAGACTGGGAGGGAGGAGGGAGACAAGGAGGAGGGGGACACAGTGGAGGCAGTGGATGTTGGTATGTCTGCATGTGTCTGATGCTTGTGTGAGTGCCTGTGGGATGTGTGGTGCTTATGTTTGCCTGAGCTTCCTTTGTGTGTTGAGGTGTGTGCATGCTGGTCTGATGGTGTGCTTGGGATAGGCTGAGGTACAAGGGTGTGGGTCTGGGTGGAGGAAGTTGGAGGGGGGAGGCTAGAGACAGGGACAATGGCTGCCATCAGTGCTGAGGCCAGAGTCTGAAAAGCTCGCTGAAGAGCTGTCTGACCAGAATGAATGCCCTCCAGGAATGCATTGGTTTGTTGCAACTGCCTCTCTACACCCTGGATGGCATTCAAAATGGTAGACTGCCCAACAGTGAGGGACCTGAGGAGGTCAATGGCCTCCTCACTGAGGGCCTCACTGAGGGCCTGAGGTGCCTGGGGCGAAGGTGATGCCCACCCTCCTGGGTGAGCGGGCACGGGGCAAAGGCTGAGGGGCTGCTGGGAGGGCAGTGCTGGGGGGGTGGCGGCTGTACCTGTAGATGCGTGGGGCACAGATGGGCCCGCCACTGCAAGGGAGCTCCCATCAGAGGAGGAGTCCGTATCGCTGTTGTCAGCTCCTGTCCCCGCCGTGGAGCTCCCCTCGCACTCCGTCCCACTGGTGAATTCGGAGTCCGTAGTCTCGCCCTCCAGGGCCATGTTGGATGCAGCTCCCTCCAGCTCCGGTGCCACTGCTCCTCTGCCTGATGATGCCAATGCACACGAGTACAGGGAGACCACAAAAAGGGGGGGGGGGAGATAGAAGAAAGACATGTTGACTGCATGCAATACCGCTACCGTTGGCAGACACGACAGACACAGAAGCCCTCTGCACTAGGCCGCGCACTTGGGGTCCACTATTCAATCCCTGGGACATGGGTTACAAGGTTATGGCGATTTCTGCACACATGGATGTCACAGGAGCCTGACTAGGTGTAGTTGGCACTGTACCCAAGTGGGGTGGGGTGACACAGGGTCTCCCTGAAAAAGGGGACTTCAATAGCAAACTCGCCCTGGCCTAGGGGAACCCACAGCCCACCTCCCCCTCCCAGACACCTATAATGCGCGCTGAATCAGCTGAATGAGAGTGTACTCACCCCCTTGTTGCTGCTGTGCTGCCCTCAAGCACCCATCCAACTCCGGGTGCGCCACCGCCAGGATCCTGAACATCAGGGGGGTCATGGTGCGATTGGCACCCCTCCCACGTTGGGAGGCCATAACCAGCTGGGCCCCCGCCGCCTTCTTGCTCCAGCGGCGAATGTCCTCCCATCTTTTCCGGCAGTGGGTGCTCAGTCTGTGGAAGACCCCCAGGGTCCGGACGTCCTTGGCGATGGCACACCAAATATCCTTCTTCTGGTGGGTGCTGACCTACAGGAATTGTACAGGGGAAAAGAGAAGTTATTACCAACTGCACCGTCACAGTCATTGGACTGCATCCCTACCCTTGCCATGTGGCACATGCACTCACCGTCGTTTCATGCACGCCTCAATCTCCCCCCCCTATCTTTCATCCACCCCACTCCACACAGGCATTGCCCATACAGCATGCTCCCAGTGTACTACCTTCTTGTCTGGAGGACCGTAGAGTAGCGTGTACTGGGGGAGGAACCCATCCACTAACTTCTCCAACTCCTCCGAAGTAAAGGCAGGGGCCCTTTCCCCAGACGCATGAGCCATTGTCTCTTCCAGACTGAGGTCACAGCAGCACTTGCAGTGTAGGTCCACTCCTGTCGAAGATCAGGTATCGAGTGATTGAACAGATAGAAAATGGCAGTCACGTCCGCGGCGTACATCGTCATTGGCTCCTGGGACCCATAGGGTCCAATGTTACCCAATGCAGAATTGCACCACGGTCTTCGACCGCCTACCGCGACGGTGTACAGCGTCAGCGCAGTTACCTCATATCCCATTGTCCCACTTTACAGGTCAGGCAGCCGCCATTTCAGGGGCCCACATGGCTTTATTTTTTACTGCGTCACACATACCTAGGCCTTGGCTCAACACTCATACAGGCAAATTTCGGGTTATGTATAGTTTTCTGAGTGACCTGTGTGTACGTACCTCAGATTGGTTGACTCTGTGCTGGCTGTTCTCCTCCACAGGCCCCGTCCGCTGGGGCATGTGAGGAGATGGCAGCATCCTTCGGTGTACAGACCGCTGGTGGACCTGTCGACAATGGAGGAAAGACATGTGATCATCACCTACAGGCTTGATCGTGCCACAATCCTGGAACTGTGTGCCCAGTTGGAGCCAGACCTGATGTCAGCCATCCGCCATCCCACAGGAATCCCCCCTCAAGTGCAGGTGCTGTCAGTACTCCATTTCCTTGCAAGTGGGTCATTTCAAACAACAGTGGCCATAGCATCAGGGATGTCCCAGCCTATGTTTTCCAACGTGTTGTCCAGAGTGTTGTCTGCCCTGCTGAAACACATGCGGAGCTACATCGTTTTCCCTCAGGTGGAGGATTTGCCTACAGTGAAAGGTGACTTCTATGCCCTGGGACATATCCCCAACATCATAGGTGCCATTGATGGGACCCATGTGGCCTTGGTCCCCCCGCAGGAGTGAACAGGTGTTCAGAAACCGGAGGAGTTACCATTCAATGAATGTGCAGATGGTGTGTTTGGCAGACCAGTACATCTCCCATGTTAATGCCAGATTCCCTGGCTCAGTGCATGACGCTTACACCCTGCGGAATAGCAGCATCCCTTATGTGATGGGGCAACTCCAGAGGTACCGTGTGTGGCTATTAGGTGAGCACCTGGAAGCAAATCAGTGGGAATAGTTGTCTGGGCCTGGGGATATCCCTAAGAGTTAGTGTGTGTCTAACAGTTGTCCCTCACCATTTGCAGGTGAATCTGGTTACCCCAACCTGTCATGGCTACTGACCCCAGTGAGGAATCCCAGGACAAGGGCAGAGGAATGCTACAATGAGGCCCATGGGCGAACTAGGAGGATTATAGAGCAGACCTTCGGCCTCCTGAAGGCCAGGTTCCGGTGCCTCCATATGACAGGTGGTTCCCTATTCTACTCACCAAAGAAGGTGTGCTAGATCATCGTGGCCTGCTGTATGCTTCACAACTTGGCTTTGCGACGACAGGTGCCTTTACTGCAGGAGGATGGTCCAGATGGAGGTGTTGTGGCAGCTGTGGAGCCTGTGGACAGTGAAGACGAGGAAGCAGAAGAAGAGGACATCGACAACAGGAACTCAGTGATCCTGCAATACTTCCAGTGAGACACAGGTAAGAAGACAAACCTGCCTGCTACATGTACTTTAACACTACTACCTCTCTACTGTTTGACCTTTTCACCCAGTATATGGTCACTGAGTTGTCACTTTTCCTTACCATTTCACAGATGTGGGTCCCACTGTGTGACCTCTGCTTTGTTTCCTCATGGACTAGAGCTGTGTGACATAGGTATGTTGACATTACATTTGAAAGAGCATTTTGTCACTGTAATTGCTAATACACTAATTCGAAATCACAGACAGACTCCAGATAATTTTGTGCTTTAAGGGTATTTATTTTAGTGCTCAATATTGAAGGGGGTTGTAAACTGGTTAGGGGTGATAGTGGAGGAATGTCCATGGCAGAGTCCAGTCTATTAGTCTCATAGGTGCATTGTCCAAAGGGGCATAGGAACTGGAGCTGGGGCAGTTTGAGGATGGACAGGGTGACAAGGTGGGACAAAAGGATGACAATCAGGGTGGTCTCATTTCTTGGCGGGGGTCTTGGCATCGTTCTCTGTCTTTGTCCTGGATCTCAGGGACCGTTTGCGGGGTGGTTCTCCATCTGCAAGGGGTGGGGTGCTGGTGTGGTGGTCCTGTGGCGGTGCCTCCTGTCCACTAGCGCCGGCGGAGGTGGTGGGCAGTTCAACATCCAGGCTAGTATCAGGGGCCCCTTGTTGTACCACAGTGTCCCTCCTGGTGTTGAGGACTTCCTTCAGCACCCCTACGATGGTGCCCAGGGTGGAATTGATGGATTTGAGTTCCTCCCTGAACCCCAAATACTATTCCTCCTGCAGCCGCTGGGTCTCCTGAAACTTGGCCAGTACCGTTGCCATCGTCTCCTGGGAATGATGGTAGGCTCCCATGATGTTGGAGAGGGCCTCGTGGAGAGTGGGTTCCCTGGGCCTGTCCTCCCCCTGTCGCACAGCAGCCCTCCCAGTTCCCCTGTTTCCCTGGGCCTCTGTCCCCTGAGCCCACTGCCAGTACCCCCAGGTCCCTGTTGTTGGGGTGGTGGGTTCACCTGGGTTCCCTGTAGTGGTTGACACACTGCTGATTGACGTGTCCTGGGGACAGAGGTATGGGCCCGCTGGGTGGGTGCTGTGCTGGTGTTTCCAGAGGGGGCAAGCTCTGTGGTGGCCTGTGCCAGTGTGAGGGGAACCGACTGTCCCGAGGTCCCAGATGGTCCGGGCTGGTCGTCTAGATCCAGTTGGACAGAGCTGCTGTCATCACTGTGGGCATCTTCTGTTGGTGGTGTGGACTTGTCTGGACCCTCCTGTCCGGTGACGTTGGGTAGGGGTCCTGCAGGAGTGTAAAAGCATGATTATTGCATCTGTGTGTGCCATGGTGTGCAATGGGTGGGTGACTGTGTACCCCAGTGCTTGCATTCCTGTGTGGGACCTTGTGTGATGATGGTTTAGGGGGGTGTATGGGTATGTGCAGTGGACATGCTTTGGTGATGGGTGTCCATGCTTTGGTGTTGCATGCAGGGCTTGGTGTTGGGATGGGTGGTTTGTGATATTGGGACATTTGTGAGGAGTTGGAGTGATGGGGTGAGGGCGAGGGTGGGGGTGGGGGTATGTGATAGCATGCAGGTAGGGTGGGGGATGTAATAGTTAAGATTTGACTTACCAGAGTCCATTCCACCAGCTACTTCTGCGAGGCACTCAGGATGCAGAATAGCCAAGACTTGCTCCTCCCATGTTGTTAGTTGTGGGGGAGGAGGTGGGGGTCCGCCGCCAGTCCTCTGAATCGTAAGGTGGTCTTGAGACCACGGAACGCACCTTCCCCTGTAGGTCGTTCCACCTCATCCTTAGTTCATCCCTATTTCTTTGGTGTTGTCCCACTGCATTGACCCTGTCCACTATTCTTCGCCATAGCTCCATCTTCCTAGCTATGGAGGTGTGCTGCACCTGTGATCCGAATAGCTGTGGCTCTACCCGGATGATTTCCTCCACCATGACCCTGAGCTCCTCCTCAGAGAACCTGGGGTGTCTTTGCCGTGCCATGGGGTGGTGTGGGTGATGTGTGGGTTGGTATGTGTTGTGATGTGTGGGGTGATATTTAGTGGTGTGTTGTGTGAGGTGCGTGGATGTTGTGTGAGTGATGGTGTTGAGTGCCTGTGGATGCTTGTTTATAGATTGTGGTGTCTGTCTCTGGCCTTCTTTCACATTTTTGGTAGTAGGGGTTTGTGAGTGATGTGGGTGTGTGTTTTATATTGTATTGGGTGTGTGGGACTGGTGTGTGTATGTGTATCAGGTGAGTGTATTTAGATTTGTCCAATGTGGTAGTGTTTTGTAAATGTGTGTGTATTTTGAGCGCGGCGGTGTCTACCGCCAATGGAATACCGCGGTTGAAAGACCCCCGCGAGGATTTGTGGGTCGTGATAGCGTGGGCGTATTCCTGTTGGCGTGACGGTGGAGGTTTTGTTTTCGCCAGTTTATCACTGACCTTTAGTGTGGCGGACTTGTATGGGTGTCAAAATTTTGGCGGATTCCGAGAGGTGGGTCATAATGACCGTGGTGGAATTCTGCGGCCGCGGCAGTGTATTGGCGGTCTTCTGTGCGGCGGTAAGCGGCTTTTACCGCCAATGTTGTAATGACCCCCATAGTGTGCACAGAGTCCAGGAGTTCCCCAGAGACTTAACAGAGGCTAAAGTAAATAATACTAATGCTCTCTCTTGTGGTAGTGTGGTCGAGCAGTTAGGCTTTTCAGAGGGTAGCGCAAAGCTTTTGTTGTACACACACAAGCAATAGAAGAAGCACATACTCAATGACTTAATTCCAGACCAATGGTTTTTATATAGCAAAAATATATTTTCTTAATTTAGTTCTAGAACCATAAGATTCAAGTTGCAGGTAAGTACTTCTATAGATTTGTATTTCACATATGTATCAATAATACTTTGTTTGAAATCTTTTTAAATATTGGCAATTATCTGTTTTAAAAGTTGTCAGTGAAATTTTCAGAAACAGTTCCTGGGGGGAAGAAAGGTTAGTACGATTTACAGGTAAGTACTTGACTTACAGTTCCAGTCTCTGGGGTTTGGGAGGTCCACAGGTTGGGGTTCAAGTTAACCCCAAACACCCACCACCAGCAACATGAGGCCGGTCAGGCGCAGAGGTCAAAGTTGAGGAAAATTTTACATGTGCTCCTCTGGAGACTGGGGGCACTCGGTTTCAGATCGGCTGGCAGGTAAGTACCCGCGTCTTCGGAGGGCAGACCTGAGGGGTTTAGAGAAGCACCAGGGGGCGGGGCCACAAGTAGGCACCAAACACACACCCTCAGCGGCACAGGGGCAGCTGGGTACAGGGTGCAAACAAAGTGGCTTCGGGCTCCCCATGCTTTTCAATGAGAGGACCCCGGGGGCCACTTAGATGCTGCAGGCTTAGGCCAGGGGGTCAGTCCGGGAAAACCACAGGCTGGACCAGTTGGAGAGCTGCCTGCTGAACGTTGCTGCACCAGTGGTCAGATTCTCCAAGGCCTGGGGATGTGGGTGCAGTGTACCTTTAGGTGTCTGATATTTTCGTCCGGAGCTTACGCAGTCAGGGGGAGGGGTCCTTTGGATTCATACTGCAGGCATTGTCATGAGGGGCAGGAGAGGTCAACCCAGGGTGGGAACTTGCTTGGAATCGCCTGGGGATTCTCTCTAGCCGGTTGGGCCACCTGGACACGGGCCGTGGGGATTGGGTGCAGAGTGGTCAGGACTTGCGGATTTGGGGAGGCTTTGGAGTCCATTGGTGTAGTTTCTTTTTAGACAGGGCCGCTGTCCTTGGGAGTTCTTGTTCCTTTGGAGTGCAGGGCAGCCCTCTGGTGCTTGGCAGAGGTCACTGGTCCCACAGGATGTATTGCCTTCTTGTTGCAGGTTCTTTGAAGCAGGAGACAGGCCGATAGGACTCGGGCCAAGTCAGTTTTCGTCTTCCTTCTCCTCTGCTGAGGTTTCAGCTTAGCAGTCCTTCTTCTTTCTTGTCAGGTCACCAGGAATCTGACGACTTAGGTTCAGGGGAGCCCTTAAGTCCTGGATTTAGGGGCGTTACATGGGTGAGGGGGTGGCTACACCCTTCTTGTGTCCACTCCCTTTGGACAGGGGGACACAAACCTAAGCCTATTGGTGTCTGTCCTTCAAACTAAGATGGAGGATTCTGCAGGGAGGAGGTCACCTCAGGTTTGGACACCTTAGGGGTGGTCCTAGCTGGGGTGGTCACTCCTTCCTGATTTCCCTAATTTTCCCGCCAGACTTGCCGCCAAAAGCGCACCTTTGTACGGGGAGTGGGAAACTCCACTAGCTGGAGTGCTCTGGGGCACTGTCACAAGAGGCTTAAGCCTTTGAAACTTACCGCCAGGTATTACAGTTCCTGCAGGGGGACAGGCTTTGTCTCTGGGCAAAGAGAGCACAAAGGTGCTCACCCCACATGGTCAGAAACTTGTCTGAAAGTGTCAGGCTGGCACAGACTGGTCAGTCCTGCACTAGTAGTTTGGCTAAAATACATCTCTAAGATGCCCTCTGGGTGCATTTTTCAATAAATCCCACACTGGCATCACATCAGTGTGGGTTAATTGTGCTGAGAAGTTTGATACCAAACTTCCCTGTATTCAGTGAAGCCATTATGGAGCGGTGGAGTTCGTAATGACAAACCCCCAGGCTATATACTCAATATGGCTACACTGCACTCACAATGCTTAAGGATGGACTTAGACACTGTAGGGCCATATTGCTCATGCAGCTATGCCCTCACCTGTGGTATAGTGCACCCTGCCTTAGGGCTGTAAGGTCTTCTAGAGGGGTGGCTTACCTATGCCACCGGCAGTGGTTTGTGGGCATGGCCCCCTGAGAGGGGTGCCATATCAACTTTGCCTTTTTCTCCCCACCAGCACACACACGCTGCAAAGACAGTGTGCATGTGTTTGGTGAGGGGTCTCCCGGGGGGCATAATACATGCTGCAGCCCTTGGGGACCTTCCCTGGCCACAGGGTCCTTGGTACCATGGGTACCTTTTACAAGGGACTTACCTGTGTGCCATGGGTGTGTCAATAGTGGAAACAAAGGTACAGATTTTGGAAAAAAACACTGGTGCTGGGGCCTAGTTAGCAGGATCCCAGCACACTTTCAATCAAAGTTGGCATCAATATCAGGCAAAACGTGGCGGGGGAAGGGAGACAACCATGCCAACAGTGGCACTATTCTATACTTAGGCTGTAATTTGTTACTTCATCTAACTTACTAGTGCTATTTATATTTGTATTTAATTATTATTTTTATTGGTGTAATACATTTATTGTGATTTATTGTTTAATAAACACTTAATTTGCATTTATTCATATATTTGAAAAAATATATGCATATTTATATTGTTACATTAATAAATTAATGTGTGTATGTTACTTTATTGTGATATCTTGTTTTTTAACTATGGAGGTTAAAAAACGTATCTTATTTTAAATTATAATAATGTTAAGCATATTAACCATTATTATGTCCATATTTTAAAGCACAACATTTTTGTACTTTGCATTATATGTATGTAAAAGTGATATTTTTGTGGTTGGTGTTCATACGAGGATATTTGTGTGGTTGACATTTTGTCATACAACTTTAACAATGAGCCAGAGGAAGGAGCAGCCCCAGCACAAATCACTTATTTAACATTAGGAATGCCCCATAGCAGAAACAATGGAAATGACCAAGGTAGATGATTCATATGGATCAGGGTAACGTATCTCTGTTCCCAGTGACATTCTCTAATGTCTTCATCCTGGCGATATGCTCTGTGCAGTTAATGTGGAGCCAGAGCATGGGCAGGGGAATTCCTCATGTCTATTCTACTGTGATCGCCCTCCTGAATCTCCTGAGCAGATCTGTGACATTCCGTCCCATACCATTGGTGCAACTATTTGCCCTGGTGACATACAGCCTGATCACCGAGTGAAACAAAAACATTGGAAGAGACCAACAGGCAATCATAAAGACAGAGAGGGTCAAAGCAAAGCAACATAATACTAAAACCATTAGAGAGATGATGGCAACAGTAAGAGAGGTGTGAGGTTCTGGAAGTCAGCAAGCAAAGCATGCAAAATTTGGTGGAAGAGTGGTGTTTGATGAAGCATACTGTAAACACATCTTCTGGCACCAATGTACTATCATCAGGCAGATGACTGAAAGTACAAGCCACATTTGGGACAACACAAGTGACCTTTGCAAATTTTTTGAAAGGTAGGGACAAACAAACTGTACGATAAAACGTTTCTTAACACAGGTGTGTTGTGTAACATTAACAGAGCAGTTCACACCTGTTCCCGCATGCCAACTGCAGACACCAACAGAGATGAGGACATGTGCTAGAGTCGCTGGTCTCTCTATCACTCCATCTAAGTTCCTGCACAGTTAAAGAAATCCACAAAAGCAATGACTATACAGTTGTGAGAAGATTGGGATTGTCATCAGGAGTATGCCATAGTCAGGGGGTAGGTAGAAGAATGGGGTTTGTCTTCTGGAGTATGTTGAGTTTAGAGAGCAGGTAGCAGTATCTGTATTGTCTATTGGAGGCGAGGTTAGGGAGTAGGTATAACAATACATATTGTATACCCCGCCCGCCAAGGTTTGACCGCCGGGCGGCCGCCAATGCGTCTGCACTCGCGCCACGGCCATTATGAGATCCCCGCCGGCCCAGCGGGGATCTCGGGCGCAACACAGGAGCCGGCTCCAAATGGAGCCGGCGGTGTTGCGGCTGTGGGAAGGGTGGAGCTTTTCACTGTCTGCTATGCAGACAGTGAAAAGCTGCACAGGGCCGTGACAGGGGGCCCCTGCACTGCCCATGCCAGTGGCATGGGCAGTGCAGGGGCCCGCGACTCCCCTTTCCGCCAGCCTTTTCATGGCGGTGCAAACCACGGCGGCAGGGGACTCGTAATCCCCTGGGCAACGCTGCCCTGGAGGATTACTCCCACTGGGACAAAAGTGGTGGTGAAATCCGTCAAAACAACCCTGGTGGTCAAAGACCGCCAGGGTTGTAATGACCCCCTTTGTCTTCATGGATATATATTGATAAGGAAGTTGATAGAATAGAAATTGTCCTCAGGAGCATATTGAGGTTAAGGGCTAGGTATGAGAATGAGGATTTTCAGTTGTATGTTGATATTAAGGTGTAGTAGGGGAAAGGGTTGGCATGTCTGGTATCTCGTTGGACTAATGTGTACCCTACTGGGATCTGTGTTTGATCCTATGGTCACAATAAGCATCTACTATCTGTCCATTCTCACATTATACCCATGATACCTATTGCAGTGATTTGTTTTATCCTGTTACCATTCTGAAAAAACCAGCAGTATTTGAGATGCAGTATTACCAATTAGGGTATTATGCATCTCGGATTACTGGTTCCTGTACTACTGAATCCATTTAACTAAGTTCTTGTTTTACTCCCCTTATTGATAATTAATATTGACAATAAGATACTGGTAAACTCATTGTTGTGTGCTTGCTACTGCTCTTTGATCTCATTGCTGATCAGATCAATCCCCAGGAGATCGACTGAGCACAACCTGCAAACTCTTTTTCCAGACCTTTAATCCCGGGCACCGGACCTCTGCGTTTTGACGGTCTTCTTTGATGCCACTAGGCCTTTGACTCTCTAAAATGTCCCTACTTGTTTTCCCTCCTACACCACATTGGCCTTGTTGAGTGCTTATTGCAGTGAACAACCCTGCTGTGTGCCCAACCGACGGCTCGTTTATGGGTAAATGGAGTGGTTTCCACTGCTTTCCCAGCTAGCTGGGGACACGTCAGGGCTGCCCTTTGTTTCTGGTGCTGTTTGCGATTGCTAAGGAGGTGCTTGAGTCCAGGCTGTGGGAACATCATGCTGACCGCGGGTTGAACGTTTCCGCCCAAGGCCTTACTGTCTCCTTATATACGCTGACAACATCACTGTCGATATCTGGGAGCCAGAGCAAGTACCTGGTTGTGTGGATAGGCAGAGATGTGGAAGAGGTCTTGCAAGAGAACTATGGGAAACCCATTGCATGGCTGGAGGATCAAATACTGTGCTGGTCTACACTGCCTTAGCCATAGTTGGGATGGTAATCCTTCCTAAATTTCTCTATTTATTTTTCAATGTCTCTGTGGCCCTAATAAAAAGCTACTTTGTTCGACTGCAATCCCTTTTGGCCATCCTGACATGGGGAGGGAAACATTTGAGGCCGACCTAAAAGATGTTGACAATACCCTTCAGTCAGTTGGGGTTTTGGTGTCCTGGACTTTAAACTCTACTATCTGTTCACACAGGCACAATTTGCGCACCATTTGAAAAACCCGATACAAGACACTTATCACATAGGTGTTGAGTTCGATAGTGCCACCCCCTGCCCGCTGACTACTGCCATATATGACACTTCAAAACACCTCAGAGACTCCTTGGAGACAGTACAGTTCACAGTGAGCACATGGGATCGCCTGTGACGCAGGGACCACCTTCCCTTGTTATAGTTGGCGGGAACTGCCACTGGTTAGAAAGCTGCCTATCGCCCCACTCGCAGGACGGCCGAGCCTGTCAGCAACTGCAGCACCTGAGACTGTTAGAAATAGGTGACCTCTATCCAAGGAGTTCCTTTGAGCAGCTGCAAGACCTTTGAGCGACTGTGGACTGCACACCCCTTGATGTCTTCCTATCTTGTAGGCTGCTTGGCGCCTTTATACAGGTGCACATCTCCTTTCTTCAACAGCCCGCATTTCTTTTAGTGTTAGACCTGCTCTTGGCATAAGGACCGGATTTACCGTTGGTGGCACCCAGTGTGACAGTCATTTTTGGCGCCCCCTGAGGCCTGTGACCTCTTCCAGTGGTAAAAAATGCCCCTCATCTCTCCATAGCCCATCACTTACCTACTTTTTATTGGTTTCAAAGCACTAGTAAAGGCTAGCTTTACCAATAAGAATATATATCTATCCAAATGAGCTCTTTTTAGCAACATTATTAATTGATACTGAAAGACTGGGGGGGGGGAAACATAGCATCCTAACATATTTTATACAGCTTGTATGCAGTTCTTTGATGACAGTTTGTAACAGTCAGTTTCCTATTTTAGGGTTGTATCTTATGAACTGCGGTAACAAAAATATCTCTATGACAAAAGCAGTAATCCACTAAGCTAATCACATAATGTACAGATCTGTGATCTGCAGGATACGTGTTCTTTGCAGCAGATGTTTTAACCCTTTACGCTTGCTGGAGCACCTGTGGAGGTCTTCTTCCCACCTTGGCTACAGAAACTGCAAGCACTAGGGTGAGACACCATCACACCAATCTCACCCCCTGAGGTCGACTGAATCTTTGGACTTGGTGAAGGAGGTAGTAGTCAGAATTATACAATCCTACAAATCAATAACATTATATCATAAACAATATTAGACACCATGAATCATTTTCAACACTAAATCAGACTCTAAACTGAATAAAGTGTCAAAGCTTTATTACAATCCCAAAATCAGTGTCATTTAACTGGTGCGCAAAACTAAATTATAAACATACATGAAAATCATCGGCTGACCAAAATGTCTCAAAAGATTCAACGTACAAAACATCAATACAGTTAGACACTCCAGAAGAATCATATAGATTAGAAACAACACAATAAACACATTATTATTTGAATTTAAAGCAGATGATGGTGACATCAGTAAATCATCAAAATACAGTTTTATTAATCAATTTCAGATTTCAGGTTTCAGAACTAGGCCATTCCCAGAACTAACCAGAATTGAGACTTGCATGTGTGGGAACGGGCTAACATATGCGGGCAAAAGCAAAAATAAAAGGCAGCATAAATAATTAGGAAAATATTTAACTAAGGTAACTAACTATAAAAATATGTTGGTGTAAGTTACTAAGCTAAAAGGAAACAAGAAACCACTTTTAGTTATACCTCTACTTATGCAACAGCAAACAGAGTTGATTCTTCAAGCAGAGAATTTAACATCTTCTGGCATCGGTTGACAGCAGCATCAGGATCGTGGAGAACACAGGCTGCACATAGGACAAATCAGCAGTTCAGAATTAGTTGGTCTTATTAGTACTGAACCACATAACAGAATAGGACAGCTGAGACTATGATGAGAAAACTCTTTAGGAAACTCAGAGAAGAAATGTGAGAGAGCAGACTTAAGCAAGCATAGAACTTATTCTCAGAAGACCTGGCGATGGACTAACCTCAGTTCCAAAGTTCTTCACTAAATAAAATAACCAAAACCCATTTGAATGGTCTGTGGGTAGGCACACTCTGAGCGTTGATTTCAGCATCCAGTCACTGCATATGGTACCACTAAATTCTGATGCATTCAGAAATGTTCACAGCAAGTGTCCATTGTTTCTTACTATGATGTCATATAGTCCAGCTAAAATATTACATTTCCTAATAATCTGTTGTTTTCAGTTCCTTTCCCATGGCACCCAATAAACTAAGCTAATATTCTTTTACATAGGCTTCATGAATCTTCCTGTGCGATTCAGCAGCTAGAACAAATATTGTTACACTAGCTAAACTTGAAACATGCTCTTCTCCTGGAATACAATAGAACATTCAACATTACATTTGCAGCCTAGAGAAAAGAATTGAGGTTAAAAGGGAAAATTAAACCAATATTTTTCCATTGCTGCTTGCAAAATGAACTTTCAGGACTAGTCTTGGTAAGAAAGAATAATGCACATTAATACA